>NC_037684.1:26627833-26678361 GCF_003255815.1 Theropithecus gelada | reverse complement strand
CCCCAAAAAAAAAAAAAAAAAAAAAAAAAAAAAAAAAAAAAAAGAAAAAGGCCACTTGGCAGCCGGGCGCAGCGGTTCATGCCTGTAATCCCAGCACTTTGGGAGGCCGAGGTGGGCGGATCATGAGGTTAGGAGATTGACACCATCCTGGCTAACACGGTGAAACCCTATCTCTACTAAAAATACAAAAAATTAGCTGGCCGTGGTGGCGGGCGCCTGTAGTCCCAGCTACTTGGGAGGCTGAGGCAGAGTGGCGTGAACCCAGGAGGAGGAGCTTACAGTGAGCTGAGATTGCGCCACTGCACTCCAGCCTGGGCGACAGAGCGAGACTCCCGTCTCCAAAAAGAAAAAGGCCACTTGGCAGCTTTGGTGAAAAAAGGAAAAAAGGTCACAGCTTGCCAGTTCCATTTCAGAGCCCCAGGATAGGCCCCTGCATAGAGCAGACCAATGCCACACCTGCTGGAGGCAAAGCAGTGTCTCAGGACACCAGAGCAAAGAGCCTTAGAAATGACTTGAGCTTCATCTTCCAGGTAGGGAAACCGAGGCCTAGTGAAATGGGCAGTTATTGCCCACAAGCAAGCAAACGCGGTGAGAAAAGCCCTCTGAAGAAAAGGAAATGGTGTGAGAACAGCAGTGACTGGAGAGGGGAAGGCTCACTGGAGACTTCACACTGACAGGAACCCCAGGATGTCATTCTCTGACTCTACCAGGACAGGAAAAAAGGGCCGCGAGATCTCAGTAAGTGTTATGTTCTTGAGACTCAGGGAGTTTTAAGAGAAATGAGAACATTTTCTTTTTTAATTGCCTTCTTTTTATTTCTGAGACAGAATCTCACTCTGTTGCCCAGGCTAGAGTGCAGTGGCACAAACTCAGCTCACTGCAACCTCCGTCTCTCAGGTTCAAGCAATTCTCCAGCCTTAGCCTCCCGAGGAGCTGGGATTACAGGTGATCACAACCACGCCCAGTTAATTTCTGTATTTTTAGTAGAGACAGGGTTTCACCATGTTGGCCAGGCTGGTCTGGAACTCCTGACCTCAAGATATCCGCCCACCTCCCAAAGTGTTGGTATTACAGGTGTGAGCCACCGCGCCTGGCCGAAATGAGAACATTTTCTGACAGGCATCCACCCACACTTGTGAGTTAGTCTCTCCACCTTCTAGGAAACAAATCCAGGACCTGCCGCTCCTCAGGCCACCAGTACCCTGCAGCACCTGCGACCACATATTCCCTCCTGAAAGCCTATCGCCATTCTTTTCCTCTCTTATTATTATCTGGCTTCTCTTGTCGCCTCAGTGCTAAATGTAAGGTTCAGCTCTTAAACTGCTACTCATTATTTCCCTCTCTACAGACTTTGTCTCTCCAGAATCTGCTCCCATAGATTTGGCACATTGTCAATGCTTCCCCAACCCTGAGATGTAATATCAAAACCCCAACTGTTTGCAAGATGATTCTGTTGGGCTTGCCTTGTCCCCTCAAAATTGGTGTCAAAATCAAAGTCAGTCCAGGTGCGGTAGCTCATGCCTGTAATCTCAGCACTTTGGGAGGCTGAGGCAGGTGGATCACTTGAGGTCAGGAGTTCCATACCAGCCTGGCCAACATGGTGAAACCCTGTCTCTACTAAAAATACAAAAATTAGCCAGGCATGGTGGTGCGTGCCTGTAGTCCCAGCTACTCAGGAGGCTGAGGCACAAAAATCGCTTGAGCCTGGGAGGTGGAGGTTGCAGTGAGCCAAGATCACACCGCTGAGCTCCAGCCTGGGTGACAAAGCAAGTCCCTGTCTCAAAAAAAAAAAAAAAAAAAGAAAGAAAAAGAAAAAAGGGAGGGACACGTTTCTGGAGACAGTCTCGCTCTTTAGGGACTGAGCGCTGACTTCGGCCTTAGAGAGACTCGCGTGGGAATCTTGGCTGACACTCATTGACTTTGCTTCTTGGGCAAGACACTCTCTGAGACCCTCAGTTTCCTCATCTGCAAAATGGGATGGCAACATGGAATCCTCAGGGAGAGGATTAAGTAAGTCCATGAATGTGAGGTGTTTTCCACAGAGCCTGGCACAGCGGAAATGCGGGTAAAAGTTGGTTAGGATACATCTCTATCGCTATGGTGTGCGGCAAAGTCTCAAACTCACTGGTGGTGTGTGGTAGATGACTGACACCTTGGCCGGTCAAGACGCCAGGGGAGGATGGTCCAAGAAGAGACCTGGGTGTGGGCAGGGACCCTTGAAACTTACACTGTCTGGACGTCAGTGGCGAGCCCGGCCAGACCGATGTACAGCCGGTCACCCATGGGAAAGATCTTCTGGAAGTCCGTGGTCACCATCTGGGCCTGGATCCCGAAGCGCCTGTCTGCAGCGATGGCCACACAGTTCTTCCCCTTCATGGCCATGACGGCCCCTCCGTTATAGGACATAATAGACTAGGACAGACAGAGCGGAGGGGTCAGCGCGGGGGGTCAAACGCTGCGACAGCCCCCGGCCCAGCTCCTGATGCGGAGGCTCCTGTACGCCCGTTCTCCATTCCGGAGGCGCCTGAACCCCTGGTTCTCCAGCTGGGATGAGCACTGTGTGGCGGCGATGAGCCGCACTCACCCTCTTGGTCCTCACCGGGGTCCGCTCCCCTCGAACTGAAACCGTTTCCTTCCATCGACCCTTGGCCCTTTTCGTCCCCAAGCCTCTCCCGACCCCCTCCGCTTCTCAATCCTTCCCTGTGCTCCTTTGCTTTAACTCCCCATCTCACCATGATTGCGGTGTACTAGGACCCCTCGATCGCCGGAGCAATTCCAGTAAACCGGGTCTAGCCTTCACTGCGCAACCGCTCTCGCTGCTGTCTCTTTATTGGCTGATAGGCGGACTCTTCCTGGACATCTGGGCTTTCTATTGGTCCCGCATCCCTGTCGGTCACCAGTACAGGTAGTTTGGTTGCAAAGTCAAAACGGAGGCGGGAAAAGCGGAAGTGAAAAGTCACTGTGGGTGCGGAAGAGGCTTGCAACACGGTGCATAGTGGGATCTCGGCGGACCTGACTCGGGACTGGGGGCGGAGCCTGCGCGCACGTGGGCTGGTGAAACTGGGTTTAGGGGGCTACGTCCCCAACTGAAGGGGCACCGTGACGCTTATCACCGTGATGTATGAGTTCGTCCTATTAGTCGTGCTAGCTTATTTATTCACTCCAGAAATCCTGACGTTTACTGTGTACCGGGCACTTGCCTAGGCTCTGAATAGTCACTGGCCCACAACAGTGCCTGGTATATACGAGGCGCCCATTAAATGTAAATTTAATGATGCAGGTGGGAAGTGGAAGGCGTCGCGGGTAGGCGTCGTGGGTATTCTGCGGCTGCAGGGGTTCAGCTGCGAAGGGGAGTTTGGAAGTCCAAGGCTGTTCTGATTTGGAGGACTTCCTGCGCGCCGACTTCAATCTCAGGTCACCCTAAAAAAGGATATTCCGGGCCTCTCCACGTTTGAGGTAGAACCTGAGGACAGCCAGAGTCGACCTCTCGCCAAGCCAATGGAGGAAGAGGGTGCACGTCCCGCGTCCTCTCCTCCCAAGCCCTTTCGTCCCCCTCCCCCATCAGGATCCTTCCCTTTCTCCCCCGGGTTCCACTTATTTCGCCCGATGGCGGCATCTCTTACGGCGTCTGCACCGTCCAGGCTCGCTCCCATTGACTCGACTCACCACCACGCCAGCAATCGTCGCGGTCTCTGTGGCGCAATCGGTTAGCGCGTTCGGCTGTTAACCGAAAGGTTGGTGGTTCGAGCCCACCCAGGGACGCGGTGGTTTTTTTTTTGTCTTTTGGGTTTTGTTCCCCCTGCCCCCCGTAAGATAAAAACCTAAGCCTTTTACTCAAAAGCCAAATTTTGCATAGAAATGGCAGCAGCAATACTTTTTCTAGGAGAATCACTGTTCTTGAAAATTCTTTGCTGCTCAGTCAATAATGGGATAATTTATCCAGCACTTCCCTCCACACCCCCCACCCCGCCTCCAAGCTGAATGGCAGGAAACCTAAAGACAGAGGTTTTTGTTTCACTGTGCAAGGAACATGTTTCAGGATGCATTTTTTCGTAGGATTAGGAATGAATTTACAGTGGAGGTTCGACAGTTTTTTATTGTCTGCCTCAATCGATATTACAATCTCCAAATACTACATTTGGAAGGGAAGGGAATGAGAGAGAGACACACAGAGAAACAGGTATGAAGAGAAACAAAAGATGAGAAAGGGAGAACATTGTTGTGATACAAGGAATGAAGGGACATGACAGAGAACTAGGCAGGGTGAGTGCGAAAGACCCCAAGACAGAGAGAGGGACAATAGATACATTTAAAGTGAGAAACATCAGAAAAAAAAGGAAAACAATACATTTTTTTTCCCCTAGAACTACACAGAGAAGTGGGGGAGGAGGATGTGGAAAGAGAAGCAGAAACTGACCAAGGACCTTGTTTGGGGGAGATAAAAGGTATAAAGGACACAGAGGTAAAGACGTTCCGGAAAGCATTAGAGGAGCCGCCCTCTCCTGTCTCGTCACCATTTTTAAAGGGATCTGAGCCTCGCAATAGCTCTTGGTATATGCTGGAGATAATTGCCTAGATTTCCCGCGTTCCTATCCTCTGCGAGCCTCTAGCCTGTGACAGACACTGTGACTCTTCTGATGCACTTGTCAGCTAGAGGACCGCGTGAGATGCAAACACAAAATCAAGGGGCGCCTAATGTTTGCCGAGGCGCATTCCCGGGCGCGGTGGGAGCCTCGACCTTTGTGGAGGAGAATGTGCAA
The DNA here is from genome assembly GCF_003255815.1 of Theropithecus gelada. NCBI lineage: Eukaryota > Metazoa > Chordata > Mammalia > Primates > Cercopithecidae > Theropithecus > Theropithecus gelada. The sequence continues at coordinate 26,673,601 of NC_037684.1, read as the reverse complement.
AGTACTCTTAAGCAGTTCTCATAGACACTTGGTCTCTGCAGATTCGGCTCAAAGGAGGCCTCTTGTGGAAGCCCACCCAAGTACTCACTCACCCTTAGCGCTCACATCAGAAGCGGTGGGCGCTAAAGGGACAGGCTGTGTGTCCCTCAGGGTTTGCACCCACCGGCCTGTGAGCACCCCGCGCAAAAGCCAGGCTCTTGTGCCTTGAGTCCCCAGTTCCTAGCGCAGCATTTGACACTGGCACATGACAGGTGCTTCTCTGTCGGCTAACAGTAGAACAAAAGACTAGAAAACTCTTCCGATGTGGCAGGAGCTGGTCAGAAGGTTCTCCTGAGAAACCAGAAAGGCCAGGAATGTGGGGACTACTCATCAAGGACGCAAAAGATGAAAATGGAGTTTTAGTGGGTAATGGGGTCTTAGCACACTCCTCTTTAGCGGTTCTCTCCTGTCTGGCGCTTAACAACCGAGGAATAAGTGGATGGACCCCGGTGGTCCCTCGGGAAGCCCTCCAGGATTCATGGGCCGCAGAGGAACGTCAACCTCCTTCCCACTGGCTGATAGTGCCCCGAGGGGCAGCCCCTAGGTGTCCGTGTGGTTGGTGGGTGGGATCCAGATCTCCGCAAAGGCCCTGTTACGGGTTTCTCTTGTTCGGGGTCTTGTAGCCAGAGAGGGGCGGCTGCCTGGGAGTCCCTGCCGCGCTCCCCTCCCGGCAGAGCGAGTGGATGCGCGTTTTCCCTGGCAGAGTCCAGGACGCCGGCGACACATTTGCCCTGGAAACAGTGGGCGGGTCCCCTTTCCTCCGGGGCCGGTGAACTCGCCTCTTCGCCTGCAGGCTTGGGAGGAGGTGACCGGATCTTCCCTTGGCCCTTCTCCCGCCGGTTCTCGGACCACTCCCTCTGGAAGGAAGTCTCTCCGCCCTTCCTCTTCCTCCCCGCCCCCGTCCCGCTGTTGTGGCTGCAGGCTCAAGCTGGGGTCACTCGGCGGCCAGAGGGCGAAAGCATTCAGCCGGGGCCCCCAGTTTAAGGGCTGCCTTGGCTGCGAGCAGCGAGGCAAGAAGAGGCAGGCGCTCCAAAACTGGGCGAAGATTCCTTTCCCAATTTCTAACTCGAGCCTCCCACCGTCAGTGCGCTTAATGGCGCTACTGGCCGGATGGATAATCAAGCTCTCTGGAGGGACAGACGCGGCCGCCATCCCTAATAAATCGTGAATAACGAATGAGCGAATCGACTGTCCTCATGAGGCCCGCGGGCGTCCAGTAACGCAGTATCGATTCGCTTCCCCGGCGCCGGCCTCACCGCTCCTCCCGGCGTTTCCAAGCCTCCCTCCTCGTTCTCTCCCTCCAGCCGGAGCCACTGAGGACCGGAGCCCCAGCACCAGGTGGAGCCGGGGCGCCGGTGGGAGTCGAGCCCAGCCGTCTTGGCGCTTGCCCGACTCTCCCGCCCGCGCCGAGGGAGGCGCACAGGCAGCGCGCAGCGCAGGGCGCGGGCGAAAAATGCGGGAATCGGCGCCAGGCAGGAGAAAAGGCGCGGGCCCACCTTCCAGCCCGGCGCCTCGTTTCCTAGTCCAGTGTGGCCTCTCGCTTTCGGCCGGATTGTGTCCCAGGCCCGGAGCCTGAGTTACCGTCCTCAGCAGGCCTCCATTCTTCTCTGCCCGAGCACACCGGGGGCGCAGCCTCCGCCAGAGCGACCCGAGCCCCCGGCGGCGAGACCCCTCACCCGGCCTCACTCCACACCTCCACTCCCCTCTCGCGATTGCTCCCTGCCAGGCGCCCAGGCTGGATCCCGGTGCGCCGCTTTTCGGGGCCAGCGCCCCTGCCACCGAGGGGGCAAAGAGAGCGGGGAGGACACGCTCCCCCTCCCAGATGCAGTTATTAATTTTAAGGCAGTGTCACTTGGAGTGAATGAAAATCGCTCGGACGCGTGGCTGAAGCGTCGCGTCCTCCGCCGGAGCCCCGCGCCCTTTGCCCTAGGCCAGGATGTGGAGGACCGCGGGCCACCTTTCAGCCCAGTCCCCATTTCACCATTTTCCAGGCGCCCCAGCTATGGGTGGGCATCACAGGGTCAGTGGGGGGAACCCATATTTTGAGGGGAGGGGGATGACTGCGGAAGGTAACAGAAGAGAATCCATCCTCCGGGGTCGGGGGGGCCGCGTGGGAATGGAGGGGTCTCGTCCTGGCTGGGGGCCCGGCACCCGGTGGCTGGGAGCGGCCGCGCCAGCCTCCCCCTCCTCTTCCCCTCTCTGCCAGCATCCTGAAGGAATGAGGTCACGTGGGTGAGTGGTGGGCGGGACCTACTCTTGTCTGGAGGAAAAAAGCCATTTTGTCTCCCCCCTAACACTCCGGTCCCTCCCCTCCCCCCTCGGTCCCCTCCCCTCCCCTCTCTCCCTCCCACCCCAAGCCGCTTTCACAAACTCCTTTCTTACCGTAGGTTTCTCCCCTCCCGCCGCCCGGGCGAGCGACACGGCTGCGGCCCCCCTCCCCTCCCTTCCCTCCCTCCCTCCCATCCCCCCCTCCCCGAGACCCACCGGACCCCGAACCCAGGTAAGTGGAGCAGACTCCCCCTTCCTTTCCCTCTCCTGGCCTGTAACCCTCTGGGGATTGGAATGGGGGGCCGGCCGTTCTTTGCAAGCCCGGGTGGGAGGGGGAGGCTCTGAGCCGATCCTGCCCTCGCACCCCCCGCTCCTCGTCAGCCCCTAGCCCAGCTTGCCCCGTCCGCCTTTCTTTCTCCCTTTTTTCTGTCCCTTTTTCCCTTTCCTCTCTTCCAAGATGGCCGAAACGGGCTCCCCCTCTTAACGATTTGGCATCTCCCTCGACCACCACCTCTTTGTGCAGCAGCCCCCGGGCAGACCCTGTTCCGAGGTAGCGAGGGGGAAGGTCCGGGGCAGCCGGGAGGGCTTGCGGGCTGCGCGCTGGGTTGGGTCGCCGCTCCCCACGAGCCAAAACCGCCCCTTGCTCTGCCCTATCTGCCCCCTTTTCCGTCTGGGCAGGGGACCCTCTCCCATGGGCACTGGGGCGTTGTGGACGCGCAGGGACTTGGGGCCGGCAGAAGGGGATGTGTTTTGGGGCGGCCGCGAGGCCGGGGGAGGGCGCCCTTCCCCGCCCGGGCCCGGGTCCTCTCGGGCACCTCCCCCAGCCGGTCCCCGCTCCCCGTCCCGGCGCCGGCGCCCCGCCCCCTCCCTGAACCACCTCAGCAAAGCCTCCCTCCCGAACACCCCTCCCGCGGCCCCGCGGAAAGTTTGGCTCTAGGGAAGGTGGGAGCGGCTACCCGGTAACTGGGGTTCCTGATCCTTGGACATGGGCCCCTGGGGAAGCCCGGGCAGAGGGGGTAGAATGGGGATGGAGGGAAATTTATCGCAATATTTCCCATCGCCATCGGAAGCAGGGGGGTCCGCTAAACTGGCCCCCATTCCCCTGGGACGCCCAGCCACCCCACCCTCCGCACGCCTTCCTGCTGCTAGCTCTGAGGGCGTGGGACCCCCGGGCAAGCAGACACCCACTGCCTGTCTCCACGGTGGGCCCGGGCATGTCCCTCGCCCTCCCCCACTGCCCGTCTGCCCGTAATCGCTCCGGTTGGCTTGAGGTGGGAGGAGGCGACCTGGAGGCGGGTTAATTTGCCAATGAATATTGTGGAAGTGTTACCCAGCGCTTCCCGAGATCTTTGTCCCTCAGTGTCCCCCACGCTTCCTCAGGCTCCCCAGAGCTCTCTGTGTCGAGGGGAGGGCTGTCTCCTGGTTGTCCCCTCCCCGCTCTGTTCTGATGCCTCTTCCTCTGGGACCTCTGGCAGTTTCTGTTCCTGAAACTCTTTAATTTCTCTCCTCCCTCCCCCACCACTCTGGTCCAAGGTGTTATTACTTGGAGCATAAAGCCAGCCCTGTTGCAGCTTTTTGGTGGGAAGGTTTTCCCACGAGCTCCTCTGGTTGGGGGTTGGGGGATTGAGGCTTTAGAACTGTCTTTGGAATGAAGCAGGAAACCGACCCCAGGATCCAGACCGTGTGTAGCTGGGTAGGGTTCAAGTTGAAGTCTTGGGGGTTGGGCAGGAAGGGGGACTCTGCTGCCCCTGGCCTTGCCTGGGAGATCTTGGTTGATGGAGCTGTTGTCATGGGAATGGAGAGAGCCGGAACAGGAAGAGGGTACAGCTTTGTGCAGGTCAGATGCCCACTGCAGCCCTTCAGCCTCTGGTCCCCAGAGCTGACATTGGAAGCTGAACTGCCTTTGTTACTGGAAGACTTACATTATAATTTACCCTGGGTGGACCGGGGCGTACAAAAGGTTAGTGTGTGTTTGCAGAGTCTGGTTCCAGGCAGGGATGTTAGGCTGTGTGCTTCTAGGTTGGGGGTGGATGTGGATGGCTCCTGCATCTAGTGAGGATGAGCCTGGCTCTGGTCTGGCTGTGATTGTGTGTGTATGTGTGTGTGTCGGGGGTGGGGGTCGTGTCATGTCTATCTGGCCTTGTGTGTATTGAGTGTGAGAGGTGGAGGGGGGTGTGTCTGGCTGTATGTGTGTGTATCTGGCAATGTGTATATTTTGGGGTTTTGCCTGTTTGATCTTAGGGAGTTGAGAGGAGAGGGAGGAAGGGAGGGTTGAGTACGCCCAGCTTCAGGAGGCCCTTTTCAATGCATGGTGGGGACAGGGGAGCAGATCTTTGTGTCATTGTCAAGGATTGGGGAAAGTTGGGAGGTTCACAGTGTCCCTAGGCAGACCCTCACGGCCCCAAACACAAATACAAGCGGCTTGCGCAGTTGGACCGATGAAGCTGGGAGAGAAACAGAGTCAGAAAACCCGGGGTCTGAGTCTTGATGCTGTACTCTGGCTGGCTGGCTGTGCTTCTCTGCAGCCTCTGTTTCCCCATGTGTACCATGGAAGTGGGGTAAGGTGATTAACGGGTGCCTCTTCTTCCTGCCTCAAGGCAGGAGTCCATGCTGATGGTCATGTTTGGGCCAGACTGACTCCCTCCTAGATGGCGGCCCACTGAGTGGTCTTCCCGCCACTCCAGGGAGCTGCCCTTCTTCCCTCCCTCCTGCTGGGATAAAGCCAGGCATTACTGCTTTAGATGAGTGAGGAGCCTGGCCAGGTGCCAGGATGTTAAAAGCACTGGGGTGGGAGTCAGGCACTTTCTTGTCGCAGGACTGTCACTGCTTTGCTTTGTGACCTTTGACAAGTCACATCTGAGTGTGCTCATCTGTAAAATGAAAGGATTGAACAGGTGCTTCTTTTGTTTTTTTTTTTTTTTGAGATGGAGTCTCACTCTGTCACCCAGCCTGGAGTGCAATGGCATGATCTCCACTCACTGCAACCTCCACCTCCCAGGTTCAAGCAATTCTCTGGCTCATCCTCCTGAGTAGCTGGGATTACAGGCACCTGCTACCATGCTCAGCTAATTTTTGTATTTTTCGTTTGTTTGTTTGTTTTTTTGAGACAGTCTCGCTCTGTTGCCCAGGCTGTAGTGCAGTGGCGCGGTCTCGGCTCACTGCAACCTCCGCCTCCTGGGTTCAAGCGATTCTCCTGCCTCAGCCTCCCGAGTAGCTGGGACTACAGGCGTGTGCCACCACACCCAACTAATGTTTTGTATTTTTAGTAGAGACAGGGTTTCACCATGTTAGCCAGGATGGTGTTAATCTCCTGACCTCATGATCCACCTGCCTGGGCCTCCCAAAGTGTTGGGATTACAGGCGTGAGCCACTGTGCCCGGCCTAGTTTTTGTATTTAGTAGAGATGGGGTTTCACCATCTTTGCCAGCCTGGTCTTGAACTCCTGACCTCATGATCCAGCCACCTTGGCCTCCTAAAGTGTTGAGATTACAGGTGTGAGCCACCGCGCCCAGTCAAACAAGGTGCTTTCTAAGAGCCCTTTCACCTCTGCAGTTCTAGACATCTGGATGTGACCTTGAGTGACTTTTCCTAAGACCTGGAGACATTCTAGTGAGGGAGTGGGGCTGATTTCATTTGAAGGCAGGCAGAGCAGAGAGAGCTATGGCATCGGAGAAACACAGGGGCCTTGGCTGGGAGACCCACTGTTTCCACAGGGGACCATGAAGAAGTGAGAGAGGCCTAAATTGCAGGGTGGATTCCAGAAAGACACTGGTTAAAATGGAGAGATGGGTCTGGGTGCGGTGGCTCATGCCTGTAATCCCAGCAGTTTGTGAGGCCAAGGCAGGCAGATCACTTGAGGCCAGGAGTTGGAGGCCAGCCTGGCCAACATGGTGAAACCCTGTCTCTACTAAAAATAAAAAAATGAGCCAGGTGTGGTGGTGGGAGCCTGTATTCCCAGGTACTTGGGAGGTTGAGGCAGGAGAATCGCTTCAATCCAGGAGGCAGTGGTTGCAGTGAGCCGAGATCTCACCACTGCCCTCCAGCCTGGGAGACAGAGCGAGACTCCATCTCAAAAAAAAAAAAGAGAGAGGGAGAGATGGTGGTGTTTTCTTAGCAGAGGTCTTTAAGGATTGGGAAAGACAAGTGCCAGGCTTGAATGGCAAGGAGGGGTCGGGGTTGGATGCTGGGTGCTGAGCAGGCTCCTTTCTTGCCACAGTAGCAATAGCCAGACCCAAGGCCTCAGGGCCCAGAACGAGGGCCGCCTAAGGGTCACACACACCCTTGCAAAGACAATGGCAGAAGATACTGAAGGGCGTGGCTTCTGCTTGGGGAAAAGTGGTGTTAGAGGTGGAGACACTGCTCAAGTCCAGGGAGAGTGTGGACACATAGTTGGGACTGACCTGTTAAAGCCCCTGAGCTCTGCAGAGGCCACTTCCAAAGGCGCTTGACCTCCCCTTTCTGTTTCTTGGGATCTGTGTCTCCCACTCTTTCTCCCTCAAGTTCTTCCCATCTCCCAGCCTCTTCCTCAAAGTAATGACAGCTGGATTTCCAGCCACCCATCACCCCTTTTCCCTCACGTTCCCACAGCACACCAGCCAGTGCAGCGGGGGAGGAACTGGGTGTCAGGAATTCGGGGCCTGGGGCCTCCTGGGGTGGGGAGATGGGGAGAGGGTGCTCTAGGGAGACAGAGCTCCTGTTTACTTTGCTCTTGGCACCTGCTGGCAGGGACCTGCAGGTAACCATGGCAATCAGGTGAGGAGCCAATCAGTGCTTCTCCCCACCCCCAGCCCCAGAGGTAACAGTCAGAACCTGTGGGGATGGAGTAGGGGGAGCAGGGAGTGTAGCAAGGGGCTTATTTTCTTAAACTGGAGAAGGAGCAGTGTTTCATTCAGTCAGCACCGCCTTGGGCCTCGGTCTAGAAAGGGTCCTGAGGAATAGGCTAGGGCTGAATTCTCAAAAATGCTCAGGGAAGTGATTGGGTGAGGGGCACAGCCATTCGCAGTGTGGGGCTCCTGGCTGTGGGGTCCTTAAGAGCAAGTGTCAGCCGGGTGTGTTGGCTCACACCTGTAATCCCAACACTTTGGGAGGCGAGACAGGCGGATCACTTGAAGCCAGGAGTTCAAGACCAGGCTAACTGACATGGCGAAACCCCATCTCTGTTTATAAAAAAATATATATATACAAAAATTAGCCAGGTGTGGTGGCATGCGCCTGTAATTCCAGAAGGCAGAGGCATGAGAATCACTTGAACCCGGGAAGTGAAGGCTGCAGTGAGCCAAGATCACACCACTGTACTTCAGCCTGGGCAACGGAGCAAGACTGTCTCAAAAAAAAAAAAAAAAAGAGCAAGTGTCTGTTCTGAAAATACAGCAAGTGTGTGAATGAGGTGGCTTGGGCGGTGTGAAGTGTGCGGAGCCTATGTGTTTACGTGTATGTGTGTGTACGCGTGCACATGTATATGAAGGTGAACGGGAGAAAGACGAGGGCATGCGACAGAGACCCCAGGCGTTATCAGAGCTCAGCATCAGCATGTTTGTTGGTGGCTCTGCACACACACATAGATGCATCTGGACACACACATGACTGACAGGCAGGCACAGGAAGTACCTTTCTTTGGAGGCCCAGATGGCACGTACACATGATGGATATTACACACGCACAGAGAGACAGCCACTTGGATTGTTCTCTCCTCTGGATGGTTGTAATAATATTTGGGCATCTTGCCAGGGACAGGGTTACTATGGAAACGACCAAACAGTGGAGTAGCCAGCAGCTTTCTGCGTAATTGCAAAGGGGGGACCCATGCAGGGAGGGCTGGCCGACGCCACTCTGCGTGGGGTGGGAACCCCTCTCCCTTCTCAGATCCCTGGGGCCGCATCCTCTGCCGTGTCTCTGGGCTTGCCGTGGGACTGGCTTGTTCCCCTCTGTCTGCCCTGTAACCTGGTGTCTCTCCCACGTGTGGCCTTTGTGTCTCTGCATCTCTTTCTGTCTCTGGCCAGGTTCCCTGAGCCTCTGTTGGCTGGCTGGGTCCTGGCCAGACTCATCCTGGGGTCTCTATAGAAACTGCTGATCCCGGCTGTGAATTTCTTGTCCTAGAAAACTCAGTGTGGTGGCTTTAGAAATCTTTCTGGAAAGGAGAGAAGGGTGTGCGTATGTTGTAAAGGAGCTGTTGGGGCTTGGCCTCTTCCCAAGCCCCACCCTTGGGCTTTTACTCTGGGAAAGAGGAGGGAGGGGCTGTCCCTTCCAGGTGCAGGTTTGGTTTGATTTCTTTACCAAGAAGGAAGCACAGTGGCCAATCCAGAGCTGGACTTTTCACCTCTCCGGACCCTGCCTGGGCCTGGCTGGTGTCGGGCAGGCGGTCTGGGCACAGAGCACTTTCTGCCCAGCTTTGGCAGGCATCTGTGAGAGCCTGTGGTTTGTCACTGGACAGCCTGTGAACAGGTGGCAGAGGCGTCACCAGGGCAGGAGACAGCGGGAGAGTAACAGTGACCATGTGGGGGGAATTCCTGCAGTGTGCATGAAAGGGGGGTTCCTGGACCCTGTGTGCTTGTGGGCAGGGAGCACTCATGCAGGGGGCTGTCCATCAGGGGCACTGGGAGGGATTCCTGTGGCAGGGGTATAGCCTTTTTGCCTAACCTCTTTGAGTCCAGGGCTAGGGCTGGAGCTGTGCATTCCCAGCTTCAGGCATGTAAGGACCCTCTCTGTTCCCTGCCTGAGTCCCAGGCCTGGAAGCCAAATGGTCAGCGTATGGTGGATTTTCTGGGAGCAGCCTATATTTGGCAGACTTTAGAGGAGGGAGGTGCTCCAAAGCCTAGGCTGGGTGCGGAGCCAGAAGCACAAGGGATGGCTGTGGCCTTCTAACTTAGGGCAGCCTGTGCCCTGGTGCTTCCAGGGAAGCCTTCTTGGAGGAGGAGTGAATGGACGGAGTAGATAGGAGGCTGGGATCAAGTCTGAGGCCCTGCACCTGGGTGGAGGGGTTGAGGGAGTGAGGATAACTTATTTTTCCCTTCTTCTGTTCCTTGAAGTTTCAGGCCAGTGGCTGATTTATCTGAGTTTCCTCCTAGTTCCTAGGATGCTTTAAATGTGGACCATGTGAGTGAATACGGATTGGGATTAGGGAGTTTTGTTTTTGTTTTTCTTTTTTAGACAGAGTCTCGCTCTGTCGCCCAGGCTTGAGTGCAGTGGCATAATCACGGCTCACTGCAGCCTCAACCACTCAGGCTCAAGGGATCATGTGAGGCAGGGGGATCCTCCTGCTGTGGCCTCCCAAAATGCTGGGATTACAGACATGAGCCACTGCACCGGGCCTGGGATAGGAGAGAGTTTAAAAAGCCCTCTTCTCTTCCATTTTCCTGCCTCCTCACACTCTCTGGGGAGTTGGGCAGTACATCCTGTGGCCTAACTTCAATCTTTCCTCCTGCTCCCCAGAGGGAGCCTGACCTTGTTGCTCAAGGCTGTGTGACTCTCCAGAGCCCGGGCACCCAATGAACACACAGAGGGGGCCAGAAAGAACCAGCCGCATGTACGCCCCCAGCCGACCCTGAAGGCAGAGAAGGGTCTTGGGCTCAGGGAGAGATGTGCTGGGAGGTGTGGAGTGAAGTGTGGGAGGGGCTGCTGAGGCTCTGGGTTTCTTTTTTTTTTTTTTTTTTTTTTTTTGAAACGGTCTCGCTCTCTCGCCCAGGCTGGAGTGCTGTGGCTCAATCTCGGCTCACTGCAAGCTCAGCCTCCCGAATAGCTGGGACTACAAGCGCCCGCCAGCACCCCCGGCTAATTTTCTGTATTTTTAGTAGAGACGAGGTTTCACCGTGTTAACCAGGATGGTCTTGATCTCCTGACCTCGTGATCCGCCCGCCTCGGCCTCTCAAAGTGCTGGGATTACAGGTGTGAGCCACCACGCCCGGCCAACTCTGGGTTTCTGATTCCACTTTGTTTCCCAGGGCAACGCTCCCCAGTCCCCCCACCCCTGACCCCGGAATCATGCATCGGACTACACGGATCAAAATCACAGAGCTGAACCCCCACCTCATGTGTGCCCTCTGCGGGGGGTACTTCATTGACGCCACCACTATCGTGGAGTGCCTGCATTCCTGTGAGTTGGGGGGAGGGGAGCTGCTCAGGGTGGGCAGCCTCTGTGCCCAGATTGGGGTGGGCATGGCCTGAGGAAGGTAGCACACAAACCCTTGCCCTGAAGAGCCAACGTGCCCACGTGTCTGCTGGGAATCCTCAAGTCACAGAGGGCCTACCTTGCAGGGGCAACTGGGTGCGGGGCATCGGCCCAGAAGTTCATTTCAAGGACTTGCATCTGAAATCTTAGCTCTTTCTTGAAATGACTGAAATTGTATGCCCTGAAGATGCAGACACCCCTTGTTTGTACTGTGGGCTTGGCAGCAAGGGGGTGAGACCCAGGGGCATCTTGAAAAGGCTGGCTTTTGTCCTCCACTCCACTGGGGAGCTTGGGACTGAGGGCTGACCTTCTGCGTTGTACGTGACACTGGCCTGTCTCACACAAGGTCCAGCTTCCCTCAACAATGCACAGGGACAGGTGCCACACGTGCAAAACACACATCGCCACGTTGGGCCTCGGAGCAGGGACAGGGTGGAGGTGAAGGGATATCTGAGTCTGAGCAGAGGGCGGGGAGGCTGGTCCTGGGATTGGAAGGCGACTCTCCTCTCTTCCCTCTCTCCACACCCCCAAGTCTGCAAAACCTGCATTGTGCGCTACCTGGAGACCAACAAATACTGCCCCATGTGTGATGTGCAGGTCCATAAAACCCGGCCGCTGCTGAGCATCAGGTAGGCTTGGCACCGCACTCCTGCCCCCGCCATCCTCTGGGTCAGCCTCCCCCATCCCTCCCGCACTCCGTGCTTCCTTCAGGCAAGGCGGCAGGTGTGGGAGAAGCACGGCGTGTGGACTTGGGCTACTCCCCTCCCTTGGGGTTGCATTTGGCTCGTCATAGGCTGAGAGGCATACTAGAGGGTCAAAGACCAGACCCACAGGGATCCCAATGCCTGGGCAGTGGGTCTCAGAAAGGGAGTGGGTAGAGAGGTCCCATGACTGGGAGAGCAGGGTGAGGTCAGAGCAGTTCTCTGGAGAGCGCATTGCTGATACACCCTGTCCATTTTTCCCCAGGTCTGACAAAACCCTTCAAGACATTGTCTACAAATTGGTCCCTGGGCTTTTTAAAGGTATCTGCACACCATTCCTCCTCCTGCCCACCGACCCCATTTCCCAACCCATGGCCCTGTCCTCATCCGCTCCCTTCTTCCAGATGAGATGAAACGGCGGCGGGATTTCTATGCAGCGTACCCCCTGACAGAGGGTGAGTGCTCGCATCTGTTCGTGTGTGCATGGGCGTGCCTGGGACCATGTAGGTGTGTAGTGTTACCAGTCACCCTCTGACCTCCTCGGCGCACACCTCCCCAGAAGGTGGCCCGGCTCACCTGGCTGAGTTCATGATCCCTGGGTCCTTGGCGGGCTCCCTTCTTCCATCCTCCACCAACCCAAGAGCTCTCTCCTTCTGCAGTCCCCAACGGCTCCAATGAGGACCGCGGCGAGGTTTTGGAGCAGGAGAAGGGGGCTCTGAGCGATGATGAGATTGTCAGCCTCTCCATCGAATTCTACGAAGGTGCCAGGCAAGTCCGGCCCAGGCTGGCCCCTTCTGGGCTCCTAGGTTGGGTCACCCCTTCTCCCACCCAGGGCCCTCTGGATGTGTCCATCGAGGGACCATCCTCCTGGGTCTCCTGGTTCTTCCTGGGTCTTCCTAGCTTCGTTCTTTCTCCATCCCCAGGGACCGGGACGAGAAGAAGGGCCCCCTGGAGAATGGGGATGGGGACAAAGAGAAAGTGAGTGCTGGGGCCTGCCCAGGACTGGAATGTGGGCTGGGAGGGAGTGGCCTGGGGTGGATCCCCTACCATGGGTGCCTGTGCCCCAACAGACAGGGGTGCGCTTCCTGCGATGCCCAGCAGCCATGACCGTCATGCATCTCGCCAAGTTTCTCCGCAACAAGATGGATGTGCCCAGCAAGTACAAGGTGGGTCCCTGGGCCTTTCAAATAACGAGTGTCTGTATATGGGTGTGTCAGACAGTCTGTGCACGCCAGCCATTGGTCAGGGCTGGCTAGTTGTCACCCAAGGCTTTCGTGGTTAACTGAACCCATGTGTTAATAGAAGGGTGGTTGAAACCAAGATTAGGGGGCAGTCTGGGGGTGTTGAAGTAAGTGTGCAGTAGTGCATGGGACCAAGATGGTGTGTATGTGTGCATGTTGCACACTCGGAACTGTGGCAGAGATGAGTGCAAAAACGCAGGGCCTCCTCTGGGGCCGGTTGGCTGTGGGAAGGCTAGTCTGAAATTCCAGCAGAGCTCCAGGACATGACTTTTCAAGCTTGAATGTGTATGTGTCCCCTGGAGATCTTGTTAAAACGCAAATTCTGATTTAGTAGATTCCTTTTTTTTTTTTTTTGAGATGGAGTCTTGCTCTGTCACTAGGCTAGAGTGCAGTGGAGTGATCTCGGCTCACTGCAACCTCCGCCTCCCGGGTTCAAGTGATTCTCCTGCCTCAGCCTCCCAAGTAGGTGGGATTACAGGTGCCTGCCACTGCACCTGGCTAGTTTTTGTAGTTTTAGTAGAGACGGGGTTTCACCATGTTGGTCAGGCTGGTCTTGAACTCCTGACCTCGTGATTCACCCCACTCAGCCTCCCAAAGTACTGGGATTACAGGCGTGAGCCATGGCACCCGGCCAGATTCCATATTTCTAACAAGCTCCTAGCTACTGAAGGTCCACAGATCACACTCTAGGACAGTGGATCCTAAACTGTTGCCTGTTACATCTCACGAGTTAACTCACAACTTACCAGTTAAGTCAGAATTTCTGGGGGTAAGATGCAAGCATTGATTTTTTGTTTTTGCTTTTTTTTTCTTTTCCCTCTGTCACCCAGGCTGGAGTGCAGTGGCATCATCTCGGCTCACTGCAACCTCCGCCTCCTGGTTTAAAGTGATTCTTGTGCCTCAGCCTCCCAAGTAGCTGGGACTACAGGTACATGCCACCACACCTGGCTAATTTTTGTATTTTTAGCATACACAGGGTTTCACCATGTTGGCCAGTCTGGTCTCCAACTGCTGGCCTCAAGTGACCCACCCGCTTCAGCCTCCCCAAAGCTCTGGGATTACAGGTGTGAGCCACTGCACCTAGCCAGGCATTGGTGTTTTTTTGTTGTTTTCTTTTTTTTTTGAGACAGAGTCTTGCTCTTGTTGCCCAGGCTGGAGTGCAATGGCAGGATCTTGGCTCACCGCAACCTCTGACCCCCCCAGGTTCAAGCGATTCTCCCGCCTCAGCCTCCCGAGTAGCTGGGATACAGGCATGCGGCACCATACCCAGCTAATTCTGTATTTTTAGTAGAGACTGGGTTTCTCCATGTTGGTCAGGCTGGTCTTGAACTCCCGACCTCAGGTGATCCGCCCGCCTCGGCCTCCCAAAGCTCTGGGATTACAGGTGTGAGCCACCACACCCGGCCTAGGCATTGGTGTTTTTGTTGTTGTTGTTGTTGTTGTTGTTGTTGTTTTTTGAGACAAGACGGAATTTTGCTCTGTCACCCAGGCTGGAGTGCAGTGGAGCAATCTCGGCTCACTGCAAGCTCCACCTCCCGGGTTCACGCCATTCTCCTGCCTCAGCCTCGGGAGTAGCTGGGACTACAGGCGCCCGCCACCACGCCCGGCTAATTCTTTGTATTTTTAGTAGAGACGGGGTTTCACCATGTTAGCCAGGATGGTCTCGATCTTCTGACCTTGTGATCCGCCCGCCTTGGCCTCCCAAAGTGCTGGGATTACAGGCCTGAGCCACTGTGCCCAGCCGGCATTGGTGTTTTTTAAAGCTCCCTGGGTGATTCCATTTTGCAGCTGGGGGTGAGAGCCAGAGTTCCAGGAGATCCCCCTGAGCCTTTCAGCTCCTCTGGCAGACCTGCCAGAGATAGGAGATCCAGACAGCTGTGTGCATGGTGGGACTGGGGGCTGCTAACAATAGGGGAATCTTCTCTGGACCCCTTCCTGCCTGGTGGTCAGGAGTTATGTTGGAACAACTCTGATAGGGAAGTCAAATCCACAGTGAAACCCCAGAGAAATGAGGGACCATCTGCAAATCCACCCTTCCCATTGCCCCGCCTCCCAGTCCCCGACATTCGCAGCCTGGAGCCCCAAGCTAGCCAGGGTCGTGGTGTCTTCCGCTTCCCTCCCCCAGGTGGAGGTTCTGTACGAGGACGAGCCACTGAAGGAATACTACACCCTCATGGACATCGCCTACATCTACCCCTGGCGGCGGGTGAGCCAGCGGGTGGGGCAGGCAGGGAGCAGACTCCCGCAGGGTCTGGCATTGGTCTGTGGCCACATGGGTCACCCTTCTCTAATCAGAGACAGTCCATCCCTTGTCCCATCAGCTGTGTGTCCAGGGTGGCTTGCTACAGCAGCTCAGCCTCTGGGCCATCTCTTGCGGATGACTTTCCACTCAGGAGACAAGGCTCCTTGGGCAGATGGCATTTCCCGATTTGGGGGCAGAAATAGGTGCTGGCAGCTGCCGTGTGTTTGCCTCCCTCGCTCCTCTCTGACAGAGTCTCTGCTTAGACCTTTTGCCTCTCTGGGTCTTCATGTGCCCTGTATCCTTGTCTTTCTCCTCTCCAAGACCCCATCCCATCCTTTTTTTCGTGTTTGCACATTGTGGGTTAAAGCTGGTGGCCCTCTAGTTGGCCTCTCTCTCCTGATACCTTCCCCTTCCCTGTCTCTCTCCTCGCCCCCTCTCTGCGCAGAACGGGCCTCTTCCTCTCAAGTACCGTGTCCAGCCAGCCTGCAAGCGGCTCACCCTAGCCACGGTGCCCACCCCCTCCGAGGGCACCAACACCAGCGGGGCATCCGAGTGTGAGTCAGTCAGCGACAAGGCTCCCAGCCCTGCCACCCTGCCAGCCACCTCCTCCTCCCTGCCCAGCCCAGCCACCCCATCCCATGGCTCTCCCAGCTCCCATGGGCCTCCAGCCACCCACCCTACCTCCCCCACTCCCCCTTCGACAGCCGGTGGGGCCACCACAGCTGCCAACGGGGGTACCTCGAACTGCCTGCAGACACCATCCTCCACCAGCAGAGGGCGCAAGATGACTGTCAACGGCGCTCCCGTGCCCCCCTTAACTTGAGGCCAGGGACCCTCTCCCTTCTTCCAGCCAAGCCTCTCCACTCCTTCCACTTTTTCTGGGCCCTTTTTTCCACCTCTTCTACTTTCCCCAGCTCTTCCCACCTTGGGGGTGGGGGGCGGGTTTTATAAATAAATCTATATATATATGTACATAGGAAAAACCAAATATACATACTTATTTTCTATGGACCAACCAGATTAATTTAAATGCCACAGGAAACAAACTTTATGTGTGTGTGTGTATGTGTGGAAAATGGTGTTCATTTTTGGGGGGTCTTGTGTAATTTGCTCTTTTTTGGGGGTACCTGGAGATGAACTGGATGGGCCGCTGGAGGCTCAGTGAAGCTCTGCACGGTCCTCGCTGTTTCCCAAGGCAGATGGTGTGTTGGGACCCCTTCAGCCCCAAAGCTTTAGGCACGATTCCAACTGGCTGCATATAGGAGTCGGTTAGAATTGTTTCTTTCCCCGTTTCTCTCCCCATCTTGGCTGCTGTCCTGCCTCTGACCAGTGGCTGCCCCCCGCATTGTTGAATGTCCAGAAATTGCTAAGAACAGTGCCTTTTACAAATGCAGTTTATCCCTGGTTCTGAGGAGCAAGTGCGGGCTGGAGGTGGCACCTGCATCACCTCCTCCTCTTGCAGTGGAAACTTTGTGCAAAGAATACATAGTTCTGCCTCTTTTTTTTTTTTTCCCTGTGTGTGTGGCCTTTGCATCATTTATCTTGTGGAAAAGAAGATTCAGGCCTTGAGAGGTCTCAGCCCTTGGAGTTCCACTGTGGCTTTAGCATTGTGAAGCACTGCACCCCCACCGACCCTACCCTCACCCGGGAACCCTCACTAGCAGGACTGGTGGTGGAGTCTCACCTGGGGTCTAGAGTGGAAGTTGGGGTGGGTTAACCTCACACAAGCACAGACCCCAGACTTTGCCAAAGGCAAACAGCCTTCCAGTTGCCCCTCCACCCCCAGCTGAGGCCCGGTCACCTGGTCAGGACAGAGCAACTGCATCTAAAAGCACAAGAAGACAGAAACCTGTAAGCTCTGACCCCACCCCCACCCCTTGAGAGGTCAGCAGACCACCTCCTTAGGGACAGACCCTGGCAGGTCCCTGCCCACCGAGATTTCCTCATGTGTGCATAGATCTGGGAGGATATGGGAGTCGAGACTCAAGATTCCATCACAGCCTAGGTGGGTGGGGTTGGGAGTCCCCTGATGGGCTTGTCTGTATTTGCACCTTGTCCTGTGTCTGAGGTCCTGTGACTGTACCCTCCTCTGCCCTGGGACATCTGTATCTCTTGGCTTTGTAATAAATGCTGCATACTTTCTGGAGCCTGTAGTTCTTTGGGGTAGAGGGAAGAAGGGAAGGGTGCCTCTCATCTCTGGGTTCAGCCTGATTTGGGGACCCCATACTTAATGAATATGAACTGTCCTCTCCTGTGGCAACTGGTCAGGAGCCCGCAGCCCACAGACAGGTTGAAATCTGGAGTAGCAGGCAGCACGTGGGCCTCATAGCAATGACTACAGGACCACCAGTCTAGTTGGGCGGCTTGTTTTTGCCATCTTCCCCATCAGCAAACATTGAACCAGGGCCCACTCCCGCCTGCCCCAGACTGGAGACTTTTAGGTTATAGGGAATAATTCTTCCTTCATGAGCCAGCTGTGGGTACCAGAACTCTTTCTTGGGCTCAGCACCTGTTTCCTTTCCCACAGAAGGGGGTGCCTGTCAGAGGCCGGGAGCCAAGGCCACCTGTGGCTGGACAGCAGCAGCCCCCTCAGAGTGGGGAGCCCACTTCTGCCTTCTGCACGCGCTCACTCCTGTGGGTGCCATCGCAGTACGGGGGCCTCTGAGTGGCCTTGCAGGTACAGAGTGCCACCGTGCGGGTCTCTTGGGCCTTGAACTTGAGGGGAGATAGGCCAGTGCGTTGGAAGAAGTGGGAGCCGTCACAGAAGGGCTGGTGGGGGAAAGACGGGAGTCAAAGACCTGACCCCACCTGCTGGTGTGGGGCGGGGCAGGGCACGCCGCAGGAGCTCAGGGGGAGTGCAGCACAGTGGTTAGGGTGCAGGCTCCAGCGTGAGACTGCCGGGGCTCACCGAGTGACCTCTCTAATCTGTAATGTGGGGGTGATAAGAGTAGAGTTGTATGAGGAAATAAAATAATGATCATGGTATGCTTTGCCTATAGTAAGTGTCTGGTAAGTATTTACAGCGGCTTTATAGCATTAGTCTCTGGGACACCCAGAGAGCCAGGACACTAATAGATGTGTGTGTGTGTGTGTGTGTGTGTGTGTGTGTGTGTGTGAATGGCTCTGAGTCTCCACTGGATCATGAAATTCATTTCCTTCCCATGTTCCTGGGTTAAAACTTCTTTGGGCTGGAGAGTACCCTGTGGTAGCAATTTTGTTTGGCTCTAGGGAATAACTGGGCATGTGACAGGGAGTGAAGGTTACCGGGAGGAGGGGATGCCCATAGCAAACTGGCTGACTGGCACAGAAGTGTACTTCCCATCCCAGAAGCTGCTCGAGCAGAGACTGGTAATGGAAACAGGCCCAGAGAGGTGACATGCCTTGTTAGTTGAAGGCAGAACTGGTGCCAAGGCTTTTTTTTTTTTTTTTTTGACAGGGTCTCACTCTGTTGCCCAGGCTGGAGTGCAGTGATCCAAACACGGCTCACTGTAGCCTCAACTTCCTGGGCTCAAGTGGTCCTCCTTCCTCAGCCTCCATTATGGCTGGGAACACAGGCCCAACTCCATGCTAGTTTTTGGTAGGGGTAGAGGCATTTGTAGAAGCGGGGTCTCAACTTTGTTGCCCAGACTGTTCTTGAACTTCTGGGCTCAAAAGATCCTCCTGCCTTGGCCTCCCAAAGTGCTGGGATTACAGGTGAGCCACTTCGCCTGTGAACCAAGGCCTCTTGACATTGGAGTTAGGGTGGGATGGAAGAGAGGTGAAAGAAGCGTGCAAATAGAAACCAGCAACTTGTCTTAGAGGGCTTGAGGTGTGTGGACCTAAGTGGGACTCAGGGACCCTGGGCTGCTGACACCATGCCACACAGCTTAAAGGAACACCAGTCAGAGCTCTGCTCAGGAAGGAAAGGGGCCAGGGAGGCAAACAATATGGGCAGGTTCCTGCTGGGATGAAAGGTTCCTGGGCAGAAGGGGAAGCAGGTGGGGCAGGCAGCGAAGCTGAGAAGACAGCAAACTGTGGCAGGCGGCCAGGACGTCCCATAAACTAAGAAGGAAGAGTTGGCCGGGCGCGGTGGCTCAAGCCTGTAATCCCAGCACTTTGGGAGGCCGAGACGGGCGGATCACAAGGTCAGGAGATCGAGACCATCCTGGCTAACCCAGTGAAACCCCGTCTCTACTAAAAAATACAAAAAACTAGCCGGGCGAGGTGGCGGACGCCTGTAGTCCCAGCTACTCTGGAGGCTGAGGCAGGAGAATGGCATGAACCCGGGAGGCGGAGCTTGCAGTGAGCTGAGATCCGGCCACTGCACTCCAGCCTGGGCGACAGAGCGAGACTCCGTCTCAAAAAAAAAAAAAAAAAAGAAGGAAGAGTTTTCTGGAAGAAGAGTGGAGAGCGGCACAGGGGAAGGCTGGGAGGCTTTGGAGGCAGGAGAGCCTGAGCAGAATCTCTTCCCAATGTGTCTATGGCCATACCACCCTGAACGTGCCCAATCTCATCTGATCTCGGAAGCTAAGCAGGGTCAGGCCTGGTTAGTACTTGGATGGAAGACCGCCAGGAAATACCAGGTGCTGTAGGCTTTCGGGGTTCAAGGCCTGGGAATCTATGGCCCAGGTGCTTCCTGGAAGGAGACAGGGAAGGGCCAGGTGAGCTTCGTCATGCAGTGCACCTCTGAGAAGCAAACAGCTCCAGAAGAGCCCACTGGAAGCCTGGCCACATCAGACTGGCTGCGTGACTGAGTTTCTGTCTCTCTGGCTTCATTGCAAGAGATAGATGCAGTGAGCTTAAGGTTGCTGGTGGCACTGGCCTTTTGTCCCCAAATCTCCTTGGTGTCCCTCAGGTATGTATGGGAAGACTAAAATCATCTGGGTGGGAACTCACTGGAGACACCACGCTGTTCCCAGAGGTATCAGTAGGAAGGCAGGTAGGGGTCTCACCTGCTTCTTGCTGCGGCCACACACACACCACCTGTAGGTTTTCCCTGCCACCAGCTCCACCTTGATGGGGGTCTTCAGGGCCACCACAGACCTGGCTGGGGTTCTAGGGAACCACCGGGCCTGTGGCCAGGGAAGATGAGGGGCTCAGGGTTAGCTCAAGCCCTGGAAGCACCTTCCTGCCTGCGACCTTTCCCAGTTTCCCACTGGCCTGTGTGTGTGGCAGGTTTCCTCTACAAGAGGCTGATCTGATGCCACCCAACAAGACCGTTTCCCAGGACACCATAAGGACCGTGAGCTTTGGATAGTGAAGAGATTTCAAAGCCATGCAGGCGCTCGGGTTTCACGGTCCAGCTGCCTTCCCTCAAAGGCTGGCTCCCACCTGGGTGTTAGGGAGGGCGGGCCGGGATCTTTCCAGCCTGTGGCAGGGCCACCCACACCGGGCTTGGTTCATTAGGTGCTGCTGTCCTCAGAACTGAAGACTGGCGCCCTGCCCAGTGCCCTCTGGTCCGCCCCACCTCCCTGAGAGCCACAGGCTAACTCCAGGTGCCGGGAGTCTGGGGAAATAGGGCTGTACCCTCCTAGCTCCATACCCTGTCTCTGCCTTTTAGATCTCTGTGCCTGGGGGTCTTGTGTGAGGACGCGGGGGAGGATGGGGGGACTTACCAGCCAGGAGGAGATGTCCCGCCGCGGGTTCAGGTCCTGCAAAGTACGCAAGCATGGCAAGCATCACAAGACAGTGATTGGGAAACGGAAAAATAAAATCAGTGGAAAGGGAAGGACATGGGAGGCCATCTGGGAAGGAGGAGGTGACAGGGTTGAAGGGGCGAGGGAGGAATGAGAGGGTAAGAAAAAGGTCGCAAGAGAAGGTGTTGGCTGGGGAGGAACTGGCGCTGGGGAAAAGCCTGTGAGCTGAGGCAAGCCAGACACCGGCGGGGCGGGCCGGGGGCTCGGGGATGCTCGGTCGGGGCCGGGACTGGAGTGGGGGCTGGCAGCGACCCAGGTGGGGTTCGGGGCGGAGGCCGGGTCGGGGCTGGCGTGCTCACCCAGGCGCCGTGCGCCGCCGGCCGCAAGATCGCCCCCACGCCGCGCATGGCCGCCTTCCGCGCCGCGCCTGTGCCCCTGCCCGCGCCGGCTCCGCCCCCGCCGGGTCACCTCCCCGCCCCCTCGGTCCCCGGCCCGCCAGGCCCCGGAAGACGCCGCAGCGTTCTGCGAGGGCTAAGGCCAGGGGCCGACGGGGTCCGGAAGCCTGGCCGCGGGGCCCGCCCAGCGGCCTCCTCGGCGCGCCGGGCGTGAGCGGTCGGCCCTGGCGCCCCCTGCCGGGCGGGTCTGGCAGCGGAACGCCCCGCGCACAGCCCCAGCGCCTGGGGCACCGGCGAGGGCACGGGACCTTCCCAGGATTCGCTGTTGCTGGCCGAGCCTCAGCCGCGCTTCTGGGAGCGAGTACGCGGGCGTCGCGTCACCTCGGGACGGGTCAGGGTCCCGACGGCCGGTGCCCACGGATTGATGCACCCTGCGGGCTGGGCCCGGGTGTGCTGAGCATTCGCGTCTGTGCGCGCTCTGCCGCTGAGTGCCGACAGAAGGGCCGCAGCCCACGCCCTCCTACCCTCCCGCAGTTGGCACCCACCTCCTGTCCCTTTCCATAAAGCCAGACCACGCACGGACTCTTCGGATTTTTTTTTTTTTTGCAAAACATTCTTTTATTAAAAGAACAAGTGCTGTTTACGAACTGCCCTTCGTACAAATAACATCCGTTATACAAAGATACAAGATCCGGGTTATGCACAATTCCAGGCTTGGAGGTGGCAGGGGGCATCGCCTTTGGGCTGAGGATATCAAGGTTTTAGAAAGAATGAAAAAGGAGCCCCTGGGTTTGCAATCTGTAGCTTCCCCTCCCTGCTCCCTAGGAAGGGTCTGCTACATGGAAACAGGCTGGGATAGAAAGGGGGCGGGATGGGAGCAGGGGTGGGGTTTCCAGTCCCACCACCCCAGTCCCAAGTTGAGCTGGAGAAAGTGAACAAAGGGGAATGAAGGCACCCCTCAGTTCCCAACTTTTCAGTAGGTCAAGACAAAGT
This sequence comes from Theropithecus gelada, assembly GCF_003255815.1. NCBI lineage: Eukaryota > Metazoa > Chordata > Mammalia > Primates > Cercopithecidae > Theropithecus > Theropithecus gelada. Next base: position 26,651,943 of record NC_037684.1, on the reverse strand, counting down.
GGTCGGGAGCTAGACACACTCTCAATCTGGGTCGCCATGGCAGGAGAGAGCCAAGGCTACTTGCCCACCTTCCTCAGAATTCCCAGTTGAAGTTACCTCAATCCCTCTAGGCACCTCTCCCCAGGAAAATAAGTTGAGATAAAGGAGAACTGGGTGCAAGCTGCCCACCCCTAACTGGCCCACTGCACACCAAGGAAGATCCTAGAAGGTGGCAGGGGAAGCCTGTGCCTTTGAAAACTTGTCTTCATTTCCAATTTGGGAAAGAGAAGCGTGGAGGTTACCCTTTCTCAGAGCTGGCCCCTAGCTTGGGCTCCTCTCATTTCTCTAGACCCTTCCTGAGAGTCTGGGGTGAGCACCTCCCTAGAACTCAGTATGGGGGGAATGGGCAGGGGTCCCCTCATCAGCCTCAAGGTCAGGACACCTTGAGGCAGCGCAGACCCAGGAGCCTGAGGGGGAAAAAGCCCCACAAATAGGAAAAACGAACCAAGACAATCCTTAAAGTGTCATTGTCCATGGAGAGGATCCACTAGCTCTGAGCTAAGACAGTCAGTGCCACATAGACACCCTCCCACCCCAGGCACAGCCCTGCACTCACACTGTGTGTCACACACACAGGGACAGCAAGCCAGCCAGCCATGTGGAGACCATGCCCTGGGAACCAAGGGCCAGGAGGCCACAGTCCTGAGGGCTGGTCCTGGCCCTGTCACTGAGCCCCTTCTAGGCTTGGAGCTGTCATCTGTGATGGGAGGGGCTGGCTGAAATGACCCCTAAAGACAGGTCCCTTCAGCGCTGGCATGCACCAGTTGTGACCCCACAGCAGGCACTGCCTCCGTATGCACCCCCACTCACACCTTCTCACCGAGGGTGGGAACACCCGACTCCACATGCTCACCCACTCACACCTCCTCACTGAGGGTGGGAACACACGAAGCTCTGCTCTCATGCGTTTCCAAACTCTGCTTCCGCTCTGCAAACCACATCCTTCCCCTCCCCCAGACAAAGAGATCTACAAATCTGGGTCCCTTCCCACCCTCCACCATCCAAATTCACTCTCGTAAAAGGGACTGAGGTTAGGAGAGGGTGAGATCGTTACAGTCATCCCCCTGCATTGGTATTCTGCTCCTCCTGAAGCTTTCCAGACCTTTCCCGTTGAAGCTCCCTGAGAAGGAAATGCCACTACCTCTCTCATTAGAGATGGGGGAAAGAGAAGAGGGCTGCATCAATTCATACCCAGCCTGGGCCCTGTCTTCAAATCTAACCACAGTAGCCCAGTCTGGGGAATGCAAGCGGCTTGGGAGAGTTGGAGAACAGACACTTGGAGATGAGCTGAGGGAGGGAAGAAGTATTGGGCGGGGGTGGGGTATCTTGGTTTCAATGCACAGAATCACTTGGACCTCTCACTCTTCAACATGGCAGCCTCAGGGTAGATTTACTTCCCTTCCCATCCAGACAGAAGTTAAGTTTCGCTCTAAGTGGGCCAGCCTTGGGCAAGGGTGTGGGTGTGAATGAGCAACTCTTCTAAGAATCTCTGAAGGTTACTTTTCTTTTTTTTCTTTTTTGAGACAGTCTCACTCTGTCGCCCAGGCTGGAGTGCAGTGACACGATCTCAGCTCACTGCAGCTTCAGCCTCCCGGGTTCAAGCAATTCTCATGCCTCAGCCTCCCGAGTAGCTGGGATTACAGGTGTGTGCCACCACACCCAGCTAATTTCTTTGTATTTTTAGTAGAGACTGGGTGTCACCATGTTGGCCTGGCCAGGCTGGTCTTCAACTCCTGACCTTAGGTGATCCGCCCGCCTCAGCCTCCCAAAGTGTTGGGATTACAGGCATGAGCCACTGGGCCTGGCCTGAAGGTTACTTTTCTTTTCAGTGGTTTGGGGCAGGGAGTTACACAGCTTAATAGATTAAGATGAATAAAATGCTGAATTCTATCACTTCTAACATATTTAGCATTAATAAAAAGTGAGTATTTCTGAGGTCATCACAACTGCCTCTCCCTCCCCCAAGCCCTTGCAAGTGCCTAAGAAATTGCCTTTGAAGGATTCCCACCCCCTCCATTATCAGCTCCCTAACATCTTACAAAGTCTTATCAACAGGAATATTAATATTACTTTCAGTATCAGAAAAAAAACAGTTGAGCAGCACAGGCAAAAATATATCTGCACTACGTTTCTGTTGTTGCCAAAAATATACACATCTTCTTTTCTTTATTAAAAAAAAGAAAAAGAAAAAAAAACCCAACAACAAAAACCCAAACAAACACACACAGAAAAATCCACACATGCAAAGAGACTGACAAGGCGGGAGCCTGGGGAAGCTGGAAACCCCTACCCTGGGCTCCAACCCCAGTGCAACTGAAACAGGGACACAGGCTTCGCCTTGCCTCTTGCCTCTCTCCTGACCGTCCACTCAGCCTCTGGGCCAACGGCCTGGGCAGGCGGGGACTCTTTGAAGGTAAGAATTGCCCACTCTACCCTGGGGAAATAGCTGGTGGGTAGGGGACAGTTGTTACGTCAGCTTAGTGGCTCCCCTGGTTGGTGGGGGTGGGGTGCAGGAGGCAGGCTGGTTAATTCTGGAAGGGAGGCTTTTGCTAAAAGCAGTGGCATTTCCCTCCACCTTACCCCCTCCCCCAAGCCCTGGGGCTCCCCTTGTGCCAGAGAAGGACGAAGCTATCAGTGGGGTAGGGGCCCTAAGGGGGCCCTGAGACCATGGGGGAGGGAAGGCAGGATATTACCCTGATTCAAAGCCCCGAGCCCCCAGTGACTCTCCAATATTGGAGTACTACTCTGGTTTTTGTTAACCACTCATGCCCCCAGAGAGGGAGCAAAGGTGGTGAGGTGGGGAGGGTGCAAATAAGAGCTGGGAGGTCCCCTCTCTGGCGCTGCTTCATCTGACCACTGCGCCTATCCCTACCCTTGGCTGCCCTGGGTCCAGGGGTGAGAGACAGGCAGACAGACACACACACATACACACACATGCACACACACACACACACTCACACACTGAGTCGGGCAGCTCCATCTCCCCACCCTCGGCACTCCTAAGTCCAATAGTGCAAACAAAGGGCGGGGCACCAAGGAAGGCTGGAGCCTCCCCGCACCTGCCCTCTCCTCCCCATCATGGGGCCCCAAGAGGCTGAGGCAGCTGGGACTGAGTGTGATGCTCTCCTGCCCCTTCTCCAGCCCCCGACATCTGTGGGCTTTTACAAGCTCAGCTTGTGCCCCTGCACTTGGGGGAGGGATGGCGAGATAAAGTCCAAGGGGTCCCTTCTGCCATCTGCCCGAGCTGGGAAGAAACTGCAGGTAAAGTGGGTCCAGCCCTTCTTCCATAAAAGATTTCCCCGCAGGGAAAGGCCCATGGCCTCTCCCTCCACTTCTCCCCATTCAAGTGCTGATCCATTTCATGTGACAGGTCCAACCAACCCCCTACTTCTGCCATGGCCCACTCTGCTCTGGGGAGGGGGGGACCTCCAAAATATTTGCTGGGGGTGGAGCTTCTAGGCGGGCTTGCAGCCTGTCCTTCCTCTGAGCCTCACAAAGCGGACAGTGTGGAAAGGGAAGGGGGCCAGATGGAAGGGGCTCCCCTCTCAGTCTCAGTCCTTGGCACCAGGAGCTCCCCACACTCCCTGGACCTCAGCACAGGCTCTGGGTCAGGGCTCTCCAGGGACTGGGCGCAGGCGCCTGCTCCAGGCTAGGACCCCACAGGCCAGGATCTGCTCCCTCCACTTGGGGGGTCAGGAGGGGTGAGGGTGGATTTAGCCTTTTTCCTGGTTGACTGAAGCTCCTTTGTCAGCGGTCTGGAAAGAGAAGGAGGGAGGCCGGGGGTGCGGAAAGTGTCAGGTCCTAACCCCGAGATAAGAACAGCTTCCTGGGCCAAGAAAGCTGCTGTGGGGTGCTGAACCGGGGCCAATGGAAGCCTCTGGACTGGGCTCTGAGGGGTGCATGCCAGGGCCGATGCGCAGGGGTGTGAAACCATCCTGCAGAAGAGCACCGGGCAGCGGAGGCATGTGCCAGCTAAGGCTGTGTGCCCTCAGGAGGGGGAAAGAGGGCCTTTCTGACATTGGCCTACCCAGAGGGTCATCTTTTTCTAATTGGTCTGCTCAGAAACAAAATGGCTTTTTCTAATTGGTCCTCCTGGAGGAAGCCTGTTTTCTAATTGGTCCTTTTCCTCTGAGCCCATGCTCAGATTGGATCTCTCTTGACCCTGCAGGAGGGCACCCATGTGCAAGCAGAGGCCCTGGGGTCTGAGGCAGGGCACTTCGCTGACCTAGGGGTTGCTTCCTTCCCCCTGCTGAGGCACCTGATAAGCCTTCTGACAATCCATCTCTACCCGTCCCTCAGAGGGGAGGCAGAAAGGCCCCGGGCCCCTTACTCACCCCTCCTTTGGGGCCACCGCCACTGCCGTCTGCTCCCGACAGGCTGAGGAAGGGGTTGGTCTGGGCAGTGAGGACTGGAGGTCCGCCTGCTGCTGCCACTGCTGCAGCTGCAGCTGCTGCAGCCATGAGACTTGTGTTGTTGCCAAGCGAGGGAGCCACTAGGGCTCCAGCGGGCAGCAGGGGTGGAGCAGACGCCGTGGGCAGCAGGCCAGGGGTGCCCGCAGACAGCAGCGGGGTGGAGCTTCCTGCCAGCAGGCTGGCCATGGGCAGCTGGGAGCCCCCAGCCATCTGCAGGCGCTGCAGCTCCCGTTTCTGCTGGATCTGCTGGATCATCTGGTAGACAACAGTCTGGTGTTCCTGCAAGGGGGCCAGACTGCTTGTTGGCCAACAGTCCTGGGGATCTCTAACCTGCTGCCTGCCTGCCCTACCTGGCTGGGCCCCACCCCATCACACTGGAACCAGGAGGCAAGAGGCCTGAGAGACAGTCAAGGTACTGTCTCGCATTTCCCACTTAGCCTCGGTCTCCCCATCTAGACAAGAAAATGGTTGCATGCCATTGGCATTTGTCAGCTGCAGCACTGCCAGCCAACAGCAGGGCATTTACCATCTCTGGCCCTGCCCACAGAATCACCCCTCAGCTCCTAAGACAACCACAGACGCCCCCACGTTGAAAAACACTAAACTGGGTCAATAGTTTTCTTTTTTTTTTTTTTGAGACGGAGTCTTGCTCTGTCACCCAGGCTGGAGTACAGTGGTGCGATATTGGCTCACTGCAACCGCCACCTCCTGGGTTGAAGCGATTCTCCTGCCTCAGCCTCCCAGGTAGCTGGATTACAGGGGCCTGCCACCAGATCTGGCTAATTTTTGTATTTTTAGTAGAGACGGGGTTTTGCCAAAACTACTGACTAGGTCAATAGTTTTCAATTCACTGGACACTGTGGCTCACGCCTGTAATCCCAGCACTTTGGGAGGCTGAGGCTGGTGGATCACTTGAGGTCAGGAGTTTGAGATCAGCCTGGCCAACATGGTGAAACCCCATCTCTACTAAAGATACAAAAATTAGCTGGGCATGGTGGCATGCACCTGTAATCCCAGCTACTCCGGAGGCTGAGGTGAGAGAATCTCTTGAACCCACGAGGCGGAGGTTGCAGTGAGCCGAGATCATACCATTGCACTCCAGCCTGGGCAACAAGAGTGAAACTCTGTCTCAAAAAAAAAAAAAAGTTTTCAATTCCCTTTCTCTTTTGTTTTGTTTGCTTCTATCATTTAAGATTCATTTATTTTTGCTTTGAATAGGCAAAGCCTTCTTAATGTCCCAAAAACCAAAATAATATATCAAAGTTTACCTTAAGAACTTACTCCTCCTGCTTCCATCTGGTCCCTACAGGCAGCCAGCTGAACTGGTTTCCTGTCTAATGTTTCTTTATATTAAAATGTTTATTTTTCTTATTTTTTCAACTCCCTGTTTTGTTTTTGAGACAGGGTCTCATTCTGTCACCCACGCTGGAGTATATTGGCGCCATTTCAGCTTACTGCAGCCTCCATTGCCCAGGTTCAAGCGATTCTCCTGCCTCAGCCTCCTGAGTAGCTGGGACTACAGGCGCGTGCCACCACACCCAGTTCATTTTTTGTAGAGATGCAGTTTCGCCAAGTTGCCCAGGCTGATCTCAAACTCCTGAGCTCAAGTGATCTGCCTGCCTCAGTCTCCCGTGCTTGGATTACAGGCGTGAGCCACCACGCCCGGCTGCTTCCCTCATTTTTAAAAAGTAAAACCCCTTTTCTCCAAAGGTAGTTTCAGCTGACCCAACAGGAGACAGACCCAAAGAAGATACTATGGTTGAGGGTGGTGTCACCTGCTCAGCCACTTAGACCCTGGAGTTTCCCCTGAATGTCTTTGGGGCTGGGACTGAAATGCTCAATAACTGAGGACTTGCTGCCCTCCAGAGTCTCTCACCAGGATGCGGACCTGGGGCTATTACAGCAGCCCTTTCTCAATGCCCAGGGGACCCTGGGCGTGATCTTATCCCCCTTCCTCCCATGGATGCTCCACAGGGCCCAACCCCAGTCTCACAGGCCCAGCCTGGAGCTTCCCCCACCTCTCTCTGCTCCTGCCCTCTCCTGGCTGGCCCTGATCCTCTGAGATGAGCCCTTCCAGGCAGACCAAGGGGCCCCTGAGGCAGGGAAGGGAGGGGCATTACCGGGGTCAGCTGCGGGGAGGCCAGGAGCTGCTGGAGTTGCTGGAGCTGCTGCTCTTGCTGCTGAAGGAGGTGTCTCTGCTGCTCGGTAAGGCTGAGGTGGGGGTGGAGTGGGGCGGGGGAGCAGACAACACACAGACCATGGGGGAGGGCCAGGGAAACACTCCTGCTCCCACTCCCAAGCCCCCAGACTCCCTCAGACCCAGGGGAAGCAAGGCAGCGATGTGTGATCTTAGAACACTGTGCTCATAGGGTGCAGTGGGAGGGATACAGTTCTGATTTGGAAGAACTGTCCCAGAAGGAAATCCTAGAGTGAAGGAGAGGAAGTCAACAATTCTTTTGTCCCTGGGGAGCTACCGTTCAGAGGACACTCATGTCTAACAGTCTGTGGAGTCCCTAGAGGCCAAGAAGTGAGTAGGATTATATACCCTGTGAGACGAGAGGCCATTTGTCCTTTTAGAGATTGTGGGTGTTTTGGGGAGAATCCCTCCCTTCCCAGAGCCAGCCCCCCACCCTGTTCCCTTTCCCAGGGCTGAGCTCTCCCTCACCTGTTGAGACAGCCTGGCAGCTGCAGCGTGGGGGCCCCGCCAGCCTGGCTCAAGCTTGCGGGGTTGGGGGCAGCAGCCCCATTCAACCCCCCAAGGAGCCCATTGAGGGGCAGGCCCCCACTGCCTGCCAGCCCCCCCAACAGCCCCTCAGCCATGGGCATGGCCCCCAGCCCTGCTGCCCCGGGTGCCCGGCCCAACCCGTTCTGTGGCTGGGGCGGGAGCGGGGCAGGGGCCCCAGGCAGGGCCAGGGGCAGAGTGGCAGGGCTCTGCTGGAGCAGGGGCAGCGGTGGGGGCGTGCTGTGGAAGGACAGCGACGAGCTGCTGCGGCTCGGGCAGCCTGAGTGTGGGTCCTGGGGAGGGAGGGGGAAGGGAGGGGTCAGACGGCCAGCATGACTTTTCTGGCCCCTGGCCCAGCACCCACCAGCATTCTCAGAGCACAGCAACCCCCACTTCACCCCCAGGCACCCTGGAAGAAGCAAGGTCTGGGAATGAGAGCTAAGAGTCCAAATTGTCTTCACAAATCATGTTTCCTGACTCCTTCCTGAGAGCCCAGCGCCCCTCGTCATCCTCATTTAACAATGGACAATGATGATGGTGGTGACCATCTGGTGAACCAGATCCTGAGCTGAGGGCTTGACCTGTGCTATCTTGCTATTCTCATTTTATGCGTGAAGCCATTGATTCTTGCACAGGTTAAGTAACTCTGCAGGCAAAAGCACTACAGCTGAAGTGAAAGGCTCAGGTTCAAATCCTATGTCCACAATTCAATGGCTTGGGTGACCTTGGGTTCAACCTGTCTTAGTTTACTCACTCATAAGCTGGAGGGTAATAGTAGTACCTATTCCACAGGCTAACTATGAAGACTAAATGAATGCTTTAAAAAATCTCAGCACAGGGCATGACAAAGGGTAAGTGTGCAATTAATGCTGGTTATTATTTTGATTATTATTGCCCAAGTCACACAGTTAACAAATGGCAGAGAGAACAAGAACCCAGTTTGTTGGATTCCAGTAATAACCACAATGCAACAGCAACTGCTATTCCAACCGCCACCAATTACACAGGAATTATTCTGTGTGAGGCGCTATAATAAACCCTTCACAAATACTTCTCAAAGAGGCCTTCCCTAGCCACTTTCTATCCACAGAAGCAGCCCTCCCCCGTTCTCTCTCTCACAGCCTTCAGTTTCTCTCCACCCTAACATGTCTCCCAGTTTGTAATTACTCCTTCTTCGCTTGGGGTAGCCTATCTTCAGAAGCAGCACTGTGCCCGTTTTGCTCACTGATTGCTTAGCCAATGCCTGGCACTAAGTGGGCACCTCATAAATATTACTTGATTAAGGGAGGACTGAATGGATCAATCAATTGCTCAGTCAGTCACTTCACTGCCCAGCCTCCAATAGCTGCGGGGAAGAGATGGGACCAGGAGAGCCTTGAGTCTCCCCCTCCTTCCTGCCCCGCTCCTTGTAGCGCCCACCTCAGAAGAAGTGGACAGCGAGTTGTCCAGGCCGAGGCTGCTCTTTCCCGGAGGGCTCTTGCTGGTGCTCAAGGAATCGCTGCTGCCGGCTGTGAGAGGGATGTCACAGGCTGCAGTCAGGGACAGTTCGGACTGCAGGGCAGGAGCCTCTCTCCCAGGCTGGGCGGGATCCCCTCACCTTGGGGAGGCAGGCCATAGGGCCCAGGGACAGGGCCGTTGGCGGCAGGCAGGGCAGCAGGCAGGGCAGGGAAGGGCACAGAGAGCTGCACGTTGAGAATCTGCAGCCGCTCCTTTTTGGCCGTCAGGCTCAGGATCTGCTCTTGCAGCCTCTGGTTCTCCTTCTGCAGCGCGTGCAGCGCCTTCAGCATCTCCACGACTGCGGAGAGAGCGAGGAACCTGAGGGCGGGGCGAGGACGGGCGGAGGTGGGGCCAGGGGGCCGGGGGCGGGGCCTGGAGGGGAGCCAGGGCTCAGCCCTTAAAAAGGAGGCGCCAGCCTAATGAGGGACACAGGTGAGCTCTGAGAAGAGAGGCGGGAGTTGGGGAGCTACAGGTGTGAGGACCTGGGGCAGAGCCTGAGGCTGGGGTCGAGGCCATAGGGGTCAGGAGAGAAGAGCGGAAGTTGCGGTTTGGTAAGGTCGGGGCCCGGAGGCCACGAGCGCCAAAGGCGGGGCGCAGAGGAGCCAGGGCCGGTACTGTGGCCTGGCAGGGATGGGAGGTGAGGCCCAGGGTGGCCGAGAGTCAAGGCTGGGGCGGGGCCTAGGGGCGGAACCTTAAAGAAGCTTGGGGACTTCGGGGAGAAAGATGACTACTGGGGCCCTAGGGCAGGCGTCCCGACCGGCGCCACCCCTCCTCACTGTTGACGCCGGCCTCCCCGTCGCCCTGCTTCTCCAGAAGCTGCTCCATGTTAGTCGTCCCTGGGGCCGCCGGGTCTAACTGGCCGCCCCCACAGGGTGCAGAGGCTGTCTGGTCGAAGAGTGCGGGGAGGCTGCTGATGGGGGACCTGCGGCCAGAAGGAACCTGGGCTCAGTGGATCCGACCACTCCAGGCTCCTCCGGCCCTTCCCCCGTACCCCCCAGGGGTTCCAGCCCGCGCCGGTCTCTCCGCCCCTCTTCCCTCGGGTGTCCCTCCTGCCCCCAGCCCCTCCTCCAGGCCGCCCCTTCCCTCACATGGAAGACAGACTCTCCTGAGGGGAGGTCCCCCGACACCGGAAGCTGCAGTCCTCCAGGTCTGGCTCTTGGAAGAAGGGAAGGCTGGGATCAGCGGGGAGGAGTGGTCGCTGCCTCAGGGTTCCCGCCCCCGAGGTGGATATGGGATTGGGACCTCGCCGCAGATCCCCTTCCCCAGGAATCCCCAACACCAGACTGGCAGTTCAAGGCCAGAGCTGAGGGCCCTGGCTTGGAAACCCTGCCCCTGGGAGGCAAACCCCGGGCATCTGCTCTCCCTTCCTCCTCTGGGGTGAAGGCTCCACTGTCTGGCTTCTTTCAGATCCACCGCCCAATTCCTTTCCTGGGATCTTCAGAATTATAGAAATTTGAGGTCAAGACAGACCTGGATTTAATTTAAACCTGACACCAACTTTTGTGACCTTGGGCTCCTAACCAGCCTCTCTGAAGTGACTGTTACTAAGATTAAAAGAAGGTAATAAATGTGAAGTGTTTACCTGAAGGGTTTAGCTGGCATGTAGCAAGCCCTTAATGACTGCAGCTATTATCATAATTAGCTCTGTATGACTTTTTACATTCATCAGATCCCTAATTAGGAGGCAAAACTCTTCCTTGGGCTACAGAATCCCTGCCGTTCTTAAACGTGGAATCATATTTGTCCCCTTTAAGGCTTACCTGAGTCGGTAGCCTGGCTGTAGTCCCCGCCTCCCAGCCTGACAGGTGGTCTCCCTGCACCAATCAGCTCTCTGGGGCTGGGCTGACTCTCCAGGGAGAGGGCGGGGAGCTTGTGGCCCGCCCCCTTAACTCCTAAATACCCGGAGAGGTTGAGACCTCCGTAAGGGCTGATCCCAAGGACACACTCCGATGCCAAGCGGGAGTCACACTACACCGGTGAAAGAAAGCACTGGGCTTGGAGTCAGGAGAACAGACTCTAAGCTTTGGCTCTGCCATTCCCTGCCTTGAGCAAGTCTTCCATCTCTGTCTTTTTCTTCTGTGAGATGGAGCAGTAACTGCCCTGACCTGCCTTCTCGCTGGTTCTAACGTGAAAGTGGTTTGCTGTGTGTGGATTTTTTTTTTTTTAAGAGACGGGTTCTCCCTATGTTGCCCAGGCTAGTCTCCTGAGTAGCTGGGATTACAGGCGGGAGCCACCACGCTGGGGTTTTGTTTTGAGCCTGGGCGATAAGACTTTCCTGATCTCCGCTCACTGCAACCTCCGCCTCCCAGGTTCAAGCAATTCTCCTGCCTCAGCCTCCTGAGTAGCTGGGATTACAGGCGCCCACCACCACACCCGGTTAGTTTTTGTATTTTTAGTAGAGACGGGGTTTCACCATGTTGGCCAGGCTGGTCTCGAACTCCTGATCTCAGATGATCCACCCGCCTCAGCCTCCCAAAGTGCTGGGATTACAGGCGTGAGCCACCACACCCGGCCTGTTTGTTTTTGCAGGGAGGGCAATGGCCAGAGGGAGGGGGCAGCCAGAAAGCTCTCCCATTCTTTCTGGGGTCACATGCAGGTGATGGGTGTCAGACCTTTGGGAAGAAAGGGGAGAGGGGGTCAGATATTCACATACCTGTGTGGCTGCTCTCAGCTTGGGCGAGGAGGGGGTTAACGGCACCCATGGGGGTTCCAAAGATGTGGGTAGAAGGGAGGCTAAAGGTAGAGCCAGCCAAAGAAAACACCTAAGGGAGGGAGGTAGAATCCCCTGGCAGTTATTCTTGGATCTAGGGCACAACTGTGTGTACTGGGGTGCACGGGGCCGGGTGTGCTGGGGAGCAGAGGGGACCAGAGCCCGGAGGGAGGTCTGGTGGCAACTCAGCCCAGTTGCGCCAATTCCCACAGAAGGCTAGGGTCCTCTGTCAATCTGTCCCCAACCTGCCCAGAGAAGGAGGAGCCCGGGAGTCAGGTCTCACCTGAGTGGTGGAGATAGAAGCAGAGGAGGAGGGGAGGGTGCTGGTGAATGGGGAGCGGCTGAGGCGGGGCAAGGCCGAGGTCCCTGGGGGCCCCAGGAGGCTGGAGGAGAGAGGGGTGCTGCAGACGGCCCGTAGCATCCCGCCACTGTGGGAGATGGGGTCCTTATTACTGGTGTAGATGCCTGCAGGCACAAGGAGGACAGAGGGAAGCACACGGTTACCCTCCACCCCAGACTCCTGCTCAGCCAGGGCTGTGACAGCCCCTCCCCAGCTCCAGTGCTCCCTGATTCTGGCTACACATCCAGTCTAACCCTCTTGCTGCAAAGATGTCACTTCTTGCCTGGGTGACATCTGCTTGCTGCGCCTGCTTGTTAAACTGCCCTGCCCAGGGCTGGGGAATTCCTAGCTTTTATAATCTCCCTCCCAAAACTTGGTAAAACCTTCTGACAATCTGCCCCCAATCCTTTCCACTCCAGGCATGCAGAGGGGGATGTCCTGAAGGTGACTGTCTGTGCTCTGTCTTTTGGAGGAGTATCCATCCCATTTCCTTCTAAGTGCATGTGTAAGCTCTGTTCCTCACTAGACTGGCTGGGCCCTGAAATGCCCTCTGTCCCCAGGGGTCACTAACCTGCCCCTAGTAAGGGGGACTCGAGGCTCAGGCTGGGCAAGCTCCCAGAAGGCCCAAAGGTTCGGGAGGCCAGACCTCCCAGGCCAGAGCTGACCAGGGAGCCTCCAGAGAAGGGTGAGGCAGCAGTGGCGGTAAAGCCAGCCAGCTGGGCACTGGGCAAGGATGGGGCAGCTGGGGCCCCAGTGCCCTCCTTGTTCCGACTGCCCTTGGGACGGCCTGGCCCGTGGCGGCTCCTCTTGCTGGCTTTGTGCTTCTTCTCCTTCAGGCCTGTCTCAGGGGTCTCATCAGCAGGCACAGGGGTGGCACTCAGTGCGGGCATCCGCTTGTGGGTGCCTGCTGAGGCCCCAGACCCCGTGACGTGGGGAGATTTATAGTCCCCAGGGGAGGGCGCCCGGGCCCGGCCTGAGCTGGAGGTGGTGGTGGAGAAGCGCATGATGGGCCCAAAGCCAGAGAAGACCACCTTCTGCTCAAAAAGGTCAGCCTTGGGGGGCTCGGGGGCTGAGGGAGAAGGAGGGGCTGAAGGGGCGGGGGCTGTGGGCTTGGAGTACTTGTCCTCCTCTGGCTGCTCCAGCTTGGGGAATGCAGAGAAGTCAGGGGAGCTCTGCAGGGACGAGACTGTGCACAGAGGGAAAATGGTTACAGCTGGACCCCAGATCCCTGCACTCCCTCCCACTCCCACGTGTACTGGAGGGAGAGAGCTCTGGTCCAGGAATGGGGACGCCTGGTTTCCTGTCTCAGCTCTGCTACTGTCTGTGTCCTGGGATAAGTACCCCCGACCCCTCCAGCTTTCCCACCTGTACTAAAATGGAGAGTAACTCGCACCCTACTGGCCTCACCAGATGACTGTAGCGATTATAGGAGATAATGTTTATGGGGTGCTTGAAAAATTGTACCTTGCAGCACAAATGTAGGGGATAAGGAATACTGTTATGGGTTGGTGGAGGAGGAGAGTTCTGGCTCAAGAAGGAAGGGTTTAGGGGCAGGGTTGGAGAGGAGGGGATTCCCCATCTTTATCCTGAACCAATGTAGAAGTAAATGAGATGCACAACCAATATGCAAAGTCCCTTGCCAGAAAAGCTCAGGATGAAAGGCTGTCCCTGCTCCCAGCTTCCTCCCGGATGCTCACACTCACCTGCAGGCTGGAAGGGCCCCCCAGAGGAGGAGGAAGAGGAGGAGGAAGAGGAGGAGGCAGAGGTAAAACTGCTCACACCTTTCCCACTGCTCAGTTTCTTCCCCTTATGACTCAGGCTATGGCTGGAAGACTTTTTCCCCTTTGAGTCCCTGCTGCTCTCAGAGGTCTCCTGCGTGCTGGCCTCATGGTGGGAGGAAGAGGAAGCTGAGGAGGAGACCTGAAGGAGAGGAGAGAGGAAGGTTCGACACCGGCTGCCTGGGCCTGTGCTGATCCTGATGTGGGAGTGAAGCAGGGGGGCACAGGACCTCGCTCAACTGGGAGAGCCCACAGCTAGTTTCGTGAAGGACTTCTGGGCAGGGAGTGGCTGGGAGCTCCTAGGCAGGGATATGAGGAGGCAGATGTGGCACTCCTGGGTGTGAGGCAGAGGGGAATTCACTGAACCCAAGAAGTCGTCTGTCTTTCACCTTAGGCAGGGAAGATGGAAGCTGAGGGGGAGATGAAAACAGTCCCAGAGTCTGAAGAGATTTACTCATTGGTCCATTCATTCACTGAATACTTAGGGCGCCTAAGGCAGCTGGACCTATGCTGGAAGCGGCGAGGCAGAGAAGAGGACCCACAGGAGAATGGACTTCTCTGGTGCCATCCTGGAGCCCTCCAGCTACTACTCCAAACTTCAGCCCCCTGGCTTTCCACCCATTCTCTAACCACCCCATGCTCTTCCTAGACAACCTGAGATTGCACACACTAAGCGTCTGCCAGGAGAGCCTATCCTTACTCTTCTTGGGAAATTTCTCATCCTTTAAAATCCAGCTTAGAAGTCCCTCTTCCCTGAAGCCTCCCTAAATACCTCAGGTAGAACAAGGCACTCTGTCCCCTTATTTCCAGAGAACTGGGCACACATGACCACATGTCAACAGCTGCTACTCTGCACTGAAATGTTCTGTCCTGTGTCTGAGGCACCAGAAACCAAGGAGAGTGGCAGGGTGGTGGTTGAAGGAGCGTGGGCTCTAAGTCGGGCAGAGCAGGGTATGAGCCTGGCAGGCTCTGCCCTTTACTGCTATGTTTTTGTTTTTTTCTTATTTTTATTTTTTGAGATAGAGTTTCACTCTTATTGCCCAGGCTGGAGTGCAATGGTGCGATCTCGGCTCACTGCAACCTTCAATCACCTCCCGGGTTCAAGTGATTTTCCTGCCTCAGCCTCCCAAGTAGCTGGGATTACAGGCACCGGCCACCACACCCTGCTAATTTTTTGTATTTTTAGTAGAGGCAGGGTTTCACCATGTTGGCCAGGCTGGTCTCGAACTCCTGACCTCAGGAGATCCACCTGCCTCAGACTCCCAAAGTGCTGGGACTACAGGCGTGAGCCACTGCACCTGACCTCTCTGCCATGTTATACTGTGCAAAGTCTCAACCTTAATGAGTATCAGTGTCCTTACGGGGAGCACTATGCATATGTGGTGAGTTGGAAGCAGCATGATGCCAGATACATCATATGGGGTCAATAAATGATGAGACATCCGATGGCAGCAGGTGAAGAGCACAAGCCTTCAAGCCAGACTGCGTTGGAATCTCAGCTCTACCACTTTACTAGCTGTGTGCTTTTAGGCAAATTACTTAACCTCTCTGTGCCCCATCGTCTTCATATATTAAATGGGGTTGGTAAATTTCCAACCTAATTGGATTATTTTGAGTATTAAATGGACTAATCTCCATATGCCCTTCCATCTCCTGATTCCAGAACACAGCCTGGCATGCCGTGAGTTCATTCGTGCTTCAGGCTGCTGCCAGGGACGGCCCTTTTCCTCCTGGTAGCGACCAGGTATTCAGTCAATCGTGCTGAACAGATAAATGCTGAATGGAGGCTGGACCGGAAACAAGAGCCACCCTGCCCTGCCCCTCCCAGGCAGAGTCCTGGTCTCTGTCTTCCTCTTTGTTCTTTTCAACAGCTGGAGTTCTGAAGGGAGCCAGATGTGGTTCTGAGAGCAAGGGAAGAGAGGGGCTGGGGGGAAGGGTAGCTGAAGTGCTGGGTCCAGTGGAGGGGGATGGGCGGAGTTCTCTGGCATGTCCAAGGGACATCCAGTTACTGGAGAAACTCCCAGATCCCTGGCCGTTTCTTGCCACCTGCCTGCAGGGCCCTGGAAAGGTCAGAGGGCATGAATGACAAGCTCTCCAGGTGAGCCCTGGGAAGCAGGGAAAGGAGAAGTTTACTGGGGCAGTTGCCACAGCAACATCACCCTGGAAACCTGATACCTGAGCCTCCTGCTAAGGTGCCCAGAGCTCTGCCAACCGTCTGAGGTAGGGTGGAGGTGAATGGGCAATAACGGTGACAGGAGGGAGCAATTTCTCCAGCTCCCCGCACCCTCCTGGGTTCTCCTCCCATGGGGAGGGCAGCTCGTAGGGAGCAGGGAGGGCTGTTCCAGCTTGGATTAGTAATTCCCTGGCCTAGGGTAGGGCCTGCCTATGGCTCATCCAGATGCTGCCCATTTCTGGAGACAGGCCTGATATACCATGCCCTGCTGGAAATGGGGGGGATGAGTGGGAGTTTGGGGGTACTGTCCAGGGGCCTGCCCCCCATGACACCTTGGTCAGAACTTTCAGCCCCTCCAACCTGCACGGAGTGGGATTTGGGTTGGGTGACAAGCTTTGGGTGTCCTCCTGATGGGGCGTAGGGGATGTCCTCTACTCATCTCTGGGGATATGGGCCCTAGAACTTGGAGAGCAGGCCTGAGTGCCATCCCCCACTCTCTGCAGACAAGAGTCCAGGGCTGAGGCCCTCTGGACAGAGGCAGATGGGAACATCTGGCATCCAGCACCCCAAACCCCCAATCCCATGGTTGGTCAGTGATTGGTGGCCCCTTCTAGGCTGGAAGAGAGTAGAGGGTGTGGGGTGGGAGGGGAGTGGCATTAACTTGAAGCTATGGGGAGGGTACCCAACTCCCTGGCTCACCAACCTCTCGCCCCTCGCCTCCCTCCCTCTGCCACCCCAGACCCACGCGCCATCCCTCCTGAACGTGGGCAGCAGTACCTTGTCAGCAGTGGGGACCACGGGCGGGGTGAGGATGCTGGGGGGCGACTCAGGCCGCTTCTTGTGCTTCTGCTTAAGGCGTTCTTTGTCCTTTCGACTCTGGAAAGGAAGAGGTGACTAGGTACTGTGCTGGGGGGCTGTCTGGGCGAGGATAAACATGACATGTGGGTATGGGGAGCTGACACCCTCTCAGGATGGGGTTTTGTGGGCATCATCTCTCCCTGAGGAGGGCAGGATAATGGGCTGGGAAGGAGCAACTCAGGCAAGTTCCTATGAGAGCCAACAGCCCTTCCCCCGGCCCCGCCTGCTAAAAATAGCCTGTCCCATTATCACGCCAGTGCCACAGAGCACCTCGCGCGTGAACACACACCTGCAAGGGTGTCCACCTGGGACACAGCTGCACAGACGGACAGGAGCAGGGCACGCTGTGCTATGTGGTGCGAGGGAACGCAGGCATTAGCACTTACATACTAGGTGGCACATGGCTGGACTGCGGAGACATGTGCAACGTGCAGAGCCATGTGTCTGGGGCTTGGGGGACACTGTGATGTCACGGGGAGGACCCAGAGGAACCACTAATACAGCCACAGGGAAGCCAAGTTCCCACATCACCCCCGTTTCACTTCAGCCCCCTCCTGCCCTCAGTGGCCTCAGAGGAAGGAAGAAGGCAGGGCCAAGACCTTAAGGGCACCTCATGATGGCTTCTTGAGCCATGTTTGTGAGTCTCTGAGTCCCCATGTGGGAGTGACGACAGGCGAGGGAGGGGCTTCTACCTTCTTCTGGCCCCTCTCGTGGTGGGTGGGGTGCTTCTCCTGCTGCGTGGATGGTGAGGCTGACCGGCTTCTCCTCCCAGAGATGAAACCACTGCCACCTCCCCCCATGCTGCCGCCGCTGCCGCCTCCTCCTCCAGTGCCTCCTCCGCCTCCCCCGCTGCTGTGCCGGGATGTCTTCTGGGGGAGAGATTTGAGAGAAATTGCAAACCCTCCTTTCACAGGCTTAGGGAACACTTCCAAAAGGTTAAAGGATCCTGATCCTGGGGGTCAGTCCCATGTGCCCCGTCCGTCACTAAGAGGACCTCATGCCCTCTATGATGCTCAGCAGAAGAGCGTTCCCCAGCCTGAAAACCCTAGAGCATCCCAGCTGGCTCGTCTGATGTCAGAGTCAACCACTGAGGCCCGGGTCTTTCACTCTCTCCATGGTGCCCTCTTGGCTGACTGAGCCACGGCACGTTTCTACCTCCTTCCCTGGAGCAGAGGGTGTGCAGGGGACCCTCATGGGGAGCCAGTGCTCCCCTGCACTCCACGTCCGATCCCCCCTCTAGACACCTGGCTCAGCTATCACCCCCTTCTCCTTTTTCCTGGCCCCTCCCCTCCACCAAACACAGTGGTTGCTCCCGTCCCAAAGGATATGCTGCCCTTAACTTGAAAAAAGCGGGGAAGTAAACATCAACACAACCCAAACAACCCTCATGCTGCCTCTCCTCCCAGCCAGGGCCCGCCTCCCCCATTCCCTTCACTACAGACCCAGCCTGACGGCTTCACCCTCCCCGGGCTTGTAGCTGCTCCCTCTAAGGTCACCAACTACCTCCCAACTGCCAAGCCCAAGGGTTAATTTCAGGCCTTGTCTGACCTGGCAGCTCCCCAGTGTTGGACACAGCTCCTACCTGCAGAGCCCCATACCCTGCAAGGCCCCCTCTTTTGTGGCCCACCTGATCTATCCTTGTGGACACCCTGGGATTATAGCCCCAGCCTTATAAGCCTGGAGCTGCCACTACACCCTGCCCAGGAGTCTGACATCCACCAAATCTAAATGTCTCCACATGGCGCCTCCTGCAAACCAAACCAAGCTCGTTTCCTTGTCCTAAGTTATCATCAAACCCTGAAACCAAGGTGACCATGTAACTTATGATCCAAACCTCGACACTTTGAAAAATGAAACAGGGGAACTATTAATAATTACACCAGGGCAACAGGTATAAACTGGGACTGTCTGGGGCAAATTAGGACATGTGTTCCCCCTACAGAAGCCAGCTGCACCCCTTGTTCATAGCACCCCCAGGTATTCAAGCTCCATTTACTCAGTGTCTAGAGCCTAGATCCTAAATGTCACCCCCAACTCCTACTTCTCAGCCACTCCCACGATTAGGCAAGTCTCCCTAGAAATGGTTCTAGCATCCAGCCTCACCCCTCCATCCCCCTTCTCGCAGCTGTCTCCCGGCCACCAGCCTCAGCCCTTCTGGTCCAGCCTCACAGCGGCTGCCAGGGTAATCTTCCTAAAAAACAAATCTGATCATGTTACTCTCCCACTTACAGGCCTGACAAGCCTGTGGCTAGGGGGTAGATCCAAGCTGCAGCCAACTGCTCTGGAACACCTCACGGCTTCTGGGACACACGAGTCTCTCCACACACACAGAGTAGCACCCTTTCCAGCCTCCCCCTGGGCCCCAGGCCTGAAGCCTGGGGCAGAGACAAGCCCAGCTCGGGCCCTGCTTTCTCACCTCATCTCCTGCCTCTTCTCCACCAAACACCCCATTCTCCCGCCGCTCACCCATGCCCTTCCTCCTCTCAGGACTTTGTCCACACTAGTCCCTCTGCCTGGGACTCGTTTCTCTGTTTGGCAGGCTCTTGAGGAGTTTTCAAATTAGGCTGCCCGTTCTAAATCCCATCTACCAGCTGCAAGATAAGTTATATAACCTCAGTGAGCCTTAGTTTACTCATCTGTAAAATGGGGAAAATATAGTACACCTAGTTCTTAGGGTGGGTGGGAGGACCACGCAAAATAACACACGGCAAGAACTTTGTCCTAAGGCAGAGGCATAGTAAATGCTGCCTCCCACACAAATGTTGGCTCTTATTTTGATTTCCACCTCCACTCAGCTTAAATGCTACCTCTTCCTTAAAGCCTCCTAGACTCCGACAGGCAGAGTCTGAGCTTTGTCTTTTGGGACAGACTGCTTGGTCCAGCTCTGATCCACACACTTGAAGCTATACTTTATTCCTCATCCAATGAAGAGCTCCTCTTGGGCAGGGACTGGGTTCTTTCCCTCTCTGTCCTCCTAGCACCAGGTACTGGCCTGGCCCAAAGCCCATGCCCTCTAACCATCTAACCACAGCTGACTGACCCTCTCATGCACTGGCCGCTGGGACTCACCATCTTGCTGAAGTGGTATTTGCAGTAGCCACAGTACTTGACGTTGTCCACCTCCAGCACTTCTTCCTCACACAGCAAGCCTGCCATTTGGGCACTAACCAGAGAGGGCAGCCTGAGACGGCTGAGGCCACATATCAGATGAGCCACCTTCCTCCCACCCTCCTGGCCCCCTGCTGAGGCGAAGCCAAGACCATCCAAAGAAAGCATTGCCACCACCATCAAAAAGACAGCAGCTAGAACGAGCCTGATCAGTGGCCATCCAGGACAACCCCAGGGGGCGGGGGGTGGGACGGGGGTCTCACCAGGTGACGTGGAAAGCTTGTCGACATCCATGGCGGTTACAGGTCATGCAGGCTCCTGAGGCCGCCTTGCTCTCCCGGCCCTGCTCCTCACAGATGTAACAGGTCTGCAGGACACAGCACAATCGTCCCCTCCTCCAGGGAGCCCCTGTCCTACTGATGGTCCTTAGGCCACCCCTTTCATTCCATTTGCTCTCCACAGTCTTAGATCAGTGCTATCCCACAGAACTGTCTGCAGTGATGAAAACGCTCTATGGTCTACACTGTCCAAGACAAATGCCACCAGTCACATGGGCTATTAGCACTTGAACTACGGCTAGTGTGACTGAGGAACTAGATTCTAAATTGTATTTAATTCTTGTTTATTTTTATTTATTATTATATATATAATAAATTTATTTAATAAATAAATATTTATTTATTTAATATTTATTTAATAAATATTTATTTATTTAATAATATTTATTTAATAAATAAATAATATATATTTATTATTTATTTATTTATTTGAGACAAGAGTCTCCCTCTGTCGCCCAGGCTGGAGTGCAGCGGCACGATCTCAGCTCACTGCAACCTCCTCCGCCTCCTGGGTTCAAGGGATTCTCCTGCCTCAACCTCCCGAGTAGCTGGGACTGCAGGTGCTCACCACCATGCCCAGCTAATTTTTGTATTTTTCTAGAGAGAGGGTCTCATCATATTGGCCAGGCTGGTCTCAAACTCCTGACCTCAGATGATCCACACCCCTCAGACTCCCAAAGTGCTGGGATCACAGGTATGAGCCACCATACCCGGCCTGCATTTAATTTTGATTAATTTATGTAGCCATGTATGGCCAACGGCTACTATGCTGGGTAGCACAGTCCTTGGATGGTGAGCTCTGAAAGGCCAAGGCCTGTGTCTGTCTTGCTCACTGGGGAGCTTATGCCCACCTCTGCGCTTCTGCGCAGGCCTTCTTCTGCCTGGAACCTGGGGCCCTCACCCTCCTGGAAGCTGGCTCCTTCTCATGCCCCAGGTCTCAGCCTAAATGTCTCCTTCCTTTAGCATCTGGTCTAAAGTAAGCCCCCACCAGGTCTTTATTTTAATGTCTTATTTTCTTCACAGCACTTATCACAAATTGCATTTACTTTGTCTTTTTACTGATATTTATGGTCTTTGCATGCAAGAACTTGCATTCCATTGAGCGGGTAGCACACCTGTCTTGATCAGCACAGAACAGCATATTCCAGCTACCTTGCACCAGGTCTGGCGCATAGTAGGCACTTAATAAAATGTGTCCAGCAAAGGAATGAATGAAATACCTGTGAAGGTCTACCCTCTGGCAGAACTACTGCAGAGGAGCCTACTATTTCACCTGAGTGCCAGAGCACGAGTGTGTCTGTCAACAGAAGGGTGGTTCACTGGTAGGTACCTACCCACCTCCCAAGTTCCCTTTCAGTGCTGGTTGGACAGAATCAAATTACACTGGATGAAGAGAGCGTTGGAGGAACCCATGGATAGGAGGGAATTGGTAGGGGACACAGCGGGGGTTGCCGACCTTGTTGAAGCGATCATGAGGCACGTACTGCAGCACGATGGGCTCCATGGTAAGCACGTTGGCAAATTGCACCTCGGGGATGTAGAGGGCACACACCACATGTGCCCAGCCTGGGGCAGTGTGGAGGTGGCCTCAGCTGCAGATGGCAAGCTGGAGACTCCACCCCTCATGACCCCACGCTGCTGACCGTTCCCTCCTCCACAGCCTTCCCATCAGATTCCAGCACCAGCCAGGGAAAGAAAACCCAGCCTCCACCCCAACCCAGTCCACTCCTGCCTTCCCAGACCCTGCTCAGGGGGCCTTGCTGACCTCAGCAGATGAGCCCTCCTCACCTCCATTATCAGTCCTCTTCAATGCCCCGTCTTTGTGTGGGCACAGCTCACACCTCTGCCAATGCAAGGGTGCACAGGGGTTGGGGGATCTGCTGAGCTGGGCCCTCTCTGAACACATTCAAGGGGTCCCTGGCTGAAATGCTAAGCTCTAGCGGGGGATGGATGGGGCTACAGTGGAAATAGGATTGGCTGTGAGTTGGTAACTGTTGAAGATGAGGAAGGGGACATGAGATTCATTATAGTTTTTCCTCTACTTTCATATGAGTAGGAAACTTCCCATAATAAAAAAGTTCAAACAGACAAAAACCAAAGCCCCATGCCTGAGATGGGGCAGAGGGAGGGATGAGCGTGAGGCAGAGGAGGGGTTGGAGGTAGGTGTGCAGGAAACAGGAAGTCTGTGTGACAGAGCTAAGTCCCACCCTAGCCTCGCCTCAGAGTCCCCTAGCTCAACCAGAGTCCCCTAGCTCAACCGGAGATGCTCAGGTGTGTGGGAGGGGCCGGGGAGTGGAGCGGGGCAGTCTGGAACTCACCACCCTGGCTGCTCGCTCCTGAGATTCACATTTCCGGCAGAACCAGGGTCCCGTTGGCACCTGAACGATGCCATAGCAAGCTGAGGGGGGGGAGGACAGTCGCTGAGCAAAGCTGTCAGCCAGTGGCTTTTTCCCAGGGTAACTGGGGGAAGGCGGTGACTCCAAAGAACTAGAGCCAGTTCCAGTAATGGGGGCTGCTCCCCAGTCTGGGGGTCACTCACTTAACAGCAGGACTGCCCAACCGCACAACACCAGCCTTCAATCACACAATCAAGCACTCCAAACAGGGCGGGAAGTCTGAGTCTTTGACCTTAAACTTCTAGAAGATCCTCCCCCCACGCCCTTTCTGGACTTGTTTCCCAGCTCCTTCCCCGGACCAGCCATCAGCATCAGGAACAGAGAAAACCAGAGGGGACAACAGTCACGACCGTCAAACACGTTTTGTTGTTGTGGGCGGGGGGATTTCTTAAAGGGCCAGTGAGGGACTAGGCGGAGAAGTAGGGGGTCTAGGGACCTCATCTTCTACTTCTAAGTATCACAGAGTCAGGTTAAAAGTCAAGGCCGAGGGCAGGTGCGGTGCTGGGAACCCAGAGGAGCGTGGCGGGAAGAGCCCCGGGCCACAGCATTCAGGGATGTCCCAGGAAGGGGGGGCCCGGCTGCTTGTGCCAGGCAGGCGGGAGATGCCAGCCTGCGCCCTCGGCAAGATTCCTCAAGGAGTTAACTCCCGAACCATGTGCTGCTGGGGGAAACTCCAAGCCTCCCTCTTCTCGATTCCGGCCCCCTGCACAACCTCTCTCCTATCCTTAGCTCTTCCCCGGCGGATTTTAGGAGTCCCTTCTCCCCTGGGACCCTTCTCTTCCCTTTCCAAGTCCGCTCCTCCCATTATCCGGAAGCGAGGGGGGATGACGCCCCCCCTTGACCTCTTCCTCCGGGAGCCGGGACCAAAATAACCCGGCGGGAGGGGACACCTCGCAGGTAAACATTCCCCGGGCAGCCCCGACACCGGCGGGGTGGGGCGCGGGGAGTTCACTCATTGCTCCCTAGACTCTCCCCAAACTCCCTCAACTTGGGGTGGGGGGCGCGGAACTGGAACAATAGGCAAGAAAACAATGCCTGACCCGGTCTTCCAGGACCGGGCGGGGGGAGCCCCCCCACGCCTCCCTTCCCTTCAGGTGGGGTGGGGGAGGGGCACGCGAGCCCCGGGAGGTCTCCGGAGGGCGCGGCCGGGGGCGCCCCGCGCACGCCGCCCCCAGGGTCCCGCCGCCCCCCGCGGGCCACCCCCATACCTTGGTGGACGGCCACGCTGCACGCGTGCCCATCGCAGTAGACCAGCGGGTTCTCGGCCCAGCCCCTCTCGTCCGAACATACGCAGCAGCCTCCTACCATCTCCTTCATACTCCCATGAGCTCCCTCCGGGGCTGGGGCGGGGGGCCGGCCGGCGGGGGTCGGGGGTCAGGGGGGAGGGAGGGAGCGGGGGGCCGCGCGCCTCCTCGCCCCCTCCTCCTCTTCCTCCGCCGCCGCCGCTTCTTTTCTTTGCCTCCTCCTTCCTCCTCCTCCGCGTCCTCCTCCTCCTCCTCCTCGCTCGCTCTGTCTGGCCGCCCCCCCCGCCGTGCTCTCGCCCTCATGCCCCGACGGGCCCCCCCCACAACAATGAGACTCGCACGCCGGGCTCGCCCCCTCCGCGCCGCTCGCCCGGCTCCTAAGGCCGCCCCGCCGCCGCGCAGCCCGGGCCCGGCGGGGGAGGCGCCGAGTGGCACATCGCGGGCGCCCGCCCGCCCCGCGCCGCCCCGCGCCACCCGCTCACGCGCCGCCCCCCC
>NC_037684.1:26610594-26627433 GCF_003255815.1 Theropithecus gelada | reverse complement strand
CCGGCCCCCCTGCCCGGCCGCGGCAGCCATGGCCGCGCGCCTCCGCTCGCTCGCTCCCGGCCCGCCCGCCGCCAGCCGCCGGGTAAAGTCTTAGGTTCAGGGAACAAAGCCTGGCTTGGTAGGGAGCTTTTCGCTCGTTCGTTCCGTGCTGCTTTGCCTGCTTTCTTTTTCGTTTTAGGGCTCTGGGTCGTCGCTCCCGAGCCCTCCCTCTGCCCGCCCTCCCGTCTCGGGCCCCGGGTCCCGAGTCTCCAGCCCCCTCCACCAAGTCTTCGTCTCTGGGTGGGTTCTTCAGCCCCAGGGAAACTTGGGGGTGGAGACCGGGGGAAGGGGCGCTAGGAGGAATGGGAGCGACGCGGGCTGTTCGCCCCCGCCCCACCCCGTGTCTGGGGGTCTTTTTGGATGGCCGCCCTCGGGCCCTTTTCCCGGAGGCCACTCTGGAGGGCAGACGCTGTCACACGCAGACACTTATTCATTCAACAGATATTTATTAAACGCTCGTTGCCAGTCGCTGGGATCGAGTAGAGAGCAAAACACATTCCTGCCCTCGGGGAGCTTCCTGTCGGGTTCACAGACACACACGCACGCACAGGGACTCGGAGCCCCAGAGACACACACCGAGGCACCCACAGACACGAGCTAACTCCCAGCTTCAGTCACACCACTGACCCTCCCAGAGACACGAACCTCCGCTCCAGCCCCGCGCGCGCGCTTAGAGACCCACGTTAGAGACCCGCAACCACGAAGTGCTCACGAACACCAGTTACACTTGACCTCTAGGCACGCGCACAGACACACAGCGTAACTCACACGCAGCACTCCAGAGGACTAAAGTCCCTGCAGTTGGGTCTGGGAGAGAAGTGAGGGGCGTCGGCCCAAACGCTTCTTCCCAAGACCTGTGTGGGCAAGAGGGGGATGAGATCTGACCCCCCAAAAACTTCCTAAAGGGGGGCGACGCTCGTGGGACTAAAGGTCACCCGCCCCCCACAGCGGGAGTTCGGGTGGCGTAGGGGAGAAGGCAGCCCTGGGGGCTTCAACGACACTTCAAAGACCTCGAGGCCGGGAACGCTTCCTGCGGGGGAGGGGCAAACAGAGAGGAGAAGGGAAGACGGGCCGGGGGACTGGCGGTGGAGGAGGTCGCCCCCCCTTCGGTGCACTGCCCCCTGGCAGACTCTTCCGCCGGGTCCGCCTCCTTTTCACCAGCACCTGTTCAACCGGAACATCAAGGGCCTGGGGCCCGCCGCGGCCCCCCGTCGGCTCTTTAGTACCTTTCATCCGGGAAGGGAGGTGAATCCCCGCCCAGGAGGGGGGAGTAGGGCGGGGGAGAACTTGTCCTTGACCTGGTCTTTGGCGTCAGGGATTTACTCCCTTAATCCCGGAGAGGCGGGATTGTGGGGAGGTCGGGGAAGCTGAGTTCTGGGCTGCAGCCCCCCATCTCCCCTCGCTCCGGTGGACACAGGGAATCTCGGAGGGCTGCCGGGACGAAGAGGCTACATCTACACAGGGCGGTGTAGGGGAAGCCGGTCTCTTTGACCTCCGTGCCTGGGAGTAGGGGCCGAGAGCCAGATTATTGCGATGGCCGGGATCCCGGCGAGGACTGCCGCGCTCCGGTTCCTTGGTCAAATTTGTAAATTTCGCTAACATGAAAAGTTAAACAAGACACAGAGGAGAAACTGCACTTAGGGGTTTCTAACGAATTACCTTTACTAGCAAGAATAAAACTGCAAGAATGTTAAACGTAAAAATGTCAGTCCTAAATCATGCACGAGTTTCAGAATATTTGAATATTTGCTTTTGGGACCCACCGCTGCAAAGGTGGGCGCAGTTTCAGGTTTCGCCGGACGGGGGTTACTAAAAGGTGCCTACGCCCTAGGGGTGGACGACCTGGAGACGGGGACCAGGAAGCCTTTGTCTCAGGTCACCCCGCGCCGGGTTTGTCGCCTAAGTTTATGGGTTGGACGGGAGACAACACTTGTAAGTTTAGCGTTTTAGGAACATTGTTTCGTTTAATCCTACCCACACCCTTTTAGGGTGGGTGTTCATATCTCCCATTTTGTGAATGGAGCAACTGAGGTTTCGACGGGAAGAAGTGATTCGCCCAAAGTCACTCAGCCTGAAATTGGCAGAGTCGGGACTTGAACCCATTCTGTGCCCCGCTACGACAGGGGTTCCGCCACCACGCGTTGGTCGAGAGCGGGTGCGGAGCTGGGA
Organism: Theropithecus gelada; assembly: GCF_003255815.1. Lineage (NCBI taxonomy): Eukaryota > Metazoa > Chordata > Mammalia > Primates > Cercopithecidae > Theropithecus > Theropithecus gelada. The sequence goes on along the minus strand of NC_037684.1, from coordinate 26,625,225 downwards.
TGTCTGAGCCTCCTCTACCGGCCCATCCGCAAATGCTCCCTGCGAGTTCTGGAGAAACCCGGTGCCCCGCGGGCTGGGCTGGATTCGTGGCGAGTACCCAGGGTCGAGCTGTCAAATTCAATCTCAAGCTTCCATCATTTATTTTCCTGAGCGCCCACTGTGTGCCGATCCGCAAAAAACAAGCAAGAGCAGGAACCAGCCAACAAGTGGTTCAAGTTCATCGCGCTCTCCCCGGACTAACTGAGCACTGCTTTGGGGTGTCACGCACACCCTGGCGGTGGGACTTTCGGCGAGTGACTTCCCCTTTCCGAAATCCGGCTTGTCCCTCTGTAAATGGGGCGTTAGTACCCCTGGACAGGGGCTGTACCGAACACCGAACGAAAATCCTTTTGTAAGGCGTGAAGGCACACAGTAGGTGCTCAATCCCTGCTCGCGCCCTCTCCGCCGCCCTATGCGTGCCGGGGCCGCGCGCTCCCGCTCCTGCTTCCCGCCTCCCGCATCTTCTCCCGTCTCGCGCGTCCCGCGGCGAAGGGACTGGGGCAGAGACGACCAAACAGAAAATTATTTCCGCCCGCTCGCCCCGCCCCGCCCGTCCCCGGAGCCAGAAGGGGATTGTGGGGCCGCCGCGGCCGCCGCCGGAGCCGAGCGGGGCGGAAGCGCGCGTCGCGCTGCTGCTCGGGCCCGACCGCGCCGGCCCGCACCTCCCGGCCCGGAGCTGCGGGCTGCGGTCGGGGCGGTCCCGGGGCCCGAGGCGGCTGCCGCGGGGCAAGTTTCCGCGAAGCCTGGCTCGCCGGTTCCGGGAATCAGGCGGGGGAGGCTGAAGGATGTTGAGGTTTAGCTTCTGCCAGCCGACCGGGCGCTTGGTTTCGCAGGTGCCAGGGGTCGGGGGTACGACCTCTCCCTCTGGGCCATTAGACAGACCAGGGCTCGGGGAAGAGGCTGCGCTAACGCCCGAGGGTTTGCGTTTCCTTCGCGTCTCGTTTGCACACCATTTTCTCCCCTAAAACCAAAGCTTCTGACCTGGGGGAGGTTCGAAGAGGTTAAGTCACTTTCCCCCAGGTAGTCCAGCCAGCGAAAGGCTTCAGCTGGGAGGGCCTCCTGCCCGAGCGGGGACCCACTAGAGTCAGGCAGACCTAAGTTCGAGTCCCAACCCTGCCACTTTCTTGCTTTGACCATGGATTAGTAGTGACTTATCTGCGACCCTCAGTTTCCCCATCGCAGACTGTAGTACCAACCTCAGGGCTGATATGAGCAGTGACGATGTCAAGTGCCCGGCACAAAGAAGGGTGCTTTCCCCATTAAAGGGTATGACTCGGAGGCGATCTATCCAGTAGGCCTGGGTGGCTTAGGAGGGTGGGTGTACAGTTTGTTTCCTAAGTCACCCTGTGCGAGATGGAGGGAGGCTCAGTTTCAGGAGGAACTGGTGGGAGTGAGGGGATTTCCCTGACATTAGGAAGTCAGCAGTCATGATTATTGTAAATAGTGACTCTGCATATGTGGGAGTTTGGGCTTTTCAGGTCTTTCTACAGGAAGAACACAGTGCTTAATATCAAATCTTGCCCTCTGCCATTAGCTAGCAGCCTCAGTTTGCCAATCGCTAAAATGGTGATAGTTGGATTCCCCTCCACACCCGCCTTACCTCAGTCTACAGGATTTTGGTAACTCCACCTGGCCAAGGTCCTAGCAAGTGCTTCAAGAGCTGTGAGTGAGCCCAGGTAGTTCCCCGACCATGTTAGAGCATCAGGGACCTCCTTTAGGGAGATAGGATGGGTAGGAAGGGAACAAGTTCATGGGATGAGGTAGTATCTACCCAAACTTTTTCCAGAGCTGCATGGACCCTAGTCCCAGCCTTGCCCCTAACCAGCAGTGTGACCTTGGGCAAAGCAGTCACCCTCTCTGGTATTTGGTCAGGTGACCAGATCTTGAAAGTCCCCTTTGTGGTAACATTCTATAAGTTGATGACTCTGCTCCTGGGGAAATTTCCAGGGTAAGCGATGACACATGACTAGCACATTTGCCCTGCTATGTTCCACTTTACCAGTTCCTCTTACAGCCTAATCTTTTTTTTTTTTTTTTTTTTTGAGACAGAGTCTTGCTCTGGCACCCAGGCTGGAGTGCAGTGATGTGATCTCGGCCCACTGCAACCTCCACCTTCTGGGTTCAAGAGATTCTTCTGCCTCAGCCTCCCGAGTAGCTGGGACCACAGGCTCGTGCCACCACGCCCGGCTAATTTTTTGTATTTTTAGTATAGACGGGGTTTCACCGTGTTAGCCAGGATAGTCTCTATCTCCTGACCTCGTGATCCCTCTGCTTCAGCCTCCCAAAGTGCTGGAATTACAGGTGTGAGCCACCATGCCCGGCCTTTTTTTTTTTTTTTTTTTTTTGAGACGGAGTCTCGCTCTGTTGCCCAGGCTGGAGTGCAGTGGCCAGATCTCAGCTCACTGCAAGCTCCGCCTCCTGGGTTCACGCTATTCTCCTGCCTCAGCCTCCCGAGTAGCTGGGACCACAGGCGCCGCCACCTCGCCCGGCTAATTTTTTGTGTTTTTAGTAGAGACGGGGTTTCGCCGTGTTAGCCAGGATGGTCTCGATCTCCTGACCTTGTGATCCGCCCGTCTCGGCCTCCCAAAGTGCTGGGATTACAGGCTTGAGCCACCGCGCCCGGCCAAACCCGGCCTTACAACCTAATCTTCATCCCTCCTCTTATAGTTACCATCAGGACAGAAGTTGAAAAAGTTTAATTATTTGGTCTTTCAGCAGAAACTCACTGAATCATTATGGGCTGGCCATGGGAGATACACAGATAGCACCTGGGGATGATAGACATAAGAAAGTGTTAACAGATACATGGAGACACATGGGAGGTACACAGATAGCTAGTGAGGGTGATAGACATAGGGAATTATTCACTTCAGGGTGAAAAGGGCTATGACAGTGCTATGAATGGTGCTGATACCGCAGGGAGGAAGTAGCTGAGTTTATGGGGTCAGGGAAGGCCTGAACTGGGACCAAGTGGGTGAGGGAGAGTTTGCAGGCTGTTAAGGGGCAGAAGAGCATTCCAGGCAAGGGGAACAGCATGTTCAAAGGCGCAGAGGTGGCCAGGCGTGGTGGCTAACGCCTGTAATCCCAGCACTTTGGGAGTGTGAGGCGGGTGGATCACGAGGTGAGGAGTTCAAGACCAGCCTGGCCAAGATGGTGAAACCCCGTCTCTACTAAAAATACAAAAATTAGCTAAGCATGGTGACAGGCACCTGTAATCCCAGCTACTGAGAAGGCTGAGGCAGAGAATTGCTTGAACCCTGGAGGCAAAGGTTGTAGTGAGCCAAGATCGTGCCGCTGCACTCCCTGGATGACAAGAGTGAAACTCTGTCTCAAGAAAAAAAAAAAAAGAATTAGCAGGGCATGGTGGCGCATGCCTGTAATTCCAGCGACTCGAGAAGCTGAGGCAGGAGAATTGCTTGAACCCAGGAGGCGGAGGGTGCAGTGAGCCGAGATTGCGCCATTGCACTCTAGCCTGGGCAACAGAGCAAGACTCCATCTCAAACACACAAACAAACAAACAAAAAAGGTAGGATGTTAAGAAGGATGTTCAGATGAACCCCATCCACCAAATCCATCCTCTAGGCTGTACCTCTGGGAGTCCTCCCCTCAGTCTTGCCTGGTGCAGTCTAAGGTATTTGGTGGATGGGGTCCGTCTGTGCACTGAACAATAGAACCCAGGAGCAGGGTGGATTGATGGAGCTGGTAACAAACTGCTTTGGATGTGCTGACGTTGGGTGCCTATGGCACAAGAGGTGGTGATGCCCAGTAGGCAGTTGACTATTTGTGTCTGGGTCAGCAGAGGTGAGAGGGAGAGCCGGATGTCCTGAGCAGCAGGACAGTTTATGTTATAGAAGTCAAGGACATTTAAGGAGGAAGCAATGCTAGGGTCACATGCCATTGAGAGGTCGAGGGAGGGAAGGGTTCTACAAGGAGGGGGTCCCTGGTGACCTTAGCCTGGAAGGTTCCAGGCACTGGTGGTGGTGGAGGCTGACTGCAGTGGGTCAAACATGAATTGGGAGGGGAGAAGGGAGGAAATCATGGATTGGGAGGAAAGGGAGGAAATAGTGGAGAATAGCACTAGGGGGATGGGAGGATCAGGAGGCAAGGAACTTGGAGGCAAGGCTGGACACCCATGATGTAGATGATGACAATAGCAACAATAACAGCAACAGCTCCCCATTCGGTGAGAGTTTATTATGTGCCAAGCAATGTGCTAAGCATGTAATATACTCCCTGCAACAAGACTAAGATAGGTTCTATTCTTGTTGCCATTTTACAGAGCTACTCGGACTCTAGTCCCAGCCCTACCCCTAACCAGCAGCGTGACCTTGGGCAAAGCAGTCACCCTCTCTGGTGTTTGGTCAGGTGACCAGATCTTGAAAGTCCCCTGGGTGTTAACATTCTGTAGGTTGATGACTGTGCTCCTGTGGAAATTTCTAGGGCGAGGAAAGAGCAGTGGGTGCAAAAGTAGGATTTGCACCTCACTTTTTTTTTTTTTGAGACAGAGTTTCACTCTTGTTGCCCAGGCTGGAGTGCAATGGCATGATCTCAGCTCACTGCAACCTCCACCTCCCAGGTTCAAGCGATTCTCCTGCCTCAACCTCCTGAGTAGCTGGGATTACAGGCATGCGCCACCACGCCTGGCTAATTTTGTATTTTTAGTAGAGATGGGGTTTCTCCATGTTGGTCAGATTGTTCTCAAACTCCCGACCTCAGGTGATCCACCTGCCTTGGCCTCCCAAAGTGCATGAGCCACCATGCCCAGCCCTGGCTAATTTGTTTGTTTGTTTGTTTGTTTGTTTGTTTTAGTAGAAATGGGGTTTCACCATGTTGGCCATGCTGGTCTTCAACTCCTGACTCCGTGATCTGCCCACCTTGGCTTCCCAAAGTGCTGGGATTACAGGCATAAACCACCACGCCTTGCCTGGGCTGATCTTGACTCAGCTCAGGCAAATCCTCCTGCCTCAGCCTCCCAAAGTGCTAGGATTACAGGTGTAAGCCACCGTGCCCAGCTGGCACCCTGCTTTTAACTAGGTGTCCAAGGGGTTGGTCTAAATTATCAATCAGGGAGGTGTTCTGGGGCTAATTCAGAACTCATGTTTCCCTGTTCCCCAAGACTCTATCTGTGTGACACTACTGTTAATTCACTGTCATCTATGTAATCAGTTACCATTTGCTGACCCCAACTGTGTGCCAGATAATGGGCCAGGCACTGATACTGCAGGAAGGATAAGAGCAGCTGTGGTCCTGCAGGTGCTTGGGGTTGAGGGGAAGGCTGCCGGACAGGCAGTAGAATATGCCTTATACCTGGGGATGGACCACCTGCAGAGGGAGTCCACCATGTTTAGAGGGTACAAGTATTTGGTGGGGGAGGAAGGGAAGATGAGAGAAGACAGGAGGAAGGGGATCAGGACACCTCACACATGGCCCAGGCTTGATCCCACGAGGATGAGGTCACATGGAAGATGCTGAGCAGATGCACATTGGTGACTTTTGCTGTGGCCACAGAAGAGCAGGCAGTTAGAGGGGTTAGAATGAAAGATGGAGCCACTTTTGAAATTACTGAAGGTGCTAGAAGGGAAGCTCTGTAGGGCACTGATTTTTATGTGTTGTGTTTGAGCATCGGGATCAGTGTCTGGCACAGAGTAGGTGCTCAGCTAACACTTATTGAATGAATGAATGCTCGAACCTCTCTGGGAGTGTCCGAGGGATTGGAGAAGGGGGAGTTTTAGAGGGTGAAATCAAGGGAAGGGGATAATTGACAATTGGCAGTCATAGAGTAAGAGGATGACTCCCAGGTTTCTGCCTGAAGCTGGAATCCTGAGGAAGGGAGGAAGAGCAGGGCTGGCAAAGGGCTGATGAGTTCAGTTTGGGGCTTGCTGAGCCTGAGGTCCAGTGGACTGTCCCAGAAGGGGGTTGAGTGTACGTATCATATTAAAAATTAGAAACTGCTTCTGAAGCCTATGTCATATAGCCTGTGTCTACCTCTTCTGCCATATTCTTGATACTCTGAAAAAAATTCAGAGGTGTCTTTGAGCATTGTCAGCAATAGATGGTAACTGAAGCCCTGGAGCAGGTGAGATCATGACGGGAGGCTGTGCAGGTGCAGAGCGGAAAGCAGAAGGCCAGGGCCAGCAGCCCAGGGAATGCCAGCACTGAGGAGGGAGAGGAACCAGGCTGGGAGCATGAGAAGGAGTATCCAGACATGGAGGGAGAGCCTGAAACTCTCCCTCCATCACTGGATACAAGCAAATGGGGTCCTAGGAACCTGAGAGAAGACAGAAAGGAGAGAGGGAGTGTCCCTGCAAGGCAGGTGTCTCAGAGAGGGGTGACTGATCCAGCATGGTGAAGGGGAATATAGCCCATCCTTCCTAGGGGCTGGGCTGGGAGGACAGCAGGGGAGATGGATACAAGGTCAGAGGAAGGGTGGCATGAATTCTTTTTAGGGGGAACAGTCTCAGGTGTGATAGCTTTCATGGACAAGATGAGGCGCTCTGCCGTGCCAGAGAGAAGGGCGGAAGCAAAGGATGTGGACAGATTGGCGTGTGTGTGTGTATGTGTGAGATGAGTGTGTGTGTGTGTGTATGTGTGTACAGGATTTTTCTGCTGGATAGACTGTTATTTTCTCTTTAAAAACTTTTTTTTTTTTTTTTTGAGACGGAGTCTCGCTCTGTCGCCCAGGCTGGAGTGCGGTGATGAGATCTCAGCTCTCTGCAACCTCTGCCTCCCAGGTTCAAGTGATCCTCCTGCCTCAGCTTCCTGAGTAGCTGGGACTACAGGCACCTGCCACCATGTCTGGCTAATTTTTGTATTTTTAGTCGAGACAGGGTTTTACCATATTGGCCAGGCTGGTCTCCTGACCTTGTGATCTGCCTGCCTCGGCCTCCCAAAGTGCTGGGTTTACAGACGTGAGCCACCCACCGTGCCCAGCCCTAAAAAAATGTTTTAAGGCCAAGCATGGTGGTTCATACCTGTAATCTCAGCTCTTTTGGAGGCCAAGACAGGTGGATCACTTGAGGCCAGGAGTTCGAGACCAGCCTGGCCAACATGGTGAAACCTTGTCTCTACTAAAAATACAAAAATTAGCTGGGTGTGGTGGTGCACCTCTGTAATCCCAGATACTCGGGAGGCTGAGGCACAAGAATTGCTTGAACTTGGGAGGCGGAAGTTGTAGTGAGCTGAGATCGTGCCACTGCACTCCAGCCTAGGCAACAGAGCAATACTCTGTCTTTTTTTAGGCCAGGTACTTTGAGAGCACAAGGCAGGAGGAATCACTTGAGCCCAGGAGTTTGAGACCAGCCTGGGCAACATAATGAGACCCTGTCTCTACAAAAAATTTAAAAATTAGCTGGGCATGGTGGTGGGTACTTGTAGTCCCAGCTACTTGAGAGGCTGAGGTGGGGGGATCTCTTGAACCTGGGAGGTCAAGTCTGCAGTGAGTCATGATCCTACTGCTGCACTCCAGCCTGGGTGACAGGGTGAGACCCTGTCTTAAAAAAAATATTTAGTTGGCCGGGCGCGGTGGCTCAAGCTTGTAATCCCAGCACTTTGGGAGGCCGAGACGGGCGGATCACGAGGTCGGGAGATCGAGACCATCCTGGCTAACACGGTGAAACCCCGTCTCTACTAAAAAATACAAAAAACTAGCCGGGCGAGGTGGCGGGCTCCTGTAGTCCCAGCTACTCCGGAGGCTGAGGCAGGAGAATGGCGTAAACCCGGGAGGCGGAGCTTGCAGTGAGCTGAGATCCGGCCACAGCACTCCAGCCTGGGCGACAGAGCCAGACTCCGTCTCAAAAAAAAAAAAAAAAAAATTTAGTTCTCTATTTTTAAAATCAACTTTATTAGGCTGGACTCGGTGGCTCACGCCTGTAATCCCAGCACTTTGGGAGGCCAAGGTGGGTGAATCACCTGAGGTCAGGAGTTCGGGACCAGCCTGACCAATATGACGAAACTCCGTGTCTACTAAAAATATAAAAATTAGCCGGGTATGGTGGCGTGCACCTGTAATCCCAGCTACTCGGGAGGCTGAGGCAGGAGAGTCGTTTGAACCCGGGAAGCAGAGGTTGCAGTGAACCGAGATCACACCATCGCACTCCAGCCTGGGTAACAAGAGTGAAATTCTGTCTCAAAATAAAATAAAATAAAATAAAATAAAATAAAATAAACTTTATTATGGTATAATTTACATATAATAAAATGCACACATTTTCAATGTACAGGTGATGACGTTTGACCAGTGTATACAGGTGTGCAACCACCACCCCCTAGAGATATAGAACATTTCCATCCCTTTGGAAAGTTTCTTCCTATCCCATTGCAATCAGTCCCTTGGCCGCAGACAGCACTGATCTGATTTCTATCACTGCAGGTCACAGTAGGTGAGTGTCACTGCTTCTAGAACCTCCTAAGAGGTTCTCTTTTGTGCTCTTTTGTGCTCAGCTTCCCCCGCTCAGCACTGTGTTTTTCTCTGAGACAGAAAGCAAAGTCATTGCTGAGATGGGGGCTCTGGTGGAGGGCAGGAGAAGGAGCCATACCACCCAGCTGTAGGATAGAGGGGCCCGAGGGCATTGGGAACAGCAAGCAAACAGTGTCCTCTGACTGTGGCCTGCAACGAAAGCAGAGAAAGCAGCGGTGTGGATTTAGAATTAGGTATGGGGCGGTGCTCAGAGAACTGAGGACTCCAGGGTGCAGCAGGCCTTGGTAAGCCTGGACTTAGAGGGGGACAGAGGCCTTCAGGATGCTAGCAGAAGTTGGGATTCAAAATCCTGGAGTTGCGCCTGACTCCTCCTACTCTCCAGCAGCTTCCTGGCCATCTCTGCTGTGCAAATGTCTCTGGATCCTTTCCCCCTGTTCCCTGACGCTGGTCCAGGCCCTCAGTGCCTTGAGCCTGACCCTGTGCTTTTGCAGCCAAGCCTTGGCTGGGATCCATGTCTCCTCCCCCGTGTGGAGACTCTTTATCCTGATCTGCACTCTCTCCCTCTCCTGCCTCTTCCTGGCAGCCTCCACATGGGCTCAGGCCACCACCCTCTGTGTCTCCCAGATCCCTCTGCTCTGCTTCATAAGTCAGGAGACCAAGGACAGCCTGCACGTGTGCAGCACACTTAGCTCTCTGGTTCCTCCTCACCCTGCTGGAATTGCTCTGCCGCAGGTCACCAGGAACCACCTGTCCTGGGCATTTGCTGGAGGTTGTGGCTGTCCCGTGTCCCCCTTCCTAGGTCAGGGGAGTGCCCCATTGGGTGATCTGTCCTGGAACGCTGGATCTACCCTTGTTTCCCCCCTCCCATCCTACACCCACCACTTCATCCACAGCCTTTTCCTTCTCAACTGATGGCAATTCCATCTTTCTTATTGTTCAGGCTGAAAACCTTAGAATCATTCCTGACTCCTCTCCCACATCCATTCTGTCAGCAAATCCTGTCTGCTCTACCTTCAAAATATGTGCAGAATGTGATGACTTGCCACCATCTCCCCCGTCATTTTCTCCCCTGGATTACTGTGGTCACCTCCTAACTGGTCTCCCTGCCTCCATCCTTGGCCCTGCCATTTATTCCCTACACAGTGGCCAGAGTGATCCTATTAAGCTGTAAGATGATCAGGTCACCTCTGGGCTCAGAGTCCCCCAGGTGTTCTCATGGTATTCAAAAGGAAGCCTGAGGTCTAGGCACTGTGGCTCACGCCTGTAATCCCAGCAGTTTGGGAGGTCAAGGCAGGCAGATCACTTGAGGTCAGGAGTTCCAGACTAGCCTGGGCAACACGATGAAACCCTGTCTCTATTAAAAATATAAAAAAATTAGCTGGGCGTGGTAGCACACACCTGTAATCCCAGCTACTTGGGAGGCTGAGGCAGGAGGATCCCTTGAACCTCAGAGATAGAGGTTGCAATGGCCCAAGATCACACCACTGCCCTCTAACCTGGGCGACAGAGTGAGACTCTGCCAAAAACCAAAAACCAAAGAGAAGCCCAAGTCCTTCCAGGGGACTACAGGGTCCTATGCAACCTACTGTCCCAATCCCTCCAGCCTCTTCTCCATTCCATCCCAACCCCCATCCTCTGGTTACCAGCTTCCTTGCTGCTTCCTGGCATGCTCCTCCCTTCTCGATTAGGCTTTTCTGGACCATCCTATTTATTTACTAATTTTTAGTGAATTAATTTTTTTGAGACAGGGTCTTACTCTGTCACCCACACTTGAATGCAGTGGCACAGTCTCGGCTCACTGCAGCCTTGACCTCCCTGGGCTGAGGTGATCCTTCCAGCTCAGCCCCCTGAGTAGTTGGGACTACAGGCATGCGCCACCATGCCAGGCTAATTTTTGCATTTTTTGTAGAGACGGGGTTCACCATATTGCCCAGCTGGTCTTGAACTCCTGGGCTCAAACGATCTACCCACGTCAGCCTCCCAAAGTGCTGGGATTACAGGTGTGAGCCACCAAGTCCTACAGGACCACCCGATTTAAAACTGCACCCTGGGCGGGGCGCAGTGGCTCATCCCTGTAATCCCAGCACTTTGGGAGGCTGAGGTGGGCGGATCACCTGAGGTCAGGAGTTTAAGACCAGCCTGGCCAACATGGTGAAACCCCATCTCTACTAACAATACAAAGAAATTAGCTGGGCATGGTGGCAGGCACCTGTAATCCCAACTACTTGGGAGGCTGGGGCAGGAGAATCTCTTGAACTCGGGAGGCGGAGGTTTCAGTGAGCCAAGGTCACGCCATTGCACTCCAGCCTGGGCAACAAGAGCGAAACTCCGTCTCAAAAGAAAAAACAAACCAAAAAACTGCACCCTGTTCCCCTGCTGCCCCCATACTCCCCATCTTCCTTATACTTTCCCTTTGTCCTTCAGCTTTTACATTAGTTCCACATTTGTGTCTGTGGGTTGTTGCCATTCTTTCCCCTCGGGTGTGAGTGCCATGAAGACAGGGATGTTTGTGGATTTCGCTGCTGTATTCCAGGGCCTAGAACTGTGCCTGGCGCATTCTAGGTTCTCAGTAAATATTCACAGAAAGAACTGAAGGAAGGAATTCTGAGCCTCCATCTTCAAGCCCTGGGCAGCCAAGATGTGGACATATGGCCCAAGCTGTGCCAATCTGATGCCCTCCTGATCTGTTCTGAGGAGCAAGTAGCCAGAGGCTAGCAGGGGTCACTCTCTGTGGCTACACTGGTAGCACCCAGTAGGTGCTGTTTCCTGTGCTTATTCCGGGCTGAGAGACAATTGTATTATACTTTCTGCTTCTTGGCCCACAGGGCTCTGACTCCAAGTGAGTCCTTTCGTTTCTCTGTTTTTGCTGAGAAGCTGGAGTCTCCTAAGGCTTCAGAATCACTAAGGTCAGTAGCTCCTTAAACACTGTCCTGCCTACCCTGTGCATGGCATTTGGTCCCCATGACCATCCTCCTCTGAAAACCCCCTTTCCCTTGCCCTCGAGTCTCACTCTTCCTTTCCCAGCCACCTTCACGAGGGTCCTTTTGCCCTGCCCCTCCCACGGGGCCCACTTCTGGATCCACTTGGCTTCCCCTGGAAGAGTTTATCCATGTCTGTGGCTTTAACCTTGACTTGTGTGCCTGTGACCTGGTCCTCACCTCTCCAGTCCCAGGCCTCCTTTTCCAGATCTCCCCTGGCCACTCCCTGAGTCCAAAACTAAGCTCCGCATCTCCCCACCCCAGACCCGCCCTTCCTCTTCTAGGTCCCGCCTCAGCTACTAGCCTCCACTTTCTCCAGAGACAAAGACATGGGGGCCTTCTCAGCTCTGTCTTCTTCACTCCTTCTCTGAATCAGCCAGTGAGTCCCACAGAATCTACCTGGTCAATGCGTCCTAACGCCAAAGCGTTCCCATTTGCCCTGAGCACAGCCTTGTTCAGCCTGAAGCCTCTTGGTCGCAGTCCTCCGCCCTGCCTCCCAAGGGATCTATCAATCCCCCGTCTTCCTGGTCACTGCCTCCTCCACGCACCTCCTGGAAACCAATCTCTGGGCCAAACTCCTGCTAGGCCTTGAATGTGCAGGTCTCAGCACCCCCACCTGCCGTCCGACGGGGAGCCCATACCCTCAAGCCCCAGAGACAGACTTGAACCCAGTGAGCAGACACTTCAACCACCCCCGACTTCAGTCTCCAGCCCACTTCAGTCAAAAGAGACAGAGGCAGAGCTCTCAGTTCACACTTACCCTGGAACACTCACAGAAGGCAGGCCTCATCAGAATGAATGGAAGAGTGTCCTTGCTTTGAATAAAACGCCAATGAGGGATAACTTAAGCTAATTATCGAGTCATGCCGGAAGCCAAATTACAGACATTGTCATGTTATAAACACCATTTCTCTAGAGAGCGGTTTGGAGACATCTGGGAAGCCTGGAGCCCGAGCTCATTACCTTCCCCCCAAGTTGCTCTGTCTCCCTGTGTCCCACCCGAGATGTGAGGGAAGTCTCTGCTTCTGCCAGGGCTTCTGGTTTCCCTCCCACACACAGCCAGTTGTTTGCAGATGCTGCTGATTCTTTTTCGAAAACTTGTCTGTTCCTGTGGCCACTGCCATCCTTTAGGTCTTAACCATCTCTTGCTGCTTTCTGGGGCGAGTGACTGAACGAGGCAGAACCTCTGTTTTCCTCATCTGTAAAATAGGAGTTTTCTTCTATTCATTTATTTTTTTTAAGAGACAGAGTCTCACTCTGTCGCCCAGGCTGGAGTGCGGTGGCACGATCTCAGCTCACTGCGAACCTCCACCTCCCAGGTTTAAGAGATTCTCCTGCCTCAGCCTCCCGAGTAGCTAGGACTACAGGTGCATGCCACCATGCCCAGCTGATTTTTGGATTTTTGGTAGAGATGAGGTTTCACCATGTTGGCCAGGCTGGTCTCGAACTCCTGACCTCAAGTGATCCACCCGCCTCAGCCTCTCAAAGTGCTGGGATTATAGGCGTGAGCCACCCTGCCCAGCCAAAAAATGCAATTTATTGATAGAGGGATTGGCTGTCGCCAAGGGGAACAACTGATCAATATTATATCACTAACAGTGAAGCTCAGGCATCAGGGACACCCCAAGGGAACACAATATGTTGGAGGAAGCTTCACCCACAAAGTGTTTTTGTCAGCATAGTCAACCTGAAGCTAATCAAGCCTGGAGATCTAATTTCCAGTTTACAGAAAATACGGGATAAACAACACCACGAGGAAGCAATCAGAGAAATCTAGAAGGTGGGACATGATGTCTGTAATTTACTTAAAATACTTTAGCAGTTCACCCAGTCAATGGCAAAGGGGGAAAAAGTTATTCTAGATTTAAATGAGACTTAAGAGACAGCGAAAAGCAGTGCAGGCTATATTTAGATTTTGGTTGGGGCTGGGCACAGTGGTTCATGCCTGTAATCCCAGCACTTTTGGAGACCCAGGCAGGAGGATTGCTTGAGCCCAGGAGTTCAAGACCAGCCTGGGCAACAGAGCAAGACCCTATCTCTACCAAAATAAATAAATAAATAAGATATACCTAATGTAAATGATGAGTTAATGGGTGCAGCACACCAACATGACATATGTAACAAACCTGCACGTTGTGCACATGTACCCTAGAACTTAAAGTATAATAAAAAAATAAATAAATAAATAAATAAATTAGTTGGGTATGGTGGCACACATCTGTGATCCCAGCTACTCAGGAGGCTGAGGCCTGGAGGTTGAGGTTGCTGTGAGCTCTGATTGTGCCAGAAACCTGGGCGACAAAGCAAGACCCAGTCCCAATAAATAAATAAATAAATAAAGACCTTGGTTGGAACAAATCAAATACAAAAAAAGCATTTTGGAGAACAAGTTGGTAAATTTGAATATGGGCTACATATTAGATGATATCAAGGAATGGGTAATTTTCTGAGGTATGATCTTTTTTTTATATATATATTTTTTTTCTTTTCTTTTTTTAGAGTGAGTCTCGCTATGCTGCCCAGGCTGGAGTGCAGTGGAGAGATCTTGGCTCACTGCAGCCTCCGCTTCCCACGTTCAAGCTATTCTCCTGCCTCGGCCTCCTGAGTAGCTGGGATTACAGGCGTGCCACTATGCCTGGCTAGTTTTTGTATTTTTAGTAGAGACAGGGTTTCACCATGTTGGCCAGGCTATTCTCGAACTCTTGGCCTCAGGTGATCCGCCCACCTCGGCCTTCCAAAGTACTCGGATTATAGGTGTGGCCACTGCACCCAGCCTATGATCATAATATTGTAATAAGAAAACTTCCCGAAGTATTTAAGGGTAAACTTCCATGAAAACTTCAAATCACTTTTAGCAAATGTTGGCTGTCAGCAATGGCTCATGCCTGTAATCCCAGCGCTTTGGGAGGCTGAGGTGGGAGGATTGCTTGAGGCCCAGTGTTTGAGATTGCAGTGAGCTATGATCATGCCACTGTACTCTAGCCTAGAAGACAGATGGAGACTCTGTCTCTTAAAAAAAAAAAAAAGGGCCGGGCGCGGTGGCTCAAGCCTGTAATCCCAGCACTTTGGGAGGCCGAGACGGGCGGATCACGAGGTCAGGAGATCGAGACCATCCTGGCTAACACGGTGAAACCCCGTCTCTACTAAAAATACAAAAAAACTAGCCGGGCGAGGTGGCGGGCGCCTGTAGTCCCAGCT
>NC_037684.1:26587183-26605605 GCF_003255815.1 Theropithecus gelada | reverse complement strand
TTTTTTCTCCAAGACAGTCTTGCTTTGTCACCCATGCTGGAGTGCAATGGCGTGATCTCGGCTCACTGCAAGCTCCACCTCTCGGGTTCACGCCATTCACCTGCCTCAGCCTCCCGAGTAGCTGGGACTACAGGCACCCACCATCAGGCCTGGCTAATTTTTTGTATTTTTAGTAGAGACGGGGGTTTCACTGTGTTAGCCAGGATGGTCTCGATCTCCTGACTTCATGATCCGCCCACCTCGGCCTCCCCAAGTGCTGGGATTACAGGCGTGAGCCACCGCGCCCGGCCTACTTTTTTAGTATAAATAAATATGTTCTGTGTATTTTGTCCTAATTTTTTTTTTTTTTTTTTGAGACCGAATTTTTCTCTGTTTCCCTGCCTGGAGCGCAGTGGTGCGATTGCAGCTCACCGCAACTTCCGCCTTGTGGGTTGAAGTGATTCTCTTGCCTCAGCCTCCCTTACAAGAGCCTCCTCTCTTGTAAGCTGAGATTTCAGGCACCTGCCACCACACCTAGCTAATTTTTGTATTTTTAGTAGAGACGGGGTTTCATCATGTCGGCCAGGCTGGTCTCAAACTGCTGAAGTGATCACCTGCCTTCGCCTCCCAAAGTGCTGAGATTACAGGTGTGACCCAGCACGCCCAACCCTGTGCTAAATTTGACAATCCTATACATAATAGGTCCTTAATAAATATTGTTCACTAAATGTTGTTTGGTTAAACCTCACCGTGGGGAATGCAGTCAGTAAATTCCAGACTATGGGAAGTCTGGAAGACAATCGTAGTATCTCCAATGACTAAATTGCAAAGAGGGGGAAAAAAAAGAGAGAGAGAGATAAAGGGGGAATTTATAGATCAAAAGAGAGACATATTAACCATTTGAAATCCTTCCTTGGCTCCTAATTCAAATAAACTAAAAATTGTAAAGAAAAAATATTATAAGATAATTAGAAATTTGAACACTGACTGGCTATTTGATGAAGTTAAAGTGTGATTGTTAATTCTTTTTTTTTTTTTTTTGACATGGAATTCCACTCTGTCACCCAGGCTGGAGTGCAGTGGTGTGATCTCAGCTCATTGCACCCTCTGCCTTCCAGGTTCAAGCAATTCTCCCGTCTCATTCTCCTGAGTTTCCAGGACTACAGGCACGTGCCACCACACCTGGCTAATTTTTTATTTTTATTTTTAGTAGAGACAGGCGTTCACCATATTGGTCAGGCTGGTCTCGAACTCCTGACCTTGGGTTATCCACCCATCTTGGCCTTCCAAAGTGCTGGGATTATAGGCACAAGCCACCATGCCTGGCCAATTGTTAATTCTTTTTAGGTTTGATAATAATGTTGGGTTTATGTTTACTTTTAAAGGGTCCTTATAGAAATATGTATTGAAATATTTAGGAATGAAATTATGTGATGTCTTGGATTTGCCTAAAAATAACATGGGGTTTGTTCTAGGTTGGGCACAGTGGTTCACGCCTATAATCCCAACAGTTTGGGAGGCCTAGGAGGGAGGATTGTTTGAACCCAGAAGTTTGAGACCAGCCTGGGCAACATAGTGAAACCCTATATCTACAAAAAATACAAAAATTAGCTGTGCGTGATGGCACACGTCTGTAGTCCCAGCTACTTGGGTAGCTGAGGCATGAGAATTGCTTGAACCCAGAAAGCAGAGGTTGCAGTGAGCCGAGATTGCATCACTGCACTCCAGCCTGGGCAACAGAGCAAGACCTGTCTCAGAAAAACAAAACAAAGCAAAACAAAATAATATGGGGTTTGTTCTATATCTTATAATTTTATATCTTTTTTTTTTTTTTTAGACAGAGTCTTGCTCTGTTGCCCAGGCTGGAGTGCAGCAGTGTCATCTTGGCTCACTGCAATCTCCGCCTCACAGGTTCAAGCAATTCTCCCACCTCAGCCTCCCGAGTAGCTGGGACTACAGGCATACACCACCACGCCTGGCTTTTTTTTTTTTTTTTTTTGTATTTTTAGTAGAGACAGGGTTTCACCATGTTGGCCAGGCTGGTCTTGAACTCCTGACCTCAAGTGATCCACCTGCCTTGGCTTCCCAAAGTGCTGGAATTACAGGCATGAGCAACTGCGCAGCATTTTTTTTTTTTTTAGACCGAGTCTTGTTCTGTCACCCAGACTGGAGTGCAGTGGCACGATCTCAGTTCGTTACAATCTCTGCCTACCAGGTTCAAGTCATTCTCCCACCTCAGCCTCCCAAGTAGCTGGAATTACAGGCATGAGCCACCATACCCAGCTACTTTTTTTTGTATTTTTAGTAGACATGGGGTTTCACCATGTTGGCCAGGCTGGTCTCGAACTCCTGACCTCAAGTGATCCACCTGCTTCGGCCTCCCAAAGTGCTGGGATTGATTACAGGCATGAGCCACCATGCCTGGCCATTGTTCTATCTTAATTGTGGTGGTAACATGGGCATATTCCTTTGGCAAACCATTTGAACTGTACACTTTGAACTATTTGAACTGTACACTTAAAATGTGCATTTTATTACATAAATCATACCTAAATAAAATTGTGTTGTTGTTTTTTGAGACAGGGTCTCGCTCTGTCACCCAGGCTGGAGTGCAGTGGTGACTGCAGGTCACTGCAGCCTGAACCTCCCAGGCTCAAAGGATCCTTCCACCTCAGTTGCCTGAGTAGCTGGGACTAGCTAATTTATGTGTTGTAGTTGTTTGTTTTGGTAGAGATGGGGTTTCGCCATGTTGCCCAGGCTGGTCTCAAATTCCTGGCTATAACGATCTGCCAGCCTCGGCCTCCCAAAATGCTGGCATTATAGGCGTGAGCCATCATACTGGGCAACTTGATTTTTTTTTTTTTAAAGTGAGGAAGTGGGTGGGTAAGAATGAAACAAAATTGACTAGAGTTGGTAAGTGTTGAAGCTGGATATTGGGTACTCAGAGGTTAATTATATTTATTTACTTTTGTGTAGGTTTGAAATTTTCCATCATATAATACCTTTTTAATTGCATGAGGAAAGATGCTAGTCTTGTTCTACAAATAAGGAAACTAAAGCTTCCTGAGGTTAAGAAATTGCCCCAAAGTCACAAAGCTAGTAAAATGATGAGTCTGGAATGTGAAGGGACCCATCTGAGTCCAGAACTTAAACTATTAACCCTGGATGCAAATTCCCAGAGGAGGCAGAGGAACATGCGGGTTTATGCTAGGGGGTGATGCAGACCTGCTGACTTAGGGAATTCTGGGAGCAAGAAAGGTTAAAATGGGCCGGGCGCGGTGGCTCAAGCCTGTAATCCCAGCACTTTGGGAGGCCGAGACGGGCGGATCACGAGGTCAGGAGATCGAGACCATCCTGGCTAACACGGTGAAACCCCGTCTCTACTAAAAAATACAAAAAACTAGCCGGGCGAAGTGGCGGGCGCCTGTGGTCCCAGCTACTCGGGAGGCTGAGGCAGGAGAATGGCGTGAACCCGGGAGGCGGAGCTTGCAGTGAGCTGAGATCCGGCCACCGCACTCCAGCCTGGGCGACAGAGCCAGACTCAGTCTCAAAAAAAAAAAAAAAAAAAAAGAAAGGTTAAAATGATGGTGGCCGGGTGTAGCAGGGTAGAGAAATGGCTTCCCTCCTGGATTCATTGTTTCCGGGTAGCCTCGTGGTTACCAGAGTGAACTCAGGACCCAACTACTTGGGTTTGGGTTCTGGCTCTGCCACTTGCTAGCAGTGTAACTTGGGCAAGTCACTTCTCTCCCTCAATGTCCCAATTTATATCATGGATTTTTAATTAATTTATTTTTTGAGACAGAGTCTTGTTCTGTTACTCAGGATGGAGTACAGTCTCACAATCTTGGCTCACCGCAACCTCTGCCTCCCGGATTCAAGCGATTCTTGTGTCTCAGCCTCCAGAGAATCTGGGCAGCTGGGATTACAGGCGTGCACCACCACGCCCAGCTAATTTATTTATTTATTTTATTTATTTATTTATTTACAGACGGAGTCTCACTCTGTCGCCAGACTGGAGTGCAGTGGCATAATCTTGGCTTACTGCAACCTCCCCCTACTGGGTTCAAGCGATTCTCCTGCCTCAGCCTCCCGAGTAGCTGGGATTACAGACTCCTGCCACCATGCCCAGCTAATTTTTGTATTTTTAGTAGAGACGGGGTTTCAGCATGTTGGCCAGATGGTCTTGATCTCTTGATCTTGTGATCTGCCCGCCTTGGCCTTCCAAAGTGCTGAGATTACAGGTGTGAGCCACTGCATCCGGCCTATTTTTAAATTTTTTTAGTAGAGATGGGGTTTCGCCATGATGGCCACTCTGGTCTCGAACTCCTGACCTCAGGTGATCCGCCCAACTCAGCCTCCTACAGTGCTGGGATTACAGGCGTAAGCCACTGTGCCCAGCCTATATCATGGATATTAATAGGAATGTAAAATGGTATAGCCCGTTTGGAAAACAGCTTTGCAGTTTTTAGGGTTTTTGTTTGTTTGTTTTTTGAGACAGGGTCTCACTCTGTCACCCAGGCACAGAGTGGCGTGAATGTGGCTCACTGCAGCCTTGACCTGCTGGCTCAAGCAATCCCCCAACCTCAGCCTCCTGAGTAGCTGAGACTACAGGCTCGTGCCACCACTCCCGGCTAATTTTTGTATTTTGTAGAGATAGGATTTTGCCATGTTGCCCAGGCTGGTCTTAAACTCCTGGCCTCAAGCCATCAGCCTGCCTTGGCCTTCCAAAGTGCTGGGACTACAGGTGTGAGCTACCATGCCCAACCTTGGCAGCTTTTAAGAGTTAAACACAGCTGGGCATGGTGGCTTATGCCTGTAATCCCAGCACTTTGTGAGGCTAAGGCAGGAGGATCCCTTGAGCTGAGGAGTTTGAGACCAGCTTGGGGAATATAGCCAGATCTTGTCTCACAAAAAAAATTTAAGAAGAAATTAGCTGGGCATGGTGGCTCAGGCCTGTGGTCTCAGCCACACTGGAGGCTGAGGCAGGAGGATCTCTTGAGCCCAGGAGGTCAAGGCTGCAGTGAGCCATGATTGTGCCACTGCACTCCAGCCTGAGTGAGACAGTGAGACCCCATCTCCAAAAAAAAAAAAAAAAAGTTAACCATAAATGTAGAATATGACCCAGCAATTCCACCCTTAAATGTCTACTTAGGAGAAATAAAAATGTATATTCACAAAATAATTGTATAGCAAATGTTCATAACAGCATTATAGATGATAGCCAAAAAGTGAAAACCACCCAAATGTGATTGGATAAACAAAATGTGGCATATCCCTACAACGGACTACTACTCAGCAATAAAAAGGAACAGGCTGGGTGCAGTGGCTCATTCCTGTAATCCCAGCACTTTGGGAGGCCAAGATGGGCGAATCACCTGAGGTTGGAAGTTCGAGACCAGCCTGACCAACATGGAGAAACCTCGTCTCTACTAA
Organism: Theropithecus gelada; assembly: GCF_003255815.1. Lineage (NCBI taxonomy): Eukaryota > Metazoa > Chordata > Mammalia > Primates > Cercopithecidae > Theropithecus > Theropithecus gelada. Next base: position 26,600,193 of record NC_037684.1, on the reverse strand, counting down.
AACTACAAAATTTGCCGGGCGTAGTGGCAGGTGCCTGTAATCCCAGGTACCAGGGCGGCTGAGGCAGGAGAATCACTTGAGCCCAGGCGGCGGAGGTTGCAGTAAGCTGAGATTGCGCCATTGCACTCCAGCCTGGGCAACAAGAGCGAAACTCTGTCTCAAAAGAAAAAAAAAAAAAAAAAAAGGAACAGACTACCAATACATGCTACAACACAGGTAAACCTCAAAAACATTATGCTTTTGTGACGCCAGATGCAAAAGACCACATATTTCAAGATTCCATTTATATAAAATATCCAAAAAAGGGAACTCTATGGAGACAGAGAGTAGATTAGTCACCCAGGGCTGGGGATGGGAAGGGAGAGCTACAAGTGGGGAGGAGGAGTCTTTTTTTTTTTTTTTTTTTTGAGATGGAGTCTTGCTCTATTGCCCAGGTTGGAGTGCAGTGGTGCAATCTCCACTCACTGCAAACTCTGCCTCCCAGGTTCACGCCATTCTCCTGCCTCAGCCTCCTGAGTAGCTGGGACTACAGGCGCCCACCACCATGCCCCGCTAATTTTCTGTATTTTTAGTAGAGACAGGATTTCACCGTGTTAGCCAGGATGGTCTCAATCACCTGACCTCGTGATCTGACCTCCTCGGCCTCCCAAAGTGCTAGGATTACAGGCGTGAGTCACCGGGCCCAGCCGGGAGGAGGAGTCTTATAAGCAATGTTCTAAAACTGGATTATGGGGCTGGGCACGGTGGCTCATGCCTATAATTCCAGCACTTTGGGAGGCTGAGGTGGGCAGATCACCTGAGGTCAGGAGTTCGAGACCAGCCTGGCCAACAGGGTGAAATCCTGTCTCTACTGAAAATACAAAAATTAGCCGGGCGTGGTAGCATCCGCCTGTAATCCCAGTTACTTGGGAGGCTGAGGCACGAGAATCACTTGAATCTGAGAGGCAGAGGTTGCAGCGAGCTGAGATCGAGCACTCCAGCCTGGGCAACAGAGTGAGACCCCGTCTCAAAAAAAAAAAAATGAGCTGGGCGTGGTGGTGGGTGCCTGTAGCCCCAGCTACTTGGGAGGTTGAGGCAGGACAATTGCTGGAATCCGGGAGGTGAAGGCTGCAGTGAGCTGAGATTGTGCCACTGCACTCCAGCCTGGAAGACAAAGTGAAACTCTGTCTCAAAGAAAACCCCAAAACTGGATTATGATGATGGTTGCATAACTGTAAATTTACTAAAAATCATTGAATTGGACACTCAAAATGGGTTATGTGTGGTATGTTCATTTTTAAAAATACTGTCAGCTGGGCGCGGTGGCTCACACCTGTAATCCCACCACTTTGGGAGGCCGAGGTGGGCGGATCATGAGGTCAAGAGATCAAGACCATCCTGGCCAACGTGGTGAAACCCCATCTCTACTAAAAATACAAAAATTAGCTGGGCGTGGTTGCACGCGCCTGTTCTCCCAGTTTCTCGGGAGGCTGAGACAGGAGAATTGCTTGAACCCCGGGAGGCAGAGGTTACAGTGAGCGGAGATCACGCCACTGCACTCCAGTCTGGGTGACAAAGCAAGACGCTGTTTAAAAAAAAAAAAAAAAAGTCAGCCGGGCGTGGTGGCTCATGCCTGTAATCCCTGCACTTTGGGAGGCCGAGGCGGGTGGATCACAAGGTCAGGAGTTCGAGACCAGCCTGGCACACATGGTGAAACCCCGTCTCTACTAAAAAAAAAAAAAATACCAAAAAAAAAGAAAAAAGTCTATTTCATAGGCCGTTATGGGGATTAAGTGAGCATGCAGTAAGTACTACAGAAGTTTCTATGGGGTTGGACGCCTGGGGTGCAGTTCCCCAAAAAGGGCAACCTGGCAGGTCTCCTGCTCCCAAATCCTTGAACACAGTCCTTACTGCCCCAGGTGAGACCTAGATGGGCCAAGGAAAGGGAAGTGCTGGCTTCTGGATCCAGAGGTGCCCTTTCTAGCCCTCACTCTGGAGGTGTTAGATGGGACCCGGCATCCAGCCTTGTCCCTCTTTTTCTCCCATAGGAGAGATTCCTGAGAAGGGGGTTGCCTCTCTCGTCGCAGGCTGAGGATGGGGTCGAGAGTCCTCTACTGGAGGCAATGGTAATTGCAGCAGCTGGGCCTGCCGACGTGAGTTCTGGTGACTGCTCACATCATGTTTCAACCCTCCCAACAATGTGAGGAAGCCACTGTTGTCTCCTTTTCACTGATAAGGACATTGAGTGTCTAGATGACCTGCCCAGGGTTGCACAGCGCCACCCTGCCCCATCCAGGCCATCAAGGGTGGTTTGATGATCTCCTTTCATCTGGTCCTTTCAGCTGGAGAGGCACTCACAGTATTCTACCGTTTGTAGAGTGATTCCATCCCTGGGTCCATATTCTGGGGTGCCTGATGAGGGCAAGGGGAAGTAGGGAAAGTGGAGGCAGAGAGAAGGACTCACAATCGTAATGACCCCTCAATAAAGCCCCCAAACTCACATGGTTCGGAAGGGGGAGCTGGCAGCTTTTGAAGGCAGAGAAAGAAGAGGTCATTGATCTGCACTGTTATGTAATATTCACTCATTTATTCATACTGATCATTTTCTCGGGCATTCTCTTCTTGTGTCGACACTGTGCTAGGCACAGGAGTGCAAGCAGGAACTGCTGTTTGGGATGAGTCCTCAGCACTGTCCTGCAGAAGAGACAGCCATGAAGATCATCCTTCCAGAACTTTCCTTGTGTATGTGTGCGTGTGTGCGTGTGTGTAGAGGTGGGCTTTTCGAGCAATTATGAGCCTTGGAGTCTAGACCCAGCTCAGCTTCATGACTTGGCAGGACCCCAGGATCCCCCCTCATGACAACTGCCCTGGAGAGCTCTTCTGCAGGAGATGTTAGAGGGTGAGTGTTTTGGGCAATGGAACACCACACCTCCTCCTTCCTCAAACCCTCGCCCCATCTAGGGACTTTACCTCTGGAGTCTGCAGGTGGGGGAGGCAGACCCTCCTTACCCCTGTCCTTCCAGATGTTATTTGTTGACACATAGGGAAACTACACCTCTGTTGTCACCTCTAGAAGGGCCCAGAGGCAAGCTGCATCATTTGTCCCCTTTCTGAAACCCTTTCTTGTCCTGGCCCCAGAATAAGATATTTCTATCTGGAGCCACCCCCAGCATTCTTCCACACCTTTACCCCAAGCCATCATACCAATCTCTGTATTTCCACAGATAGAAAATGGCAGTATTCCAATAACCTGATTTTTCTCAAGAGAGAAATATCCCAGGGAATCATTTATTCACTCACTTGCTCATTCATTCATTCACACATATTGATTGAGCACCTATTATATCTTGGCCATTGTTCTAGGCAGTAGGGATGCACCACCAATCAAGATGAAGTTCTCATCAACTCATTTCCAGACTAATGGGAGAGACAGACACTAAAGAATAAATCCATTTACAGACTTTTATGTAACAGTAAGCTATGCAGAAACTAAAGAAGGTTAAGGGGATAGAACAGGGTGGGCGTGTGTGCTGCAGAATTTGTACTGGAAATTCACTTTTTCTTTATTTTCCTTGGGGGATATGAGAGTGAGGGTCTGTGCGTGCCCTCCTCTGGCCTCTTCAACCTGTTTGGCAGATCAAGCCTCAGAGCGGAGCATCCTGGGATTGGGGGTCAGGGGTTGCAGAGCCAGCACTCTGAATTTAGTTGAGGCGGAGTATTTAGATACTGCATCAGAGAAATGGAAATAGGTACTGAGACAGCCTATTTATCGGCTTCCATGGGTGTAATAACACTCCCACCCTTCCAAATTTATTTTTTTCTTTGTTCATCTTGCATATAACTACTGAGTTCTTAACTACTTATACATTACAGCATTTTTTGAGCCTGCTGTGTGCCACGTACTGTTTTAAGGGCCATTCACGGCCCGCTAGAATCCCTGCTGTGCCAAGCTTGTAAACAACCATTGCCTCATTTCATCTTTCCCCTAAACATTATTTCTGATATTCATCTACGTTGATTCACATAGCTCTTTTAGTCCCAAGAGGGCAGATATGAACCGTCCCATTTTACAGATGCAAAACCCAGACTGCTCGGGAAAAAACAAGTTGCTTTCCGACGACGAAATCCCAGGACGCCACTGGGCCACGTGCGGCGGCGCATCTGGCCCCTCGCGATCCCACCCGCGCACGCTCCCTCCCGCGCTCCCTCCCAGCCGCCGCCGCGCCGGGTCCACGTGTGTGTGTCTGTGTGCGGAATGGGGACGGGGGCGGCGCCGCCGGAGGGGTGGGGTCCGGGCTAACGTCACGGGCGGTGCGGCCCAATCAGCGGCGGGCTCGCGGCCCCGGCGCTGGTATTGGGGCAGCGAGGGGGCAGTTCTCTATAACGCGGTCTCCGGGAGCCAGCGGGGAAGAAAGAAACCGAGCAGGCGGAAGGCGCCCTCCCCGCCGCCTGGGCCCGGGCACCGGGTGCCGGGCCCGGGGTCCTTCCCGCCTCCCGCGGCCGCAGGCCGCTTTGTTTCCCCTGCCTCTGCGCTTCGGGCGACTCGAGAGGGTCTCCCGCCGGGGCTGCGAAGGGGACGCGGCGGCAGAAGGGCGGCCGACCCCGCTGGGACTCACAGGGACCCAGGAGTCCGGCTGCCGGGAGGGCCGCGTGAGGAGAGCGAAGAGAGAGCCCGAGCTCTGCGGCCCTGGGTAGCGGGCCGGGGGCGCCCGTGAGCAGAGACCTCCCCGTCGACGGGGGGCGATGTTCCCCTCGCCCGTGGGCTCTTCGGGCAGCCAGGGCATCCCGCCGCTGGGACCTGGACCCCCTCAGTGGGCACCCCTCAGGCTGCTCCATGGAGACCCTCTGCCCCGCACCCCGCCTGGCAGTGCCGGCGTCCCCGCGAGGGTCGCCCTGCTCTCCCACGCCCCGGAAGCCATGTCGGGGGACCCAGGAATTCTCTCCGCTGTGCCTGCGTGCCCTCGCCTTCTGCGCCCTTGCCAAGCCCCGGGCGTCCTCTCTGGGCCCGGGGCCTGGGGAGCTGGCGGCGCGGTCTCCTGTGCTGCGGGGCCCTCACGCCCCCCTGCGCCCTGGCGGCTGGGCCCCGGATGGCCTGAAGCACCTCTGGGCAGCGACCGGGCGGCCCAGCGTTCCTAACACCGCGTCCAGCGAGGATGCGGACGTCGCAGCGTGCCCCCGCCGCGGAGAAGAGGAAGAGGGCGGAGGCGGTTTCCCGCACTTCGGCGTTCGCTCCTGTGCACCTCCGGGCCGCTGCCCTGCGCCCCCGCGCCCTCGGGAATCTACCACCGGCTTCGCCTCGGCCCTGCCTCTCCCGGCCCCGGGTCTCGAGCCTCAGCGTGGCCCAGCCGCCAGCCCGCCTCATGAGCCCAGTTCCCAACCTCCGTCGCCACCTGCGGGCCTCTCCACCGATCCCGCGGGTCCCGGGGCGGCGCCGGGGCCATTCCTGCCCGGCCAGCCTGCCGAAGTCGATGGAAACCCCCAGCCGGCCGCCCCCGAGGCTCCAGCGGCCAGCCCCTCGACGGCCAGCCCGGCTCCGGCCGCACCTGGAGATCTCCGCCAGGAACATTTCGATCGTCTGATCCGCCGGTCGAAACTTTGGTGTTACGCGAAGGGCTTCGCCTTGGATACCCCGAGTTTGCGCCGGGGGCCAGAGCGGCCGCCTGCGAAAGGGTCGGCTCGGGGAGCCGCCAAGAAACGCCGGCGGCCGGCGCCCCCTGCGCGCACCGCGCAGCCCCGCCGTCCTGCACCGACGCTCCCCACCACGAGCACCTTCAGCCTCCTCAACTGCTTCCCCTGCCCCCCGGCCCTGGTGGTCGGGGAAGACGGAGACCTAAAGCCGGCATCCTCGCTTCGCCTCCAGGGAGACTCTAAGCCCCCGCCCGCCCACCCGCTGTGGAGGTGGCAGATGGGGGGTCCCGCTGTCCCTGAGCCCCCTGGCCTCAAATTCTGGGGGATCAACATGGATGAAAGCTGACCGTGGGACTTCTGCCAAAGGGGAAAAGTTGGGACCATGGCCAAACCGCGGGCTTGAGGAGGGAGCCCCGTTTCTCACATTTGTCCCCTTCCTTTACATTTTAGGAGCTGTGGGCAGAGGGACCTAAATGACAGTGATCTTCAAGCACCTAAGTGTTCGGGGTGACAGTCCCTCCCCCTCATCCTTTGCAAAGAAACCCAGGGCTGGAGTCGGGAGAAGGCTTAAGCAAGAAAGGCTGATGACATAGATTCCAATCCCTGCCCCCTTCCATCTCGGACCGTTGGAGGCAGGGCCTGCACCCCAGTGGGAGCAAAGGAGGCCACCGCTCAAAGACAGCCCCCACCCCCCAAAAAAAAGGAGAGGAGAGAGACCTCGGTGATGGACAAACCGGTTGTTACTGTGTTTGTGGGCGAGCCTGGGGTGCGGGAGCTGCGGTGGGGGTGGGGAGATGATTGGCAGCTCCCTGGGGGCATCCCCCACCCCCACTGTCCAGGCCTTTAACCCTTTGCTCCCCTCAGGCCTTCCCTAACGCTCCAAGCACCGTTGGAGCCTTCAATGGGTGAGGGAGCTTGGGTAAGAGGTAGATCACCCCCTTCCTGTCCTCTTTCTAGGCCCCCTCAAGTGCAGGTGACCCCTAATTGGTGAGATCTTCAGTCTCAGCCGCTGACCTTTCCCTTTTGTCCAGTTTTGGAGTTCCCATCTTTTTCCCTGTTTGCTTTCCGAGTGTAAGGTCTGGCCGGTGAGAAAGATTCCCCCCAACCTTGATTAATCAGCCCTCTCCCCCAACTTACTTTCCTTAGGACGGGTAGGGCTGAGGGACCTCCTCTCCAGAAAAGTGCTTACTTTGCCTGGGGAAGGGGCAAGACACTGTCCCAGGGAAAGTAATAGAAGGTGGAAGAAATCAATAAAATCAGACCAAACAAGTCGCCTTTCGAGGGCCTCCACCGATTTATGGATGAGAGGGGGTGGAGGTGGAAGGCAGGCCGGAGTCCATTCTTGGACACCCAAACTCAGCCCCCTTAAAGAGTGGAAACAAAACAAGCTGCACTTTGCAGAGGTGGTAAATGAAAGGACTCTTGGCCTAACTGCAAGAGTCCCCTGGGGTTTGAAAGGACAAAGTTTGAGTCTGGATGGGATCTGCGCTGAGGTACCTTAAGCTTCCCCCGCAACATGTCCCAGCCTCAGGCATTGCGGGAGTTGTCAGAGATCTGATGGATCCGAAGGGGGCAGGGCCAGGGGATTAGGTTTGGGGTCAGAGGTTCTGTTTTCCAGGGGAGGGGTGAGATAGGCCTGGATCACGCCCTCTGCCATGCCCTCCAGCTAGGAGGATCTTGAGTCAGAGAGGGTTGGAAGCGTTTTCTCCTCCACCCAGGTGAGGTCAGGGGAGGTTAGGTCTTAGGCAGATGGCAAGTTGAGGTGTGAAGGGAAGCTGGGGCTTTTAAATCTGCCGAACAACTGAGGGACCCAGTGCCCCTTCTGCCCCGCACTAGTGAATAGCGCCCCCTCTTCCCCCCGAAAACGAGGTGAGAGAGGAACTGTTCCCACGCTGGGGAAGGACTTGTCTCCTTTTCTGTGAAAATGCTTTGTAAAAAGTTGTTACTGTTTGCATAGAGCAGATTCTTGAGAAAAACTGTTTTGGACCATAAAAGTTTTGTTTGTTTTAAAAACTGTCTCCTTTCATTTTTCTTTCCCTGGGGGTGAGGGTGGGGGTGGGGTGGGTGGGCGTGGGGTGGGCATTTCTCTCTTTTTCCTTAACATCTGGCCTCTGTGAACCCTGCTGACCTCCCCTCCCCCTCCAGCTGTGTTGTGGGAGGAGGAAGGAAGGGTGGGGGAGTGCCTTCCACCCTGTGCTTCGGGGGTCTCCATCTTATTTTGCCCCCCAAAGAATGGAGAACGGGAAGAAGGCAGACACGAGGGGTGGGGAGAGAATCGCGGTGAAGAGGGGAGCTGTTAGGAGAAGTCTGGAAAGCAGACTCCCTGGTTTTCAAAGGCCCCTTGGTTTTAGTAATGCGCTCTGGGTCAGTGTGGGCCCCACCCGCCTGCCTGGAGCCGGGCACGGGACGATGGCGTGAGCTCAGGGTGAAGGAGGAAGGGCTGGTGGGCATGAAATACTCTTTTTGGACTTTCCTCCTCCGGGGCAGGAGGAGATGCTGTCAATTTAGCTTCTTTCATCCCTGCACCACCTGCCCCCACCCTTACTCCCCTACCCCCACCTTTACTCCCCCACCTCCACCCTACAAGTGAAAGGGTTACCACTCGACCTGGAAGGGGGCGGGGCAGCGAGTTAAAAAACACGCCTTTTAGCCAAATAAGATTTAATTCTAGTTATTTTACAGAATAGGGAACTACGTTAGTTCCCAGGGCTGCCATAACGAATCACAACAAACTTGGTGGCTTAAAAGACAGATATTTAAGCCTCCGGGTGTGGTGGCTCACATCTGTAATCCCAGCATTTTGGGAGGCCAAGGCGGGCAGATCACAAGGTCAGGAGATCGAGACAATCCTGGCCAACATGGTGAAACCCCGTCTCTACTAAAAATACAAAAATTAGCTGGGCATGGTGGCTCGTGCCTGTAATACCAGCTACTCCGGAGGCTGAGGCAGGAGAATCGCTTGAACCCGGGAGTCGGAGGTTGCAGTGAGCTGAGATCATATCACTGCACTCCAGCCTGGCAACAGAGTGAGACTCCACCTCAGAAAACAACAACAACAACAAACCCAGATATTTCTTCTCTTCCATTTACTGGGGCCAGAGGTCCAAAACCAAGGCGTTGCAGGGCTAAACTCCCTCCGGAGGCTCTCGGGAAGGGCCCCCTCCATGCCTCTTCCAGTTTCTGTGGCCCCACATGTTCCTTGGCTTGTGGCTGCAGAGTTCCCATTCTCCCACTGTATGGCCCTCCCTTCTCCTGTCACGAGGATACTTGTCATTGGCTTTAGGGCCCACCAGACAATCCAGGATGATCTTGTCTTGACATCTTTAATTAAGCTACGTTTACAGAGACCCTTTTTCCAAATGAAGTCATATTCATAGGCTCTAGGGGAGTGGGGCTGGGGATTAGGACCTGGACACATCTTTCTGGGTTCCACCATTCAGCCCACCCCAGAAACTGAGTCCCAGAAAATAAAGAAACTTGCCTAGACTTTTTGGGGGAAGCAAACAGGTACTGGGTGTTTGGGGCTGGAACAGGAAACAGCACACTTCCAAGCGAGGGCCACAGTAGGAGCAGCCTGGGGAAAGGGGAATCCCTGGCTTTCCCCAGGCTCTGAGCTCCTGGGGATCTGGGACTCCCTCTCCCATGCCAATACACTGGAGCCCAAGAGGGTCTGAGGAAGTCTGCTCTCCCTCCCAGGTGTCCTCAGCCGCTGCTTCTACCCCTCCCCTCCTCCAGTCCCGTGTCCTCTAGGGCTGGTGGCCACCGCCTTGGTTTGTCAGGGATGTGGTTGTCACAGTCTTATTTCTGTCTGGGTCTCTAAGCCCTTACAGCGTCACGTGTTTTCCTTCTGTCTCAAAGGGTCTCAGAGGGTCTCCTCTCCGTGTGCCTTGGGGTCTCTGCCCTCCTCTTCAGGGTCTGGCTGGATCCCAAGAGTAAGCGCTCGCTCACCTCCCCCTAGCCCAGCCCTGTTTACCGTCTCCTCCCTCCTCCCGCAAGCATCAGCCGCCTCTAGCCCCTCTGCCTGTCACCTCTTAGACCTTTGCAGCCTAACTTCTGCCCCTGAAACCGCTTTTGCCAAGGTCAGCCAGGACAGCCCCCAACCTCAAATTCAACAGTTGCCTCCCCGCCACCACTCCTGGACTTCTCCTAGACAGCCTGTGACACTGCTGGACACTCACAAGCGTCTCTCTCCCCAAAGGTCCCGCCTCTGTCTTCTTCCATCTCCTCCTCCTTTTGCCCCCCCTCCCCGAAGCTTTTAAAAGACCGAGTCCAACGAAGTCCAGTGGTGCCTGTCCTCCTCCCCATCTCCCCGCAGGATTCTGTTTTCCTCCCCCAGGTCATCAGCTTGCACCTATATGGGTAAATGACTCCCACTTGACTGTCCCTGCCTCCTCTCCCTCCAGCACCCCTCCTGAGCCTTGGTCCCACATCTCCACAGGGACAATGGCAACTCATATGCCCCTGTCAAAGACCAAGCTCCTGGTCCCTGCCCACAGCTCCCTGCCCACAGCAGTCTCCCTGGTCAAGTCCACATTCTGGTTACAGCTCTGCCTGTCTCCCCATTACTTCCCCTGGACTCAGCACCTTGAATTCTCAGCTGGGTCCTCCCATTTGACCCACAGCTATCTATTTCCAAGCCTTCCCCTGCTTCTCCCCTCCCAAGGATCTCTTGTGTCTGTGATCTCCACTCCATCATGGTGCGGTGTCCCCTACCTCTAGGCTGGACTATGACAGTAGCCACCTAACTATTAATAGTTTCTGGATGTCTGGTTTTTCTCTGATCTCCTCAGATCAGTTTACCTTCTTACTCTGTGGGTCCCCTGATTGTATTAAATGCAGCCTCCTTGGTCTGTCATTTGGAGCCCTCTGTGATTTGGCCTTAACCCCCCGCGCCCCCTCCCCCCGCTTCCTCATCCAACTTGGTTCCCATTACTTCGCTATATTATACCAGTGAAGATATACCTGGTCTACCAGGCTAGAATGCACTTCCTTCCCCAGCACGCCCAGCACACCCCCTCCCTGCTTTCTTTACCTTCGTTCTTCAAAGCAACATGCCATCTCTCCCATGTCTTTTTTTATTCCCCCAGTTAGATGTGCTCCATGACACCTCTAGGCCCTCTTCACTCTTCTGTGTCTGGTAGGAAGGGACGGTGGAGTGTGGAGGGCGAGTGCGGTTTTGGGGCCAGACACTCCTGATCCCCTGTCTCTATCGAGAACCTGGGTCAGGGAACTCCAGGCAGAACCTTCCTGACCTAAGCTTTCATTTTATTGCCTTGGTCTTAACTGAGAGTCATTGACATGTAACAACCACTTCAAAAAAATCACTCCTGCAATTGTAAAAACTTCCTGAGAAGGCTGGCAAGGTGGCTTGTGTCTGTAATCCCAGCACTTTGGGAGGCCAAGGCGGGGAGAATCATTTGAGCCCAGGAGTTTGAGCCAGCCTGGGCAACATAGGGAGACCCTGATGCTACCAAAAACAAACAAAAACAAAAAAAAAGCTGGGTGTGGTGGCATGCACCTGTGGTCCCAACTCCTCTGGAGGCTGAAGTGGGACAATTGCTCAGCCACTTCAGGGAGATCAAGGCTGCAGTGAGCTGTGACCACTCCACTGCACTCCAGCCTGGGTGACAACAGGAGACCCTGTCTCAAAAACAAAAACAAAGAACACTTCCTAGGAAGACACTGTCCAATGTGCCAAGTTCCCCTATGCTGTGTTCATATTTTCTCTAAGATAAACAGCTAGGGTATTGATGACAAAGTTATAATTATTTGTGATTTTTCTTATGTCCTTCTACAGTCATCTTGTATCTCTTGCTTTTGCTTCATTTTTTAAGGTCCTGGATCAGTACCTTGCACCCAGCAGGCACCTAATGAATACTTGTCCAATGCATTTCACCCCACCTCCGTTCCTCCTGACCCCTCCACCCTTGTCCAAAGCATTTTTAAAAAGCCTTAAATGACTGCACAGCAGCTTGGCGAGTCGCCCTTGGCCAGCATGCAGTTCCAGAGCTTGTCCACTAGATGCTGCTGTCCGCTAGCACCAGAAGGAGGACGGCAAGTCAGAGAAGGGTGGCTGGGGAAGGGATTCGTTCTCCCAAGCCATGGAGTGAGAGCCCTGTGCTAGAGCCCGAGGGGATTGACGTGCAAGACGTGGTCTCTGCACACAAGGAACTGAAGCAGGTGTCAGGTGTTTTGCAGGCATTATTTTACTTTCATAACAATAGATAAGTATTATTTGTTTAGCAGATGAGGAAATGGGACTCAGAGAGGTTAATTAACTTGCCTGAGGTCACACAGCCAATGGAGGAGCAAAGTAGCTCTGGTCTGTCTGACTGGGTTTCCTGCTGAGTGGTTATCATAGCAAGCACTATAATGGCATTTCCTTGGAACCGGGCCTTGCTAAATTATGCTTAGCTGCTCATGTAATCCTCAGGACACAATATGAGGTAGATACTTTTATTTATTTATTTATTTATTCATTTATTTATTTATTTATTTATTTTTGAGACAGAGTCTTACTCTGTCGCTCAGGCTGGAATGCAGTGGTGCAATCTTGGCTCACTGCAACCTCCACCTTCTGGGTTCAAGTGATTCTCATGCCTCAACCTCCCGAGTAGCTGGGACTACAGGCGTGGGCCACCATGCCTGGCTAATTTTTGTATTTTTTAGTAGAGATGGGGTTTCACTATGTTGGCCAGGCTGGTCTTGAACTCCCGAGCTCAAATGATCCACCCACCTTGGCCTCCCAATGTGCTGGGATTACAGGCGTGAGCCACCACGCCCACCTGTGGTACTATTAGTCCCATTTTGCAGATGAGAAAACTGAGGTTCACAGAGGTTAAGCCCATACAGCTACAGAATTGTGTCCTTTGAGTTTGTGCTCTAAATGACCACACTGCTGCCATGTTTCACCACCCAGCAGCAACTGGTTATAGGGTGGGAGTAGCCCCCATCAATATATAGAGGTCCCAGAGCTCTGTTCCAGAGACACAAAGACACAGAGCCCGCCCCCAAGGTCCCTAGAGTGGTATGGGGAAAGCAGGACATGCAGTCCCATCCTTAGGGTGTGGACTCTCCACAGATGTGCTTGAACGACTCGAGCTGAACGTTGAGCGTTTTACCCTCTCTGGGTCTCAGTGTCATCATCTAAAATCAGGGGACTCTGTAACGGAAAGTGCTTCTCAGATGCAGACTTGCCAACCATGATGATTTTTTTTTTTTTTTTTTGGAAACAGGCTCTGACTCTGTCACCCAGGCTGAGTACAGTGGCGCGATCTTGGCTCACTGCAACCTCTGTCTCCTGAGTTCAAGCAATTCTCCTGCCTCAGCCTCCTGAGTAGCTGGGATTACAGGTGCCTGCCACCATGCCTGGCTAATTTTTTTTTTTTTTTTTTTTTTTTTTT
>NC_037684.1:26545997-26587153 GCF_003255815.1 Theropithecus gelada | reverse complement strand
GGATCTCAGCTCACTGCAAGCTCCGCCTCCCGGGTTCACGCCATTCTCCTGCCTCAGCCTCCCGAGTAGCTGGGACTACAGGCGCCCGCCACCTCGCCCGGCTAGTTTTTTGTATTTTTTAGGAGAGACGGGGTTTCACCGTGTTAGCCAGGATGGTCTCGATCTCCTGACCTCGTGATCAGCTCGTCTCGGCCTCCCAAAGTGCTGGGATTACAGGCTTGAGCCACCGCGCCTGGCCTAATTTTTGTATTTTTAGAGGAGGCGGGGTTTAACCCTGTTAGCCAGGCTGGTCTCGAACTCCTGACCTTGTGATCGATCCGCCTCAGCCTCCCAAAGAGCTGGGATTACAGGTGTGAGCCACCGTGCCCGGCCAATTTTTTTTTTTTTTTTTTTTTGAGATGGAATCTCGCTCTGTCACCCAGCCTGGAGTGCAGTGGCACGATCTCGGCTCACTGCAACCTCCACCTCCCAGGCTCAAGCGATTCTCCTGCCTCAGCCTCCTGAGAAGCTGGGACTATAGGCGTGCACCACCATGTCTGGCTATTTTTTTTTTTTTTTCTATTTTTTTAGTAGAGACAGGGTTTTGCCATGTTGGCCAGACTGGTTTAGAACTCCTGACCTCAAGTGATCCTCCCGCCTCAGCCTCCCAAAGTGCTGGGATTACAGGCATGAGCTCTGTTTATTTTTTGTAGAGATGGGGGTCTCATTATGTTGCTCAGGCTGATCTTGAACTTCTGATCTCAAGGGATCCTCCTGACTCAGCCTCCCAAAGTGCTGGGATTATAGGCATGAGCCACTGTACCCAGCTTCCATGATGATTTATTACAAAATCAGAGCACTTAAACAAATAGAGGTGAAGTTACCTACTCTAAAATGCACCAAAATTTCAGCTCGATGATTATTACACATGTACATTACCTGTGTGATCACCACCCAGACCTAGATAATCAACACTTCCAGCCTTTGGGAGGCTGTGTGGGGCCTGCTCCCAGATAACCTCCCGAACCGGAGATGACCACCATGCCGGCCTCTATCACCCAAGATCCGTTCGGCTTGTTTTTGACGCTATAAGAATGGAAGGGGCCGGGCGCGGTGGCTCAAGCCTGTAATCCCAGCACTTTGGGAGGCCGAGGCGGGCGGATCACGAGGTCAGGAGATCGAGACCATCCTGGCTAACATGGTGAAACCCCGTCTCTACTAAAAATACAAAAAACTAGCCGGGCGTGGTGGCGGGCGCCTGTAGTCCCAGCTACTCGGAGGCTGAGGCAGGAGAATGGCCTGAACCTGGGAGGCGGAGCTTGCAGTGAGCCGAGATCGCGCCACTGCACTCCAGCCTGGGTGACACAGCATATGCATATGGGATTCATTCGTGCTGTTGCATGAAGCTGTAGTTAACTCATTTTATCACCGTGTATAGTATTTGATTGAATGAATATTCTGCAATGTATATGTTTTCCTGTTGATGGATGTTTGGGCTGTTTCCAGATTTTAGTTTTATGTATAAAGCTGTATGTTACAGTTTTTGTTGTTGTTTGTTTGTTTGTTTGAGAAGGAGTCTCGCTCTGTTGCGCAGGCTGGAGTGCAGTGGCGTGATCTCAGCTCATTGCAACTTCTGCCTCCCGGGTTCATGCTATTCTCCTGCCTCAGCCTCCCGAGTAGCTGGAATTACAGGTGTGAGCCACCAAGTCTGGCTAATTTTTGTATTTTTAGTAGAGACGGGATTTTGCCATGCTGACCAGGCTGGTCTCAAACTCCTGACCTCCGGTGATCCACCTGCTTTGGCCTCTCAAAGTGCTGGGATTATAGGCGTGAGGTTCTGTGCCCAGCCTTTGTGTCACAGTTTTAAAGGAGATGAGAAAGGAGCTAACATTTCTCTTTTTTTTTTTGAGACAGAGTCTTGCTCTATTGCCCAGGCTGGAGTGCAGTGGTGCAGTCTCGGCTCACTGCAAGCTCTGCCTCCCGGGTTCACGCCATTCTCCTGCCTCAACCTTCCAAGTAGCTGGGACTACAGGCACCCACCACCACGCCCGGCTAATTTTTTGTATTTTCGGTACAGACAGGGTTTCACCGTGTTAGCCAGGATGGTCTCGGCCTCCTGACCTCATGATCCACCCGCCTCGGCCTCCCAAAGTGTTGGGATCACAGGCGTGAGCCACCACGCCCAGCTGCAGCTAACATTTCTCAAGCATTAAGTGTTAACTGTCTCCAACAATGGGCTAAGGACTTGGAGATAAGAAATGACTAAAACCTCATATTGCTCTCCCTAAGCTCACCACCTAGCAGGAGAGAGAGGTAAGTGAGCAAGCAGGACAAGACAGGCATAGAGGTGGAGACTGGTGAGGTTGAGGGAACAGTGGAGCATGGGGGAAGAGCACCAGGGCGTCAGAGGGGGCTTCTCAGAGAAGACTTCTTAAGAGAAGTCTTCTCTTAAGACTCTCTGAATTGAGTCTTAAAGGATATAGGAATCCCTGAAGTGAAGACCCAGAGGCACTGGGGCAGAGCACATACAAAAGTGCCAAGGTTTGAGTGGCTGGAGCACAGGGTACATGTGACAAGAGATGAAGCAGACCGAGGTCAGATCACAAAAGGTCTTAAATGTTCAGGTAAGGAGTTGATCCTGAAGACAAGAGGGAGCCCCTGAAGGGTGACCCAATCAGACTGTGACAGAAGAAAAGAGGGCTCAGGACCAGGCAGGGTGAATACTCACATTTCATGATTCATGGGAGGCTGGTGTGGAGTGCTTGAGGGAGGGCAGAGACAGGGGGGCAGGGGCGGAGGCTGTGAGAATCCATTTGGGGTCAGCGGGGAGAAGGAGAGGACAGTCTCGGTGAGGGGGGGGGCCTTTACAAGGTAGACTCACCAGCTTTAGTGACAGATTGGATGTGGGGTGAGGCAGAGGAGGAGTGTGGCTTGAGTCCCAGATTTGGCCCTGGTGCCTGTGTGGGTTTGTGGCTGAGAGAGGCCTGGGCTGGAGGTAGGGAGGCTTTAGGGCATCAGACAGGATTGGATGGGAATGGCCAGGGCTTGTGTGTGAGGTGAGAAAAGGGCCAAGAACAGAGTCCTAGGGGACATTTACGAAGGGGGCCAAGTGCCACGGCGGCTCATGCCTGTAATCTTAGCACTTTGGGAGGGCAAGGAGGGCGGATCACTTGAGCCCAGGAGTTTGAGAACAGTCTGGTCAACATAGTCAGATTTTGTCTCTACTAAAAATTTAAAAAAAAAAAAAAAATTAGCCGGGCGTGGTGGTTCGTGCCTGTTGTCCCAGCTCTTGGAGAGGCTGAGGTGGGAGGCTCACTTGAGCCCAGGAGGTCAAGGAAGCGGAGCCATGATCGCGCCACTGCACTCCAACCTGTGGTACGCAAAAGAGGGAGATTCTGTCTCAAAAAAAAATGGCGGGGGCTGGGGAGAAATGGCCAGGGAGAGAGTGGGGAGAGAGAGGGGAGAGAAGAGGGACAGAGAGGGAGGCTCTGGGGGCTCTGGTGACCCCTGCTCATTGTCCACCCAAATCTGCGCTCCCCGTGCTGCCTGGGTAGGCACATTTCCCAGCCCCTTTGCAGTCAGGTACAACTATGTGATTTCATTCCCACTACTGGGCTGCAAAGGGGAAGGGGTGTGTGCGTCTCCCAGAGTGGCTTTTAAGACCCTGGGCCTGCCCGCCCCACACTCCCTTGCCCTTCCTGCTGGCTGGAACCCGGCATGGCGGTCACTCAGCTTCGGTCCTGAGTCACTGGCAGGGCCCTAGGGGGCAGCACAGCAGCACTTGGAAGGAACCTGGTCCCCAGTGGCCGTGAGAGCTGCCTGCTGACCTAGAGTGTTCACCTGCAACACAGGAAAGAAGCAAATTTTATATTCTTCAAGCCATCATCTTTTTTTGGATCTCTTTGTTCTAGGAATTTAGCCTAACTGGTACAACTTAGCCTAAGTTAAACAGTTTAGCATAGCCCAAATAATACAGAGAATTAACCTAACTAATGAAAAAATAATTAGCCTAATTAATACAATAGAAAATTAAAACATAGTAATATTGGCCTAACGAACAAAACTTACCCTAACTCATCCAAGAACCAAAGGAGGAGAGTATCAAGAAAGGAGGAAAACAGGGTGGAATGTCACACAAAGATGGGATAAGGCCACGCACAGTGGCTCACGCCTGCAATCCCAGCACTTTGGGAGGCTGAGGTGGGTGGATCACTTGAGGTCAGGAGTTTGAGACCAGCCTGGGCAACATGGTGAAACCCCGTCTTTACTAAAAATACAAAAATTAACCGGTGTGGTGGAGTAGCCATAGTCCCAGCTACTCAAGAGGCCAAGGTGGGAGGATCACTTGAGCCGGGGGAGGTGGAGGTTGAAGTAAGCTGTGATTGCACCACTGTACTCCAGCCTGGGTGGCAGAGTGAGACCCTGTCTTTAAAAAAAAAAAAAAAAAAAAAAGATCAGATACAGGATGAGGAAGATCCACTGGCCTTGGCAAGTGGGAGGTCACCAGTGACTCTAGCGAGCCTAGAGAGCCGGTGGGGAGTGGGGATGAAACGGGAGGGAAAGAAGCGGATCCAGCTCATGCATCTCTTTTGAGGAACTTGGATGAGGAAGTGCAGAGATGAGGAAGGCTCTAGAACGAACTCAGGATCCAGCATGATTATAGTGTGTTAGGAGAGAGGGAGGGGTTGGAAACACTAGAAAGAAGAGAGGAAGGCCTCTGTGGAGGGCAGGTGCTGGGCCCCAGAACTCAGGTGGACAGGGAGGGACAAGCATGTTCCCAAACAGGCTCAGACTCCTGCTCCTATGCACACGCATACACATGAACACACATGCACATATACCTGACATAAAAGCCTGGAGACAGGCCAGGCACGGTGGCTCATGCCTGTAATCCCAGCATTTTGGGAGGCCGAGGCGAGTGGGTCACTTGAGGTCAGGAGTTCGAGACCAGCCTGGCCAACATAGTGAAACCATGTCTCTACTAAAAATACAAAAATTAGGTGGGCGTGGTGGCAGGCGCCTATAGTCCCAGCTATTCGGGAGGCTGAGGCAGGAGAATCGCTTGAACCCAGGAGGTGGAGGTTGTAGTGAGCCGAGATTATGCCATTGTCCTCTAGCCTGGATGACAGGGCGAGACTCCGTCTCAAAAAACAAAAAAACAAAAACAAAAGAAGAAGAAGAAGAGGGGCTGGGTGTGGTGGCTCACACCTGTAATCCTAGCATTCTGGGAGGCCAAGGAGGGAGGATTGCTTAAGGCCAGGAGTTCGAGACCAGCCTGGACAACATAGTGAGTCCCCCATCTACAAAAAATTAAAAATAAAAAATTAGCCGGGTGTGGTGATGCATACCTGTAGTCCCAGATGCTCGGGAGTCTGAGGTGAGAGGATTTCTTGAGCCTGGGAGGTCAGGGCTTCAGTGAGCTGTGATTGTGCCACTACACTCCACCCTGAGAGACAGAGAGAGACCCTGTCTCCAAAATTAAAAGTAAATAAATAAATATATTAAAAAATTAGCCAGGCACAGTGGCATGTGCCTATTGTCCCAGCTACTCAGGAGGCTGAGACAAGAGGATCACTTTAGCCCAGGAATTTGAGGCTGCAGTGAGCTATGATCGCACCACTGCACTGCAGCCTGGGTGACAGAGTGAGACCTTATCTCAAAAAAAAAAAAAAAAAAAAAAAAGGCTGGGTGCAGTGGCTCATGCCTGTAATTCCACCACTTTGAGAGGCCGAGGTGGGTGGATCACCTGAGGTCAGGAGTTCGAGACCAGCCTGGCCAACATGGCAAAACCCTGCCTTTACTAAAAATACAAAAATTAGCCAGGCATGGTGGCGTGCTCCTATAGTCCCAGCTACTCGGAAGGCTGAGGCAGGAAAATCACTTGAACCCGGGAGGTGGAGGTTGCAGTGAACTGAGATCACTCCACTTCAATCTAGCCTGGGCGACAGTCTCAAAACAAACAAACAAAAAACCAGAAGGGAAGTAGGGAAGTGAAGTGTCCTCCACCCTTGGTCCCTCCCACAGAGAGACCTGTCTCGGGGAAATAAGCACCGCAGTTTCATAAGGCAGGAGCTTATGGAGGGAGGAGGGGAGATTGGGGATCCATTCCCAGGGATGCTGTGATCCTTGATCCCATGGCCCTGGCAGTGTGGCAGCAGGGCTGCCTTTGCTGTTTTTGTGGCCCAGAGGGTGGGGACCTGGGAGCAGGAGCTGGATAGAGAGTAGGGAACCCCTGTGGTAATCACGCCTATGGCTTATAAGGGCCTGTATATCTGTCCATGTGTGCCTGTGTGGCCCTGTGAACGGGGAGCTCTGTGTGTGTGTTTGCTGGGGGTGAGCCTTGGGTTTCTTCATGAGTCAGGAAGGAGTCTCTGGATATGCATGTGTGTGCACCGGCCTCGAGTGTGCCATCCCCTGCATTTGTCTATCCCACATGCATGCGTGTGCATCTCTTGGCTCTGCACAGCTCTATGTCTAGGAGTGTGTAACATGTGTTCCCCCTACCTTGAAACAGAAACTGGGTCAGCTTGGAGATGTGTGGGCCGGAGTGGAGTTAGGCATGGATTCTTCAGCAGTACCAGGCTGGATGGGGAGTGATGGTAGGAGTGGAGAAGGGGAAGGGGGAGGGGGCTGGGAAAGGTACCCTTGCACCTGGGAGCCCCTTAGCCCCTTCTCAACACCTGCCCTGGTGGAAGGGGGACAAAGAAGAGAAAGTAGGGGAGAATCTTATCACACAGGGACCAGGCATATGGGGTGGGGAGGCACATAGAGAGGGGGAGGTGTTGGTGTCCTGGCCTGGGGCTAGTTAAGTGGGGGACCAGCTGCTGCATGAAACAGGTGTCTGGGATTTTGGTCATAAAAAATGTCTCTTCTTCATGGGAAAAAAGGCTGGCATCTTTCCTGCCTGGTACCACGAGACCTGCTGTAGCAATATTTCTTAGCAATCAAAGAAAAAGAAAAAAAAAAAGCTGGGCAAGGTGGCACACACCTGTAATCCCAAGTACTCAGGAGACTGAGGCAGGAGGATCACTTGAGCCCAGGAGTTCGAGACTGAAGTGCACAATGATAGCACCTGTGAATAACGGCTGCACTCCAGCTTGTGAATAACCACTGCACTCCAGCCTGGGCAACATAGGGAGATCATGTCTCTTTAAAAAAAAAAAAAAAAGGCCAGGCGCAGTGGCTCATGGCTGTAATTCCAGCACTTTGGGAGGCCGAGGTAGGCGGATCACAAGGTCAGGAGATCGAGACCATCCTGGCTAACACAGGGAAACCCTGTCTCTACCAAAAATACAAAAAATTAGCTTCCTCCTCTACATTAACCTTGGCATAAAGAGAAGCTGTAGGTAGCCTCCGAGGGGCTTCTCCCCTTGGTAGGGACAAGGACTGAGAGGCATCTGACCAGAAGTGGGAGGGAGGGCTGGGTTTGGTTAAAACGAAGGTGTGGGCACCTATTTCTAGATCTTGCCAGGGATGCGGGAAGGGGCAGCCTGCATTGTTTTCTGCATTCCTCTGGACAAGGACACAATAGGGCCAGGGCACTCTGCCTAGGGACCTGGCTGCATCAAAAGGACCTCCAGTGCCAGAAGGGAGAATCCTTCCTCCTCTGGACCCTGAGTGCTGCAGTCAGGGAGACATCGGTTTGTCTGTTCCTCCAGCGCTGAATGCTCCTTGATCTGAGGTCCATAAGTCCCAGCCCCATAACCCACTGCACCGCCCTTGTATAATGGGAGTGGGGAGTGTAAATGCCAGGATCCGGATAGGGCAGTGGGCCAGCCCCCATGCCAAGCCTCTTTGGGGGAGGATGTGCTCTCCCCACCCCAGCCTTGCGCCCACCCTGCCTCTAGTTTTCCACTTCCTCCTCCATCTGAGCCTTGCAGCAGCAGCACCTCCTTTCTGGGGCCCAGCCAAGTAGCACTCAGCCCACGGCAGGCAGGCTCACAGCAGCCGCAGAGCAGCCTTGCTCCCCGGCGCCTGCTCCTCCCCTCTCCCAGCCTCCTCCGGCCCCTCCCTTGTGTTCTGCAACCTGGAGCTTGCACGGAGAGCCCCCGTCACGTCTGGGGCTCTATGATAGGCGCTTGGTTGGTCCAGTTGGTCCAGTTGGTCCAAGTCCTGATGAGCTCTATGTCACCCTGAGCCAATGTGGCCGTCACCTCTGTTAGTCCTTTCTGAGTTCCAAGTCAGTCCAGACCCCTGTGGCCACTGTGGGTTCCATGTCACTCTGGACCAAAATAGGCACCACTTCAGTTTAATCCCTGTAGGCTCTGTGATTCCCTGAAGCAACGTGGGCGCCCTATCAATCAGTCCCACCCCCCTGGCCTCCATGTCACTCCAGGCCCTGTGAGCCCTTTCCCAGTGTGGGCTGCTACAGGTTCCCTGACACTCTGGGCTGGCTTCTGTGTTGGTTTGGGCCAAGTTAGGTGTCCTATAGTTCTAATTCCATGACAGGCTGGATACTGTGGACAGACACCATCTTGATCAGCACTGGGGACCTCCCTTTAGGCCGGGCGCCTTTGGGCTCAGCCTCTGAGCCCACTCTGGACTCTTGTTGGTCCTGTGTTCGCCTCAGCCAAAGGGAGCTCTGTGTTGCTCTAGTTCCTTGTAGTCCCTCGCCACTTGATAGGGGCCAGGAGGCCAGCAGCACTGGCATGACCTGAGACTTGCTAGCAATGCAAACTCTTAGGCCCCACTCCAGGCCTCTCTAATTGGAATCTGCGTTTGTCAACAAGATCCTAGAGGATTCCGGCACATGTTTAAGTTTGAGAAGCACCATCATCAAATTCATGCTGACCTGAGTCAAGGCAGGAACTTTACTGACCCAATTCCACGTCAGCTCCATGACACCTGGGCCAGTGTGGTGACAAGAGGGCCCCCTGCCCCCTGCCCCATGTGAATGGAGGTGCTCTCCCTCTGGACACCTCCTCTCCTGCCACACAGGTCTATGCCTCTCCTCTGTCTCCTCTTCTTTTCTTCCACCCGGAGGCGTTGCCTCTAACCAACTTCCTTCTCAAAACCAATGCCCATTCCCCTGCCCAGCGTGTCTGGCCCCCCCTGCACAGAATCCAAGCACAAAGGACTTTTGTCATCCCCCACTCTGAGCCTGGCTCTGGGGCTCCTCCCGACCCTCCCTCGTGGCCAGCCTCCTGCCGCCACCTCAGGCCACCCCAGCTGGAGGCTGCTGCGGTACTTTTCCATCCCTGCTGTTCTCTGCCTTACACACACGTTGCACAGATAGATCCAAAGTCTATATCTATATATACCTCTCACCCCCCCACCCCCGGACGTCGTGCGTCTCGTTTGCCAGGCTGTGGTCGTGCAGTCTGTCGCTCGTTAAGGCTCTGTCTCAGATTTGCATGTTTAATATTTTATCCAGGAAGTGCTTCTGGCTGGGGCTCCGGGAGGTGGTGTGAAGCCGACAGAATGTCAGGCCCTGGAATGGTTGCTCACGGGTGGTGGCGGTGGGACGAGTGTCTGCGGGACTGGGGATGGTGATGCCAGTTCCTGGCTGCTTGTCTGGGCTTCAGCATTGGGGTGGGGTGGCAGGAGGTGGGCTTGGGGAGAACATGCTGGAGATCAGCCCCCAGCTGCACAGACAGCTTCCCTTCCTTGGGCCACTCGGCTATCGGAAGGAGGGGCCCCGAATTTGAACTTATTTTTTAGGTTCAGCAGCTCCACTAGGTCTTAGTCACTTCCGTGTCCGGGGATTTTCCAGGAGGAAGAAGCCCTTTGACTCCATGGGGAAGTGGCGGTAACTCATCCTCTTCCTGGTTCACCCAGTACCCGGGACAAACCATGTAGGAGAACAGAGTGGGAAAGAGAAATGGGCTGCCACAGTGTGACCTTGGGGAGCCATTGAGCCCCCTTTTTTTTTTTTGAGACGGAGTCTCACTTTGTCGCCCAGGCTGGAGTGCAGTGGTGCCATCTCAGCTCACTGCAACCTCTACCTCCCAGGTTCAAGCAATTCTCTGCCTCAGCCTCCTGAGTAGCTGGGATTACAGGCACCCACCACCATGCCCAGCTAATTTTTGTATTTTTAGTAGAGACAGGGTTTCACCATCTTGGCCAGAGTGGTCTCAAACTCCTGATCTCAAGTGATCTGCCCGCCTCGGCCTCCCAAAGTGCTGGGATTATACCGTGCCTGGAGGCCAAGCTCTTTTTTTTTTTTAGATGGAGTCTCGCTCTGTTGCCCAGGCGGGAGTGCAGTGGTGCTATCTCAGCTCACTGCAACCTCCACTTCCCGAGTTCAAGTGATTCTCCTGCCTCAGCATCCCAAGTAGCTGGGATTACAAGCGCGTACCACCACGCCTGGCTAATTTTTGTAGACAGGTTTCATTATGTTGGCCAGGCTGGTCTTGAACTCCTGACCTCAGGTGACCCTCCCACCTTAGCCTCCCAAATTACTGGAATTACAGGCGTGAGCCACTGTGCCCAGCGTATTGAGCTCTTTGGGTTCCTGTGGGTGACAGGGGAGGACCATGAGCATCTTTACCCTTGCCACCCCCCAGCATGTTAGAGACCTGAGTCAGTGGCAGGCACTATAGAGCATTGAAGAAATTCCTTCTGTTCCCAGATATTTGTAAATAACTCAGTAGGCAGGAGGGGGAAAGGAGGGAGAAAGATGAGACTCTGGCCCAAGGGCAGATGGAATCATCTGAAGATGGAGAAAGGGTGGAGGGGGGAGCAGACAGACACAGGCCTTTCATTCTGACCCTTGCCAGGCATGAAATGCCTGATTGTGCTTGTGTCCAGAGGGCTCAGTGGGGCCTGGAGGTCGGAGGGAGAAGGCAGAGCCCGCTCCATCCCCCAGGTCCCTTGGGAACAAGCTCCCCACACAATTCTGCTGCTGTCTGGTGGGGGTCAGACAGAAAGGGATTCTTTTTTTTTTTTTTTTTGAGATGGAGTCTCGCTCTGTCGCCCAGGCTGGAGTGTAGTGGCGCAATCTCGGCTCAATGCAACCTCTGCCTCCTGGGCTCAAGCAATTCTTGTGCCTCAGCCTCCCGAGTAGCTGGGATTACAGGCGTGCCACTACGCTAGCTAATTTTTGTGTGTGTATATATATATATATATAGTAGAGATGGGGTTTCACCATGTTGTTCAGGCTGGTCTTGAACTCCTGACCTCAAGTGATCCGCCTGCCTGGGCCTCTCAAAGTGCTGGGATTACAGGTATGAGCCTCCGCGCCCACCCAGAAAGGGCTTCTTAGCAACAGAGGGGGCCTGGCCCCAAGTCGCACTCTCCCCACCCCTTGCTGAGTTTCAGGACCTGGAGATTTATCCGTGCAGAATTTCTGGAGTCAGCCCTGGCTGGGGCAGGAGCAGAGGAAGGGGGTGTGAGTGGGAGGGTGTATGTGATTATCCCTCAGCCTGCAAATGGGACCTCCTCCTACCCCAGACAGTTCCACATTTGCTCCCAGCTGCTCCTCCCCCAGGTGCCAAGTTGGGAAGTTCTTCCCGGCGTCTAGCTTCAGTTCCTTCCACTGCCACTGCAGTGCGATTACTCTCTGTTCTGCTATTTGGACGCCAGAGGGGAGGCAGTGTTAGGGATCTTCACGTCCTGGGGTTTGTGCCTTGTGGTCTGATGTGGAAACCGAGAGGTCAGTCTCCCAATCCTGTTCATTCTCTGCCCACGTCCATAGAGCAATGAGCCGCTAGGTAAAGGGGTGCCCTCCTGCCGGCACCCCACCATCCACCCCAGTAACAAGGAGTTGGGAAGCTTAAAGGGCCTCCAAACAGCCGACACCACCAAACCCTGCACTGAAGCAGGCATTTTCTAAGAGGGGGCCCTCTGCTCCTCATAATTCCCTCCATCTAGGTCAGTGGTTTGCCAACGCCTTTCGGGACTTTTTGTACACTTGGGACTTTTTGTCCAAAGGATATCATGCAGAAGCGGAGAGAAACAAAACCAAGAACAGCCAAGCCGCTGTGGGGCCACTGAGGGCGGGGGCAGGGCGACCTGCCGGGTCCACTCCTCCAGTCTCCCGGAAGCTCCTCCTCCTCCTCCTCGCACCCGACCCCATCCCACCGGGGCTTCTGAGAGCGCCCTGGGGATTCCCAGTGCTTGGCGGGGCACAGTTAGAAAAACACTGATCTGCAAAACTGAGTTCCTTAACTCCTGGAATCTGCCAATCAAAGGGAAAAGGGGGCCAGCGGAGATAGGAATATAACCGGCAGTCCCACAGGGCCAACTGGATGACAAGGAAAGAGGAGGGAGAGACGCTGAAGAGCAGAAAGAGCAGACTGCAGACCTGACGGGCTCTGCAGGCTGGGGCCATTCCATCTGGGGGCGACATTGATTGGTCCTCAAGCATCTCCAGAGCCTGGACTGAATTATAGCACATGCTGGGGTTGGGGGGCAGGTCTGGGCTTCAAGGAAAAGAATTACATGATAAATTTGAGAGGAGAGCCTTCCATAGTGTTAAAATACAAAAATATGGAACAACATGCATCCTTGAAGGCAAGTCCTCAGCCCGCTGGGTCTGTTGACTCACCTGAAAAGCTCATAGCCTTAGGGTCTTGAGCAGCGGTTCTTAGCCGGGGGAATTTTGCCCTCCCTCCCCATATTTGGCAATGTCTGGGAACATTTTTGGTTGTCACAACTCAGGAGTTGCTAATGGTATCTAACGGGTAGAGCTCAGGGATGCTATTAAATATCTTATGATGCTCCAGAAAACCCCCTTCAACAAAGAATTACCCAACTCCAAATATCAATTGCACTGAGGTTGAGAAAGCCTGGTCTAGACTCTAGACAATACTGGAGTCTTTACTGTAATTATTTATTTCCCCAAGTAGAGGGTATGTTTCTGGAAATTAGAAATAATGACTTTCCTGCTTGTCTACTGCATCTGCCTGAGCACCTTACGCTCAGCAGGTGCTTTACAAGTATTTGTCAGACAAATGCGAGAATAAAGGACCCACCTTGACATGGTCAGCAGCACTCCCCTTTCTATCCAGAGCTGGGTTTGGCAGAGGCACATGCTACATCTCAAATTTAGTTAACAGGTCTTGCAAGGGATCCTGATCCCAGGCAACCCTGGGAGAAAGCTGGGGAGGGCTCACCCAAAAGTGCCTGAGCTATTGACTCAAAAATACCAGATGCTCATTTCTGATGCAATTTACATCTCATATGCATACTGCTTTGAATATGATTTGCAAGCTGCTCCTTTAAAGTCAAAAGACACATGGCCGGGCATGGTGGCCCATGCCTGTAATCCCAGAATTTTGGGAAGCTGGGGAAGGTGGATCACCTGAGGCCAGGAGTTTGAGTCCAGTCTGGGCAACATGGCAAAACTCCATCTCTATTAAAAATATAAAAATTGGCCGGGCACGGGGGCTCACGCCTGTAATCCCAGCACTTTGGGAGGCCGAGACGGGCGGATCATAAGTTCAGGAGATTGAGACCATCCTGGCTAACACGGTGAAACCTCGTCTCTACTAAAAATACAAAAAATTAGCCGGGCGCAGTGGTGGGCGCCTGCAGTCCCAGCTACACAGGAGGCTGAGGCAGGAGAATGGCGTGAACCCAGGAGGCGGAGCTTGCAGTGAGTCGAGATCACACCACTGCACTCCAGCCTGGGCAACAGAGCGAGACTCTGTCACACACACACACACACACAAATACAAAAATTAGCCGGGTGTGGTGGCAGGCGCCTGTAATCCCAGCTATTCGGGAAGCTGAAGCAGGAGAATCGCTTAAACCCAGGAGGCGGAGGTTGCAGTGAGCCGAGTTTGCACTATTGCACTCCAGTCTGGGCAACAAGAGCAAGACTCCATCTCAAAAAATTAAAAAAAAAAAAAAAAAATTAGCCCAGCGTGGTGGCATGCACCTGTAGTCCCAGCTACTCTGGAGGCTGAGGCATGAGAATTGCTTGAACCTGGGAGCAGAGGTTGCAATGAACCAAGATTGTGTCACTGCACTCCAGCCTGGGCAACAGAGCAAGACTCTATTGAAAAAAAAAAGGAAGAAAGACACAGTCTTTTGGCCTTGTGTTGCTTGTCTTCACTTCTTTTTTTAAAATTTTTTTATTTTTTTATTTTTTTATTTTTTATTTTTTTTGAGACGGAGTCTCGCTCTGTCGCCCAGGCTGGAGTGCAGTGGCCAGATCTCAGCTCACTGCAAGCTCCGCCTCCCGGGTTCATGCCATTCTCCTGCCTCAGCCTCCTGAGTAGCTGGGACTACAGGCGCCCACCACCTCGCCCAGCTAGCTTTTTGTATTTTTTAGTAGAGACGGGGTTTCACCCTGTTAGCCAGGATGGTCTCGATCTCCTGACCTCGTGATCCGCCCGTCTCGGCCTCCCAAAGTGCTGGGATTACAGGCTTGAGCCACCACGCCCGGCCGCTTGTCTTCACTTCTATAGGGACCTCTGTCTGTCCCCACCCCTCTTTCTTGGCTCACTCTCTGGTGAACACCCATCTGTTGGGTCTGTTGGGCCCACGTTCACTTAGGTTCCCCAGAGCCTGGCACAAAAACCTTAGGAAACCCGTGGATGGTGAGATGCAGAAAAACAGGCAAGCCACTTGAATTCCAGCTGCCCTCTGTGGTCACAATCACAGTTTTTGGTGCCCCACATACCTGAGTTTCATCCCAGCTTCTGCCATTCCACAAATGGTATGATCTTGAACTAGTGAGTTAATCTCTCTGTCCCTTAGTCCCCCTCAAAGAGGGATAATAATATTTACTACGTGGAATTCCCGTGATGATTCAATAAGAAAATCTATTAAAATGACGGGCTTTTGGTAATTTGGTAGGCGCTCAAGGAGTGGTAACTGGTGTCATTATTATTATTATCATTTTGAGATGGAGTCTCGCTCTGTCGCCCAGGCTGGAGTGCAGTGGCATGATCTTGGCTCACTGCAACCTCTGCTTCCCAGGTTCAAGCAAGTCTCTTGCCTCAGCCTCCTGAGTATCTGGGATTACAGGCATGTGCCACCACACCCAACAAATTTTTTTGTATTTTTCAGTAGAGACGGGGTTTCACCATATTGGCCAGGCTGGTCTTGAACTCCTGACCTTGTAATCCACCAGCCTTGGCCTCCCAAAGTGCTGGGATTGCAGGCGTGAGCCTCTGTGCCCAGCCTGATACGCTTATTATTAAGTCTGGTTTCTCTGAAGCCACCATCGACAGGGAAGAGTTGCTCCTCTGAACTTCTTGCTCTACTGGCAGTCCCTTAAGGAATCATTCTTTCCTTCTTGAAACCCTCTCTTCTCCTGGCTTTACCTGCCACCACCTTCTGGAATCCTCCCGCCCTGCTGGCCATTCTTTCTTAGTCTCCTTTGCTAGTTCCTTCTCCTTTGTCCTACCTCTAAATTTTGGAGGGCCCCAGGGCTTGGACCCAGGATCACTCATCTTTTCTCTCTGGGTGTCTGTGACTTTAAAGACTGGGGATTCCTGATTATTTCTGCAGCCCAGAGACTCAGAACTAACAGCTACTTGATATCTCCACTCAGATGTCTAAAAGTCACCTCAAGCCAGGCTTAGGGGCTCACACTTGGAATCCCAGCACTTTGGGAGGCCAGGAGTTCGAGTCCACCCTGGGTAACACAGCAGGATCCCATCTGTTTGAAAAATGAAAAAAAAAAAAAAAAAGTTTAGGTTGGGCATGGTGGCTCATGCCTGTGATCCCAGCACTTTGGGAGACCAGGAGTTAGTTCAAGGCCAGGCTGGGTAACATCGCGGGACCCCTATCTCTAAAAAAAAAATTTTAAGGGCACTTCAAAATCAACAATGACTCAAACAGTATTGTGATTACTTTTCTAACCCTTTCCTTCTCCCAGACTTCTCTGCTGTAGAAAATGGTCCTGTCATCTATCCAGTTGCTCAAATACAGAAATCCAAGATAGATAGCCCTCAGCCCCTGTATTAGCTATTTATATGAGGGTAACATATTGCCCCCAAAACTGAGTGGCTTAAAATAATGAACATTTATGGCCAGGTTCCGAGGCTCATGCCTGTAATCCCAACACTTTGGGAGGCCAAGGTAGGAGGATCGCTTGAGGCCAGGAGTTAGAGACCAGCCTGGACAAAATTGTGAGACCTCAATTCTACAAAAAATTAAGAATCAGCCGAGCATGGTGGTGTGCACCTGTAATCCTAGCTACTTGAGAGACTGAGGCAGGAGAATGACTTGAGCCTGGGAGGTGGAGGGTGCAATGAGCTGAGATCGTGCCACTGCCCTCCAGCCTGGGTGACAGTGAGATCCTGTCAAAAAAAAAAAAAAAACCCACAAAATAATAAACATTTATTATCTCACATGAAAAACGGTTTCATTGGGTCAGGATCCAGAGTGACTTAGCTGGGCTAGGGTCTCTCATGAAGTTTCAGTCAAGATGTCCTCTGTGGTACAGTTATTTAATGGCCTGCCTGGGCTGGAGAATCTGTTTCCAACGGGATTCTTCCATGTCTGCTAAGTTAGTGCTGATGGTTGACAGGAAGCATCAAGTCCTTGCCACACGGACGTCTCCACAGAGCTGCTTGAAGGTTTCCATAGCATGGTAGCTGGCTTCCCCCAGAATGAGTGACCTCAGAGAAACAGAGCAATGTGGAGCTTCAATGTCTTTTCTGACCTTGTCTCGAAAGTTATACAGCATTACTTCTGCTGCATTATTTTATTATTTATTTATTATTTAATATTTATTTAATATTATTTAATATTTATTATTACATATATGTAATAAATATATAATAAAAAATATATATATAAATAAAAAAGAGCTCAAGTGATCAGACTGCCTCAGCCCCCCAAAGTCCTGAGATTACAAGCGTGAGCCACTATACCTGGCTATTTTTAAAAGCATTTTTTAATTTTAATTTTATCCTATTATTACTATTTTTTATACAGAGACAGGGTCTCACTACATTACCCAGGCTGGTCTGGAACTCCTGCACTAAAGTGATCCTCCTGCCTTGGCCTCCCAAAGTGCTGGGATTACAGGCATGAGCTACCGCACCTGGCATCTATTCTATTCTATTCTATTCTATCCTATTCTATCCTATTCTATTCTATTCTATTCTATTCTATTCTATTCTATTCTATTCATTAGAAATGAGTCCCTAAGTCCAGCCCACATTTAAGGAGAGGAGAACTAAGTTTCCTTCCTTCCTGTCTTCCTGTCTTCCTTCCTTCCTTCCTTCCTTCCTTCTGTCCTTCTTTCCTCCTTCCCTCCCTCCCTCCCTCCTTCCTTCCTTCCTTTTTCTCTTTTCTTTTTTTTTTTGAGATAGGATCTCACTCTGTTACCCAGGCTGGAGTGCAATGGCGCCATCTTGGTTCACTGCAACCTCCACCTCCCAGGCTCAAGCGATCCTCCTGCCTCAGCCAGAGCTTCAGAGCTGAGATTGCTCACCTGAGGAGACCCCACTGGGCAGAAATGTCCAGATCCTAACACCTGCTCCCCCCTTCCCCAATTGTGCTCAGTAAATGGTGTTGCCCAGGGAATATGCATCCTCAGTTCAAACACAGCAGTTGATCTAGCAAGTGTTATGGCAAATTCTATCATGGCAAATTCTGTCTCGAAGAGAGGTGTGGGTGGTGCATGTCCATGGCTGCCACACTTCCAGAGAAAGGAAAAAGGACTGCCGGGCGCGGTGGCTCAAGCCTGTAATCCCAGCACTTTGGGAGGCCGAGGCGGGTGGATCACGAGGTCAGGAGATCGAGACTATCCTGGCTAACATGGTGAAACCCCGTCTCTACTAAAAATACAAAAAACTAGCCGGGCGTGGTGGTGGGCGCCTGTAGTCTCAGCTACTTAGGAGGCTGAGGCGGGAGAATGGCGTGAACCCGGGAGGCGGAGCTTGCAGTGAGCCGAGATCACGCCACTGCACTCCAGCCTGGGAGACACAGCGAGACTCCGTCTCAAAAAAAAAAAAAAAAAAGAAAGGAAAAAGGAAAACTAAGGAAACAGAAAAAACCCAGCAACTCAAATGCAACCCTCTCGATTATATATCCTCAAATAGTCATAAAAGAAAAATAAATTAGCTGGGTGTGGTGGCGGGCG
Organism: Theropithecus gelada; assembly: GCF_003255815.1. Taxonomy (NCBI): domain Eukaryota; kingdom Metazoa; phylum Chordata; class Mammalia; order Primates; family Cercopithecidae; genus Theropithecus; species Theropithecus gelada. Next base: position 26,569,185 of record NC_037684.1, on the reverse strand, counting down.
CCTGTAGTCCCAGCTACTTTGGAGGCCGAGGCATGAGAATCGCTTGAACCCAGGAGGCGGTGGTTACACATCGTGCCACTGTGCTCAGGCCTGGGCGACAAAGCAAGACCCCAACTCAAAAACAAAAACAAAAACAAAAATGGCCGGGCCTGGTGGCTCACGCCTGTAATCCCAGCACTTTGGGAGGCCAAGGTGGACAGATCACCTGAGGTCAGGAGTTTCAGACCAGCCTGGCCAACATGGAGAAAAAACCTGTCTCTGCTAACAATACAAAAATTGGCTGGGCGTAGTGGCAGGCGCTTGTAATCCCAGCTATTCAGGAGGCTGAGGCAGGAGGATCACTTGAGCCCAGCAGTTCAAGGCTGTGGTAGTTGGGACTATAGGCACATGCCACCGCCACATCCAGCTAATGTTTTAAATTATTTATGTTTGTAGTGACAGGATCTCGAAGTGTTGTCCAGGTTGGTCTTGAACTCCTGGCCCCAGGTGACCCTTCCACCTTGGCCTCCCAAAGTGCTTGGATTACAGGAGTGAGCTACAGTACCCAGTTGGAAATTGACAATCAATTTTTAAAAAATTTCACATCCAGCCTGAGCAACATGGCGAAACCCCATGTCTACCAAAAAATACAAAAATCAGTTGGGTGTGGTGGCACACGTGCCTATAGTCCCATATACTTGGGAGGCTAAAGTGGGCAGATTGCTTGAGCCCTAGAGGTCAGGAAATTAAGGTTGCAGGGAGCCGAGATTGCACCACCGCACTCCAGCCTGGGCAACAGAGCATGACCCTGTCTAAAAAAAAAAAAAAAAAAAAGGAGTCACAGAATTGTAGGACATGAATCTCCAAAATGAATGAGCTGAGCTTCTGCTTCTGTCTAAGATGGAGTAACGGGAATGGATTTATTCTCCCACCGGAAACAACTGAAAAAACCAGGCAGAGTGTTCAGAACAATGGGGTTCAGATAGCGGACATCAGGCAGCACAGCCCAGTGATCCCTGACAGAAGAGAAACAAAGCTCCTACAATTGTTCAAACCTATTACCTGGAGTGAGTTTCCAGTCGCAGTACAGGGCGGAGTAACTCAGGCAGAGTCTGATGGTCTACCTGAGTCGAGGAGGTGAGGTTGGGAGACAAGAAGGTAAGGTATTATTAGAAAAGAGTTCTGCACAGAGGGCTAGGCGCAGTGGCTCACACCTGCAGTCTCAGCCATTGGGAGGCCGAGGCAGGCGGATCACCTGAGGTCAGGAGTTGGAGAACAACCTGGCCAACATGGTGAAACCCCGTCTACTAAAACTACAAAAAATTAGCCGGGTGTGATAGCGGGTTCCTGTAATCCCAGCTACTCGAGAGGCTGAGGCAGGAGAGTCGTTTGAACCTGGGGGGGTGGAGGTTGAGGTGAGCTGAGACCGTGCCATTGCACTCCAGCCTGGACAACAAGAGCGAAACACTCTGTCTTAAAAAAAGAAGAAAAAAAAAATGCCTCACCGAGAAAGAGAATCCTGAAAATTTGCAGGGGATCCCACTTGAATCTTCACCCGAGTACTAATCAGTGCACGTGTGTGAGGAAACCGCCTGAGGCCAGGTCAAGACCACCCAACGGAGGAGAGAGAATGATTCCCAGACTCACACAAGGCCAGGAATTGGTTATGGTCCTGCTAGCAAGAGAGACAAGACATCATAATTAACAGGGCATCCGATAGTATTCAAAAGGATATTGATTCAGTAATGGGGCAAAATTAGCCCTAGACTAAACTCTGTTCTGGTCCCGCCTAACAAAGCTTAAAAATAAGCCTCAAAGGGACCAAACTATTGCAAAGTAACTTCACTTCATCCCAGAACAAAGCTCAAGAATTGTTTTTGTTTGTTTGTTTATTTGTTTTGAGACGGAGTCTTGCTCTGTTGCCCAGGCTGGAGTGCAGTGGCATGATCGCAGCTCACTGCAACCTCTGCCTCCTGGGTTCACACCATTCTCCTGCCTCAGCCTCTCAAGTAGCTGGGACTACAGGTGCCTGCCACCACACCTGGCTAATTTTTTGAATTTTTAGTAGAGACAGGGTTTTACTGTGTTAGCCAGGATGGTCTCCAACTCCTGACCTCATGATCTACCTGCCTCGGTCTCCCAAATTGCTGGAATTACAGGCTTGAGCTACCGCGCCCGGCAAGAATTGTTGTTAGAAAATAAATCTAGGCCACGCACGGTGCCTGGGCAACAGAGCAAGACTCTGTCTCAAAAATAAATAAATAAATAAATAAATAAATAAATAAATAAATAAATATTAATCAGTCAATCAATCTAGGCCAGACACGGCAGTTCACGCCTATAATCCCAGCACTTTGGGGGGCTGAGGTAGGTGGATCACTTGAGCTCAGGAGTTCAAGACCAGCCTGGCAAATATGGTGAAACCCCGTCTCTACTAAAAATGCAACAATTAGCCAGGCGTGGTGGCACATGCCTGTAATTCCAAATACTCAGGAGGCTGAGGCAGGAGGATCACTTGAACCCAGGAGGCAGAGGTAGCAGTGAGCTGAGATCGAGCCACTGTACTCCAGCCTAGGGGACAGAGTGAAACTGTGTCTCAAAAAAAAAAAAAAAAAAAAAAAGAAAGGCCAGGCACAGTGGCTCATGCCTGTAATCCCAGCACTTTGGGAGGCCGAGGAGGGCAGATCAAGAGGTCAGGAGATCGGGACCATCCTGGCTAACCTCGTGAAACCCCGTCTCTACTAAAAATACAAAAAATTTAGCTGGGCGTGGTGGCAGGCACCTGTGGTCCCAGCTGCTTGGGAGGCTGAGGCAGGAGAATGGCGTGAACTCAGGAGGCAGAGCTTGCAGTGAGCCGAGATTGCACCACTGCACTCTGGCCTGGGCAACAGAGCCAGACTCCGTCTCGGGGAAAAAAAAAAAAAAAAAAGCCAGGTGTGGTAGCTCACACCTGTAATCCCAGCACTTTGGGAGGCTACAGTGGGCGGATCACCTGAGGTCGGGCTTCGAAACCAGCCTGGCCAACACGGTGAAACCCCGTCTCTACTAAAAATACAAAAATTAGCTAGGCGTGGTGGTAGGCGCCTATAATCCCAGCTACTTGGGAGGCTGAGGCGTGAGAATCACTTGAATCCTGGAGGTGGAGTTTGTAGTGAGCCGAGATCGTGCCACTGCACTCCAGCCTGGGTGACACAGCAAGACTCGTCTTGAAAAACAAAACAAAACCAAACAAAAGACAGCAAGATGGTAGACTTTAAATAAACAGTTTAATGATACTTAATACATTTATACAGTTGTGCAACCAAGATGGTAGATTTAAACTCAATCAAATCAATAATTACAATAGATATACATAATCTAGACAACCCAATTAAAAGGCAGATGAAAAAGCAACACCCATCTATATGCTATCTACAAGAAGCCCACTTTAAAAATAAAGACACAAGGCCAGGCACGGTGTCTTGTGCCTGAAATCCCAGTAGTTTGGGAGGCTGAGGCAGGCAGATTGCTTGAGCCCAGGAGTTCGAGACCAGCCTGGGCAACACGGTGAAAACCCATCTTTACTAAAAATACAAAAAATCAGCCAGGAGTGATGGCAAGTTCCGATAGTACCAGCTACTCGGGAAGCTGAGTCTTGCAATTTGAGGTTGCAGTGAGCCAAGATCATTCCACTGAACTCTAGCCTGGGTGATGGGAGTGAGACTCTATCTCAAAAAAGGAAGTTAAAAAAAAAAAAAAGGCACAAATAGGTAGAAAGTACAATAATATGCTAACACTAATCAAAGGAATGCTGGAGGCCAGGGCACGATGGCTCAAGGCTGTAATCCTAGCACTTTGGGAGGCCAAGGCAGGTGGATTGCCTGAGGTCGGGAGTTCAAGACCAGCCTGACTAACATGGAGAAACCCCATCTACAAAATTAGCCGGGCATGGTGGCGCATGCCTGTAATCCCAGTTACTCAGGAGGCTAAGGCAGGAGAATCACTTGAACTTGGGAGGTGGAGGTTGTGGTAAGCCAAGATCAGGCCATTGAATTCCAGCCTGGGCAACAAGAGGCAAAGTCTGTCTCAAAAAAAAAAAAAAAAAAAGAATGTTGGAGTGGCTATGTTAATAGAGGATAGGCCATGCCAAAATGAATTTAAAGGACTCTTATCTTGTTTAGGTATAATATGCATAAGCAAAGGACACAAATCTTACTCTTATCTTGTTTAGGTATAATATGCATAAGCAAAGGACACAAATCTTATGTAATAACTTAATAAATTTTCCCATAAGTGTATGATATAACCTTTCCCAGATTCACAATGCAGAACTTTTTTTTTCTCTCTTTTTAGTTTTTGAGACAAGGTCTTGCTCTGTTGCCCAGGCTGGAGTGCAATGGCACGACCTTGGCTCATTGCAACCTCTGCCTCCTGGGTTCAAGCAATTCTCTTGCCTCAGCCTCCTGAGTAGCTGGGATTACAGGTGTGTGCAACCACACCCAGCTAATTTTTTGTATTTTTAGTAGAGATGGGGTTTTGCCATGTTGGCCAGGCTTGTCTTGAACTCTTGGGCTTAATCGATCAGCCAGCCTCAGCCTCACAAAATACTGGGATTATAGGCGTGAGCCACCCCACCCAGCACAGAACATTTTCCATCTCCAGAAGGCACCCCCATCCCAAACCTGTCCCTACAGGTAACTGTTTCTGTCTTCTTTTAAAACAGGGTTTTGTTGTTATGTCTGGCTCTGTAGCCCAGGCTGGAGTGCAGTGTCATGATCTTGGCTCACTGCAATCTCAACCTCCCGGGCTCAAGTGATTCTCCTGCCTCAGTCTCCCAAGTAGCTGGAATTACAGGTGTGTGCCACCACACCTGACCAAATTCTATATTTTTAGTAGAGACGAGATTTCACCATGTTGGCCAGGTTGGCCTTAGCCTCCCAAGTGCTGGGATTACAGGCGTGAGCCACTGCACCTGGCCCATCATAATTTTGTTTTGTTTGTTTTGCTTATTTATGAGTTTTCTTTTTTCATTTTTTTTTGCCTGTTATTGAACTTCATAGAAATGGAATTATTATACAGTACATACTCTTTTATATCTGGTTTCTTTCACTCAACAATTATGTCTGTAAGATTCATCCATATTGTTGAATGTATTATAATTATTTTGAGACAAGGTCTCACTCTGTTGCCCAAGTTGGAGTGCAGTGGTGATGGCAGCTCACTGCAGCCTCGACCTCCCAGGGTCAAGCAGTCCTCCCACCTCAGCTGCCTGAGTAGCTGGGACTAGTTAATTTATGTATTTTTTGCCGGGCGCGGTGGCTCAAGCCTGTAATCCCAGCACTTTGGGAGGCCAAGACGGGCGGATCACGAGGTCAGGAGATCAAGACCATCCTGGCTGACACGGTGAAACCCCGTCTCTACTAAAAAATACAAAAAACTAGCCAGGCGAGGTGGCGGGCGCCTGTAATCCCAGCTACTCGGGAGGCTGAGGCAGCAGAATGGCGTGAACCCGGGAGGCGGAGCTTGCAGTGAGCTGAGATCCGGCCACTGCACTCCAGCCTGGGCGGCAGAGCGAGACTCCGTCTCAAAAAAAAAAAAAAAAAAAAAAAAAATTATGTATTTTTTTGGATACAGACCAGGTTGCAGTTTTGTCATGTTGCCCAGGATGCTCTCGAACTCCTGGGCTCAAGTGACTGTCCCACCTCAGTCTCCAGAGTAGCTGGAACCATAGGCATGTGCCACCATGCCCAGCTAATTTTTTTGGTAGTGATGGCTTCACACTATATTGTCCAGGCTTGTCTCCAGCTCCTGGGCTCAAGCAAACCTCCTGCCTCAGCCTCCCAAAGTGCTGGGATTACAGGCATGAGCCACTAGGCCCGGCCCATTTTCAATGCTGTATGGAATTCCGTTGTGTGACTACAACACAATTTATTTATCCATTGTACTATTGATGGACATCAGGTTTGTTCTAGTTCTTGGCTATACATGATTTTTGCTGGAAATATACGTTTATGTTTCTTGTGTACTTACCTTAGAGTTGCTAGATAATAAGGTAAGCTTATGTTTATCTTTCACAGAAGTTGTCAAAGAGTTTTCCAGAAGAATGACACCAATTTGCACTCCCATCATAAATTTTCAGTTTTTCACATTTTAGCCATACTTGTCCATGTGTAGAATAGGTGTCTCATTGTGGCTGCAATTTGCATTTTCCTGATACCTGGTGATTTGAGTACTTATGTATTTGTTGGGTATTTGGATATCTCTTTTGTGAAATATGTTCAACTGTTTTGCCTATTTTAAAAAAATTAGATTGTTTTACTTTTTAAAATTAGTTAATAGGAGTTGTTTATGTATTCTGTGATTTGATTTTTTGTCTTTATGGTATCTTTTGATGAACAGAGGTTGTTTATTTTAATGAAGTCAAATATATCAATCTTTTACTTTATGGCTAATGCTTATTGTGTCCTGATCAAGAAATCTTCGCCTACCCCAAGGCCATGAAAACATCCTTCCATAATTTTTCTAGAAGATTTATTGTTTTTATCTCTTGCACTGAAGTCTGTTATACATCTCAAATTAATCTGAGTGTAAGCTTGAAATGAGAGAGCCAAGACTCAATTTTTTTCTCTGTGGATATCCAATTGCTCTAACACTATTTATTGGAAAGATCATTTCCCCACTGAATTGCAGATGGGTCTTTGATGTAAATTAGGTGATGATGTATCTGTAGGTCTGTTTCTGTACTCTATTCTGTACCAGTAGTAGTCTATTTGCCCATTCTTGTGCAAACTACTTATTTTTATTTTTGTATTGAGATGGAGTCCGCTCTGTCATCCAGGTTGGAGTACAGTGGATCTCCAATCTTGGCTCACTGCAACTTCCGTCTCCCGGGTTCAAGCAATTCTCCTGTCTCAGTCTCTCAAGTAGCTGGGATTACAGTGCGCCACCACGCCCAGCTAATTTTTGTATTTTTAGTAGAAACAGAGTTTTGCCATGTTGGCGGGCTGGTCTCGAACTCCTGACCTTAGGTGATCCTCCTGCCTCAGCCTTCCAAAGTGCTAGGATTAGAGGCATGAGCCACTGTGCCCGGCCACTAAATACTTATTATTTCTAACAGTTTATCCACAGATTCTACTGGATTTTCTATATACAAAATCATGTTGTCTAAATAATTATAGTTTAGCTTTTTCCTTTCCAGTCTTCATATCCTTTTCTTACCTAATTGCACTGGTTAAAACCAATAAGATGTTGAGGCCAGGTGCGGTGGCTCACATCTGTAATCGACAGCACTTTGGGAGGCCAAGGCGGATGGATCACGAGGTGAGGCGATTCAGACCATCCTGGCTAACATGGTGAAACCCCGTCTCTACTAAAAATAAAAAATAATTAGCCGGGCCTGTTGGTGGGCGCCTGTAGTCCCAGTAACTCGGGAGGCTGAGGCAGAGCTTGCAGAGAGCCGAGTTCACGCCACTGCAATCCAGCCTGGGCCACTGAGCAAGACTCCTTCTCAGAAAACAACAACAACAACAAAAAAACAAAAACCAGGCCGGGCGCGTTGGCTCAAGCCTGTAATCCCAGCACTTTGGGAGGCCGAGACGGGCGGATCACGAGGTCAGAAGATCGAGACCATCCTGGCTAACACGGTGAAACCCCGTCTCTACTAAAAAATACAAAAAACTAGCCGGGCGAGGTGGCGGGCGCCTGTAGTCCCAGCTACTCGGGAGGCTGAGGCAGGAGAATGGCGTAAACCCGGGAGGCGGAGCTTGCAGTGAGCTGAGATCCGGCCACTGCACTCCAGCCTGGGCGACAGAGCGAGACTCCGTCTCAAAAAACAAACAAACAAACAAACAAAAAAAAAAACAAAAACCAATATGATGTTGAATAAAAGTGGTGAAAGTGGACTTTCTTGTCTTATTCCCAAACTCAGAGAACATTTAGTATTTTATTATTAAGTATGATGCTAACTATAATTTTTATTAAACAATTGTTTTATATATATAGATATGTATAACTGAATATAATTGATGTGCTACTTATACACGATTCAATTTTTTTATTGATGTCTAATTTATATACAATAAAATGCACAGATTTTCCAGTAAATGGCTTTTACGAACCCACTACCTCAATTAATATATCAAACATTTTCATCACCCCAATAAGTTCCCTCATGCCTCTTTCCAGGAAATCTCCAGGGGCAACCACTCTTCTTATTTCTATTCCATAGGTTAAATTTTCCCTATTCTAGAACTTTATATAAATGAAATTATTCAATATGTACTCTTTTGTGTCTGGCTTTTTAAAAAAACTAATCATAAGACTTTCACAATTTATCACGTTCTTGCATGCATCTGTAGTAAGTTCCTTTTTTATTGGTGAGTGGTTTCCCATGATACGCATGTATTACAACTTATTTATTCAATCACATGTTGATGGACATTTGTGTTGTTTCCAGTTTGAACTTATTATGAATATAAATGCTATAAACATTCTTGTCCCAGTGTGGTGGCTCACGCCTGTAATCCCAACACTTTGGGAGGCCAAGGAGGGCAGATCACCTGAGGTAAGGAGTTTGAGACCAGCCTGGCCAGCATGGTGAAACCCATCTCTACTAAAAATACAAAAATTAGCTGGGTGGGGTGGTGGGCACCGGTAATCCCAGCTACTTGGGAGGCTGAGGCGATAAAATGGATTGAACCTAGGAGGCAGAGGTTACAGTGAGCCGAGATCACGCCACTGCATTCCAGCCTGGGCGACAGAGCGAGACTCTGTCTCAAAAAACAACAGCAACAACAACAACAAAACCCAAAAACATTCTTGTACAAGTCTTTGTGTGGACATGTGTTTTCATTTCTTTTGGGTAAAGCCTAAGAGTGGAATTGCTGAGTCATAGGGTAGGTGCATCTTTATTGCCAAACTGTTTTTCAAAGTGGTTGTACTATTTTATAATATATGTCAGAGAGTTCTGGTTGTCCACATCTTCTCAACATGTAGTAGCATTTTCAGACTTTAGTTTTAACCATTCTGATGAGCATGTTGTTGTTTTAGTTGTTGTTATTATTATTATTATTATTAGAGACGGAGTCTCACTCTGTCGCCCGGGCTGGAGTGCAGCGGCGTGATCTCAGTTCACTGCAACGTCCGCCTCTCAGGTTCGAGCAATTCTGGTGGCCTCAGCCTCCCGAATAGCTGAGATTACAGGCACGTGCCACCATGCCCAGCTAATTTTTGTATTTTTAGTAACAGACAGGGTTTCACCATGTTGGTCAGGCTGGTCTCGAACTCCTGACCTCATGATCCGCCCGCCTCAGCCTCCCAAAATGCTGGGATTACAGGCATGAACCACCACGCCCGGCTAGTTGTTATTATTATTATTATTTTTGAGATGGAGTCTTTGTTCTCTGTCGGCCAGGCTGGAGTGCAGTGGCACAATCTCAGCTCACTGAAACCCCTGCCTCCCAGGATCAAGCGATTCTGTTGCCTTGGCCTCCCGAGTAGCTGGGATGACAGGTGCCCACTATCACACTGGGTACTTTTTGTATTTTTAGTAGAGACTGGGTTTCACCATGTTGTCCAGGCTGGTCTTGAACTCCTGACCTCAAGTGATCTGCCTGCCTTGGCCTCCCAAAGTGCTGGGATTACAGGCGTGAGCCACTGCCCCCAGCCACAAATATCTTCTTTTGTGAAATGTCTCTTCAAGTCTTTTTTAACTTTAACTAATTTTTTTGAGACAGGGTCTTCTTGCTTTGTCGCCAAGGCTGGAGTGCAGTGGCACAATCATGGCTCAATGCAGCCTTCACCTCCTGGGCCCAAGAGATCCTCCCACCTTAGCCTCCTGAGCAGCTGGGACCACAGGCTCGCACCACCACACCTGACTAATTTTTGTGTTTTTTGTAGAGATGGAGTTTTGCCATGTTGCCCAGGCTGGTCTCGAACTCCTGGGCTCAAGCAATCCTCCCACCTCGGCTTCTCAAAGTGCTGGGATTACAAGCATGAGCCACTGCACCCCGCCATGTCTTTTGCCTTTAAAAAAAAATTAGATGAGGCCGGGCGCGGTGGCTCAAGCCTGTAATCCCAGCACTTTGGGAGGCCGAGACGGGCGGATCACGAGGTCAGGAGATCGAGACCATCCTGGCTAACACGGTGAAACCCCGTCTCTACTAAAAAAGACAGAAAACTAGCCGGGCGAGGTGGCGGGCGCCTGTAGTCCCAGCTGCTCGGGAGGCTGAGGCAGGAGAATGGCGTGAACCCGGGAGGCGGAGCTTGCAGTGAGCTGAGATCCGGCCACTGCACTCCAGCCTGGGCGGCAGAGCGAGACTCCGCCTCAAAAAAAAAAAAAAAAAAAAATTAGATTATTTGTCCATTATTGAGTTGTGGAAGTTATTAATTTCTTCTGTATATAAGTCCTGTATCACATATATGCAGGTGATTATTTTCTCTCATTCAGTATTTTACCTTTTCATTTTACAAAGGTATTATTTGATGAATGGAGTTTTTAATTTTAAGGATGTCCAATTGATCATTTTGTTTTCTTTTATGGTTGGTACATTTTTATCCTAAGAAATCTTTGTCTACTCCAAGGCTGCAAAATCTTATGTTTTCTTCCAGGAGATTTATAGTTTCAGCTTTTTACATTTAGGTCCGTGATCTACCTTGAATTAATCTTTGTGAATGGTGTAAGGTGAGAGTTGAAGTCTCTCCACTTGTCGGCACTTTCATTTCCCCACTGAAGTACCTTGACTCTTTTGTCAAAAATGAATTATTATATATATGGGTTTGTTTATGAACACGCTTTTCCACTGATGTATTTGTCTCTGCTACACCAATACTATGTTATCTTGATTACTATAGCTTTGTAGTGAGTCTTAAAATCCAATAGTGTAAGTTTTTCAAGTTTGTTCTTCTTTTTCAAAATTGTTTTGTCGCCGGGCACGGTGACTCAAGCCTGTAATCCCAGCACTTTGGGAGGCCGAGACGGGCGGATCACGAGGTCAGGAGATCGAGACCATCCTGGCTAACACGGTGAAACCCCATCTCTACTAAAAAAATACAAAAAACTAGCCAGGCGTGGTGGCGGCGCCTGTAGTCCCAGCTACTTGGGAGGCTGAGGCAGGAGACTGGCATGAATCCGGGAGGCAGAGCTTGCAGTGAGCTGAGATCCGGCCACTGCACTCCAGCCTGGGCGACAGAGCAAGACTCCGTCTCAAAAAAAAAAACAAAAAAACAAAAAAAAAAAACCAAAATTGTTTTGTCTATTCTAGGTCTTCTGTATTTCCATATAAATGATGGAATCAGCTTGTCCATTTCTATTTTAAAAACCTGCTGAGATTTTGATTGTGATGGCATTGAATCTATAGATCAACATGGAGAGACATGACATCTTAACAATATCGAGTCTACTCTATGAACATGATGCATCTCTCTATGTGTTTAAGTTGTCTTTTATTTCTTCAAGCAACATTTTTGTATTTTTATAATAGAGGTCTTGCATATATTTCATAAAACTATTAGTGTTTTATGTTTTTTGATATTATTGCTTAGTGTTTCTAAAATTTGATTTTTCAATTATTTGTTCCTGATAGAAATGCAATTGACTTTTTGGTATGTTGACAATGTTGTTGCTAACTTCACTCATTGTAATATAATAGTTTTTGTAGATTCTTCAGGATTTTCTCTGTATATAACCTTGTTGTACAAATACAGACTTATTTTTCAGACTTTATGCTTGTAAGTGGTTTTATTTCTTTATTGAGCTAGCTAGGATAATGTTGAATAGAAGCAATTAGAATAGACATCCTTATTTATTTGTTTCTAGTATTAGCAGCAAAGCTCTCAATATTGTACCATTAAATACAACGTCAATTGTGGGTTTTTTGTTTTTTTTTTTTTTTTGAGATACCTTCCATCAAATAGAGGAAAGTGTTTTTTATTCTAGTTTTCAAAAATCATGAATAATGATTAAATTTTGCCAAATGCTTTTTCTGCAACTATTGAAGTAGTTGTTTAGATTTTTTACTTTATTTTGTTAATGTGATTAGTTACATTTTTTGGTATATTAAATTTACTTTGCCTTACTGCACAAAACTGCATTTGGTCATTATTATGTGTTATCTTTTTAAAAAATGTATACTGGGCACAGTGGCTCACATCTGTAATTCCAGCACTTTGAGAGGCCAAGATGGGTGGATCACTTGAGCTCAGAAGTTCGAGACCACCATGGACAACATAGTGAGACCTTGTCTCTGCAAAAAATATAAAAATTAGCCAAGGCTGGAGGCTTGCTTGAGCCCAGGAGTTTGAGACCATTCTGGGCAACACAGAGAGACACTGTCTCTCTAAAAAATAAAAAAATTGGCCAGGTGTGGTGACATACTTGTATAGTCCCAGCTACTAGGGAAGCTGAAGTGGGAGGATTACCTGAGCCCAGGAGGTCAAGGCTGCAGTGAGGGGCGATCGCACCACTGTACTCCAGCCTGAGTAATAGAGTGAGACCTTGCCTCCAAAATAATACTAACAATTGAAAAAACTTCAAAATATAAAAGTTAAAAATAAATGTATTGCTGAATTTGGTTTGCGATATATATATATACATGTGTGTGTATATATATACACACACACACACACACACACACACACATATATATTTATTTATTTTTTGGATGGAGTTTTTGCTCTTGTTGCCTAGGCTGGAGTGCAATGGTGCAATCTCAGCTCACTGCAACCTCTGCCTCCTGGGTTCAAGTGATTCTCCTGCCTCAGCCTCCCTAGTAGCTGGGATTACAGGCACGCACCACCACACCCAGCTTATTTTATTTTATTTTATTTTATTTTATTTTATTTTATTTTTTTTTTGAGACGGAGTCTCGCTCTGTCGCCCAGGCTGGAGTGCAGTGGCCGGATCTCAGCTCACTGCAAGCTCTGCCTCCCGGGTTCACGCCATTCTCCGGCCTCAGCCTCCCGAGTAGCTGGGACTACAGGCGCCCGCCACCTCGCCCGGCTAGTTTTTTGTATTTCTTAATAGAGACGGGGTTTCACCCTGTTAGCCAGGATGGTCTCGATCTCCTGACCTCGTGATCCGCCCGTCTCGGCCTCCCAAAGTGCTGGGATTACAGGCTTGAGCCACCGCGCCCGGCCAGCTAATTTTATATTTTTAGTAGAGATGGGGTTTCTCCATGTTGGTCAGGCTGGTCTCAAATTCCCAACTTCAGGTGATCCATCCACCTAGGCCTCCCAAAGTGTTGGGATTACAGGCATGAGCCACTGCGCCTGGCTTTGTTTGTTGTTGCCTTTTTTTTTTTTTTTTTGAGACAGAGTCTTGCTCTGTTGCCCAGGCTGGAGTACAATGGTGTGATCTCGGCTCACTGCAACCTCCACCTCCTGGGTTGAAGCAATTCTCCTGCCTTGGCCTCCCTAGTAGCTGAGATTACAGGTGCCCACCACCACACCCAGCTAATTTTTATATTTTAGAATAGACGGGGTTTCACCATGTTGGCCAGGCTGGTCTCAAATTCCTGACCTCAAGCAATCCATCCGCGTTGGCCTCCTAAAGTGCTGTGATTATAGGCATGAGCCACTGTGCCCAGCCTGATTTGCTATATTTTGTGTAGGATTTTGTATATATATTTATGAGAGATCCTGGCCTGTGACTTTCCTTTCTTTGTACTATCCTTGTCAGCTTTTGGTATTACAGTTATGCAAGTCTCAGAAAATGAATTGGGAAGTGTTCCTTTTTTCTCTATTCTCTGAGTTTGTATAAGATGGTATTATTTCTTCCTTACATGTTTGGAAGAATTGCCTCAGTGGACCCGCCTGGGCTTGAAGTTTTCTCTGTGGGAAGATTTTATTTTATTTTATTTTGTTTATTTATTTTTTTGAGACAGAGTCTCATTCTGTCAGCCAGGCTGGAGTGCAGTGGCACGATCCCGGCTCACTGAAACCTTTGCCTCGCAGGCTCAAGCAATTCTCCTGCCTCAACCTCCTGAGTAGCTGGGATTACAGGCCTGTGCCACCACGCCCAGATAATTTTTGTATTTTTAGTAGAGACGGGGGTTTCACCATGTTGGCCAGGCCGGTCTCGAACCCCTGACCTCAGGTAATCTGCCCGCCTTGGCCTCCCAAAGTGCTGGGATTACAGACGTTAGCCACCTTGCCCAGCCGGGAAGATTTTAAATTAATTCAACTTCTTCTTTTTTTTTTTTTTTTGAGACAGAGTCTCATATTGTTGTTCAGGCTGGAGTGCAGTGACGTGATCTCAGCTCATTGCAACCTCCGCCTCCTGGGTTCAAGCAGTTCTCTGCCTCAGCCTCCCGTGTAGCTGGGATTACAGGCACCTGACACTATGCCTGGCTAATTTTTGTATTTTTAGTAGAGACAAAGTTTCACCATGTTGGCCAGATTGGTCTTGAACTCCTGACCTTGTGATCCATCGCCTTGGCCTCCCAAAGTGCTGGGATTACAGGCGTGAGCCACCTCGCCCGGCCTTCAACTTCTTTAACAGATATAGGCGTATTGTGATCTCAAAAATCAGAAAATTCTTATAAATTTTTTTTTCTTTCTTTCTTTTTTTTTTTGAGACGGAGTCTCACTCTGTCGCCCAGGCTGGAGTGCGGTGGCCAGATCTCAGCTCACTGCAAGCTCCGCCTCCGGGGTTTACGCCATTCTCGTGCCTCAGTCTCCCGAGTAGCTGGGACCGCAGGCGCCCGCCACCTCGCTCGGCTAGTGTTTTGTATTTTTTAGTAAAGACAGGGTTTCACTGTGTTAGTCAGGATGGTCTCGATCTCCTGACCTTGCGATCCGCCCGTCTCGGCCTCCCAAAGTGCTGGGATTACAGGCTTGAGCCACCGCACCCAGCCAAAATTTGTAAATATTCTTATGACACTGTGTTTTCTCTTAAGGAATTTGCCCATATTATCTCAATTTTCAAATGCCGATGTAAAGTTGTTTATAATATCCTGCTATTATCTTTTTGACATCTGTAGAGTCTATAGTAATGTTTCCCTTTTTATTTCTTACTCTTTCTTTCTTTTTTTTTTTTTTTTTTTTTTGCGACAGAGTCTCTCTCTATCACCCAGGCTGGAGTACAATGGCGCGATCTTGGCTCACTGCAAACTCCACCTCCTGGGTTCAAGCAATTCTCCTGCCTCAGCCTTCCTAGTAGCTGAGATTACAGATGCCCGCCACCACACACAGCTAATTTTTTTGTATTTTTAATAGAGATGGGGTTTCGCCACGTTGGCCAGGCTGGTCTCGAACTCGTGACCTCAGGTAATCCACGCCTTGGCTTCCCAAAGTGCTGAGATTACAGGCGTGAGCCACCGCACCCGGGCTTTTATTTCTAATATTTGTTACTTGTGATCTCTTTCCCTCCTTCTCTTTTTACCTTGATCTTTCCTGCTATTTATTACTTTTAGAGGTCTTTAGTAATTTTAGAGATCTTTCCAAAGAACCAGTATTTGTCTTTGTTGACTTTCTCCATTCTATATTTGTTTCCTATTTTATTGATTTCTTCTCTTCTCTTTAACATTTTGTTCCAGGCCGGGCACAGTGGCTCACACCCGTAATCCTAGCACTTTGGGAGGCCGAGGCGGGTGGATCACCTGAGGTCGGGAGATCGAGACTAGCCTGATCAACATGGAGAAACCCCGTCTCTACTAAAAATACAAAATTAGCTGGGCGTGGTGGCGCATGCCTGTAATCCCAGCTACTTGAGATGCTGAGGCAGGAGAATTGCTTGAACCCAGGAGGCAGAGGTTGCCGTGAGCCGAGATCGTGCCATTGCACTCCAGCCTGGGCAACAAGAACGAAACTCCGTCTAAAAACAAAACAAAACAACAACAACAAAAAACATTTTGTTCCTTCTACTTTTGGTGGAAGGGGAGTGTTAAATGCTCTTCTTGTAAAAATTTCTTTTAATGGATGCTTAAATCATTGATTTTTGTTCTTCAATGTATTTAAGTCTATACATTTCTCCTTAAGCATGTTTGGGGCAATATTCCATTATCATTCAGTTCAAAATACTTTATAACTTCCATGGTGTTTCTTCTTTGACCCCCATGACCTATTTAGAGGCGTATTAATTAATTTCGGAACATTTGGGGAGAATTCTCTAGTTATCTTTTAGTTATTGACTTCCAGCTCAACTTCACTGAGTCCAGAGAACATACTACACATGATTTCAGGAACTGGAAATTCGTTAACACTTGCTTTATGGCCCAGCATATGGTCAATTTTGTTAAGTGTCAAAATTGGTACTTGAGAAGCATGTGCCTTCTGTAGTTGTTGGTTTCCTCTTGTTTTTTTTTTTTTTTTTTTTTGAGACAAAGTCTGGCTCTGTCTCCCAGGCTGGAGTGCAGTGGCATGATCTCAGCTCACTGCAACCTCCGCCTCCTGGGTTCACACCATTCTCCTGCCTCAGTCTCCTGAGTAGCTGGGACTACAGGTGCCTGCCACCACGCCCGGCTAATTTTTTGTATTTTTAGTAGAGACGGGGTTTCAGTGTGTTAACCAGGGTGGTCTCGATCTCCTGACCTTGTGATCCGCCCGTCTCGGCCTCCCAAAGTGCTGGGATTACAGGCTTGAGCCACCGCGCCCGGCCCGGTTTCCTCTTGGTTTTTAAAATAATATCCTATAAATGTCAGTTAGGGAAATTTGTTTAATTACATTGTTCAAATCCTCTACTGACTTTTAAAAAATCTACTTGTCTATCAGTTACTGGGAGAGCTGTGTCAAAAATCTCCAACTATGACTGGGAATTTTGGGGGTTTGCCTATTTCTTCTTCAATTTTTTTTTTTTTTTTTTTTTTTTTAGTTAGGTTCTTGCTCTGTCACCCAGGCTGGAAAGCAGTGGCATGACCATGGCTCACTACAGCTCTGAATTCCTGGGCTCCAGGGATCCTCCCATCTCAGCCTCTTGAGTAGCTGGGATTACAGGTGCATGCTACCACGCCTGCCTATTTTTAGTTTTAGTTTTTTGTAGAGATGAGGTTCTCACTATGTTGCTTGGACTGGTCTTGAACTCCTGATCTCAAGAGATCCTGGCACCTTGACCTCTTAAAGCATTGGGATTACAGGCATGAGCCAACATGCCTGGCCTGTTCATGAATTCTGTCCATTTTTGCTTTATGTATTTTGAGGTTATATTATCAGATGAGTATTTAGAACTGTTATATTTTCCTGTTGAATTGACCCTTTTATGATCATGAAATGTCCCTCTTTGTTTTTGTTTTTCTTTTCTTTGTTGTTTGTTTTTTTAAACAGAGCCTCACTCTGTCACCCAGACTGGAGTGCAATGGCGTGATCTTGGCTCACTGCAACATCCACCTCCTGGGTTCAAGTGATTCTCATGTCTCAGTCTCCCAAGCAGCTGGGATTACAGGAGTGCGCCACCACACCTGGCTAATTTTTTTGTAGTTTTAGTAGAGATGGGGTTTCACCATGTTGCCCAAGCTGGTCACAAACTCCTGAGCTCAGGCAATCCACCCGCCTTGGCCTCCCAAAGTGCTGGGATTACAGGCATGAGCCACCTGGCTCAGTTCCCTCTTTGTTTTTAGTAATACTTCTTGCCCTAAAGATTACTTTGTCTGATATTAATATAGCTACAACAACTTTATGTTGGTTAGCGCTTGCATTATATCTTTTTTTCATCTTTTAATTGTAGTATTTACTTATTTATTTATTTATTTATTTTTTGTAGAGATGGGGTTTTGCCATGTTGCCCAGGTTGGTCTTCAACTCCTGAGCTCAAAGTGATCTGCCTGACTTGGCCTCCCACAGTGCTGGGATTATGGGCATGAGCCACCACACCCGGGCCTCATCCTTTAATTGTATCCCTTCTGTATCCTCATATTGATCACTTGCACCCCCAAAACTGCTGAATTTATATTGAAGATGTGGCTCTTGTAAACTGCATATAATTGGATTATCTAATGCAATCTGACATCTTTTTTCTTTTAATTAGAGGATTTAGCCCCTTTAAATTTCATGTAAATACTAATAGAGTTGGGTTTAATTTACCATATTCTATTTGTTTATTTGTTCCTGTATTTGCAAAAGTCTCTGGTTGCATATGAAGATCTGACTGGAAGAACACACGCACAGAAGCAGGTTAAGAGAGTGGAGCAGTTGTCCAGGTGAGTGAAACTGGCATCCTGTATTAGATTCATGGTGGTGAAGATAAGGAGATGTGAACAAATTAGATATTTGGGAGGTAGGAAAAATAGAACTTAGTGATTGTGACCAGGCACAGTGGCTCACACCTGTAATCCTAGCACTTTGGGAGGCCGAGGCAGGCAGATCACTTGAGGTCAGGAGTTCGAGACCAGCCTGGCCAACATGATGAAACCCACTACTCTACAAAAATACAAAAAGTTAGCCAGGTGTGGTGGCATGTGCCTGTAGTCCCAGCTACTGGGGAGGCTGAGGCAGGAGAATTGCCTGAACCCAGGAGGTGGAGGTTGCAGTGAGCTGAGATCATGTCATTGCACTCCAGCCTGGGCAACAGAGTGAGACTCTGTCTCAAAAAGAAAAAAAAAAAAAAAGCAAAACTTAGTGATTGCCTTTAGAGCAGTGGTCTCCAACCTTTTTGGCACTAGGAACCGGTTTTGTGGAAGACAGTTTTTCCACAGATGATGGGGTGGGAGCTGGTTTTATACTTGATCTTAGCCAGAAAGCTGAGAAGCGATGGGGGGTGGTTTTGGAATGGAACTGTTCCACCTCAGATCATCAGGCATCACTTAGATTCTCATAAGGAGCACGCAAACTAGATCCCTCGCATGTGCAGTCACAATAGGCTTTCTGTTCCTATGAGAATCTAATGTCGCTGGTGATTTGACAGGGGGCGGAGCTCAGGCGGGGATGCAGGCCAGCCGCTCACCTCCTGCTGTGTGGCCCTGTTCCTAACAGGGCCACAGTCTGTGGCCTGGGGATTGGGGACTCCTGCTTTAGGGTATAGAGTGAAAGAGTAAAGAATCAAGGAAGACTCTCCTATTTCTGGTTTAAGAGGTTTGGTGGATGGCACCCCTATTTATTTTAAAAACCCAGGAGGAGAAACAGAACTAAGGGGAAAGATAATGAGATCGGTTTTGGACTAGTTGACAGCCTAGTGGAGAAAGTCCTGGTATCTGATTCAATATATAGGACTAGAATTTATATCTGAGCTGGAGATATTAATTGGGACCTGCTAAAATATGGGTGGTAATTCAGGCAATGGGAGAGTTAGGGAGTGAGGATAGAAACAGGCCTAGGACGAAAAACTGAGGAACATTTCATAGTTGGGTTGAGCCAAGGAGACTGAGAAGAGGTAGTCAGAGACGTTGAGAGAAGGAAACCAAGAAGGTACAATATCATGGCCGGGCGCGGTGGCTCATGCCTGCAATCCCAGCCCTTTGGGAGGCCAAGTCAGGTGGATCATGAGGTCAGGAGTTCGAGACTAGCCTGGCCAATATGGCGAAACCCCATCTCTACTAAAAATACAAAAATTAGCCAGTTGTGGTGGCACACGTCTATAATCCCAGCTACTCAGGAGGGTGAGACGGGAGAATCACTTGAACCTGGGAGGTGGAGGTTGCAGTGAGGCAAGAGTATGCCACTGCACTCCAGCCTGGGCGACAGAGTGAGACTGTCTCAAAACAAAAACTAAAAACAGAAAACAAAGTACAGTATCCTAGAAGCTGGGAAGAGAGTGTTTTTGTAAAGAGGAAAATGGGTAACTGCTCTCTGCTGCTGAGAGGTCCTATTAGGTAAGGACTAAAACAGGTATGCCACAGCCTAAGGAAGAGTAGTTTGAATGGAGTAAGTGAGGTGGCACCAGGTGGAGTGGGTTATAAAGTAGGAGATGAAGAAATGAAGACAAATAGGCCGGGCCTGGTGGCTCACGCCTGTAATCCCAGCACTTTGAGAGGCCGGGGGTGTGTGGATCACCTGAGGTCAGGAGTTCGAGACCAGCCCGGCCAATATGGTAAAACCCCGCCTCTACTAAAAATACAAACACTAGCTGGGCGTGGTAATCCCAGCTACTTGGGAGGCTATAATCCCAGCTACTTGGGAGGCTGAGGCAGGAGAATCACTTGAACCCAGGAGGCAGAGGTTGCAGTGAGCTGAGATTGCACCACTGCACTCCAGCCTGGGTGACAGAGCGAAACTCTGTCTCAATTAAAAAAAAAAAAAGAAATGAAGACAAATTTAGATTCTGACATTGGTAAGAATCGGCTAGGTTTTGCCGTGACAATAAACAACCCCCAAGTCTCAGTGGATTGAAGTAGGAATCGGCAAACCTTTCCTGTAAATGGCCAGCTAGAAAGTATTTTAGGCGTTGTAGGTCACAGCTATTGTCATAGACAACAGAGACTATAATCTCTGTCGCAACTACTCAATGCTGCCATTGTAGTACAGCACTAGGCAGAGACAACATGTAAACAAAAGGGTGCGGCTGTGTTCCCACAAATACTTGTTTACAAAACCAGGCAGCCAGTTGGATTGGCCCCAGGTTGGCAGCAGGTTGGATTTGGGCTGCATTTGGCTGACCCCTAGGTTAAAGCAACTCTGGTGGTCATTGAAATGTGCCGCTCAGATTTCCTTCAAGGGAACCTGCCACATGGGGCAGAGTGGACTGACAGCCCTGGCTGCTGCCCAGGCATCCTTCACTGTGTTTGCATTGAGGTCATGCTTGCCAGGGCTGGTCCTGGCCAGTACTGAGCATGGCAGGGAACAAGGGCTGGCCCATTCCTGTGGGACTTGAACTCCTGTAACGGGCAATCTTGGCTTGGAGACTCTCCCCATTGGCCTATCTGAAAGTTTCTTAGAATTGTGGTGCAAAAACAAAAATAAAAATAGATAAATGAATAAAGAGGCCAGGTAAGGAGGCTCATGCCTGTAATCCAAGTGCCTTGGGAGGCCGAGGTGGGTGAATTGCTTGAGGCCAGGAGTTTGAGACCCGCCTGGCCAACATGGCAAAACCCCGTATCTACTAAAAATATAAAAATTAGCCGGGCTTGTTGGTGGGTGCCTGTAATCCCAGCTACTTGGGAGGCTGAAGCAGGAGAATTGCTTGAACCCAGGAGGTAGAGGTTGCAGCGAATCAAGATCACGCCACTGCACTCCAGCCTGGGCGACAGAGCGAGACTCCGTCTCAAAAAAAGAAAAAGAAATGATATAATGGATTTTGGAGACTCAGAAGCAGAACGGGTGGGGGCCGGGTGAGGGATAAAAAAACTATGTGTTGGGTACAATGTATACTACTCAGTTGAGGGGTCCACTAAAATCTCAGACTTCACCACTATATAAATCATCCGTGTAACCAAAAACCACTTGCACCCCCAAAACTACTCAATTTTTTTAAAAAAGCATTGACCTGGAAGTAACACATATCACTTCTGTCCAACTTTCATTGACCAAACCAAGTTGCGTGGCCATTCCTAACTTGAAGGGAAATTGCATCGTGCTTTGTGCCCAGAAGGCAGAGACACAGAAGACTGATGAACTGTCCTAATGACAATTGCAATCACTCCCTTTTTTTTTTTTTTTTTTTTGAGAAAGAGTCTTGCTCTGTCGCCCAGGCTAGAGCGCAGTGGCGCGATCTCGGCTCACTGCAACCTCCGCCTCCCGGGTTAAAGCGCTTCTCCTGCCTCAGCCTCCTGAATAGCTGGGATTACAGGCACCCACCACCGCACCCAGCTAATTTTTGTATTTTTAGCAGAGATGAGGTTTCACCATCTGGACCAGGCTGGTTTCGAACTCCTGACCTCATGATACACCTGCCTTGGCCTCCCAAAGTGCTGGGATTACAGGTGTGAGCCACCGGGACTGGCCCCAGCAATCACTCTTTTAAACAGTTTAAGGAAGGAGAAGGGGAGATGTTGGAAGTTGTCACTTTGAAGAGCAGGAAGGGAGTTAATCACTGAAGCATAGCCAGGATTGTCAAGCCACGTTCAGGTTTCATATAACATTGAGGACCACCATTTTCTTTGCTACCAGTCTTCTCAGCTATGTGCTTTTCTCTAGTGATGCTCAGCTGCCTGGATGCAGGCACGATAAAAGCCAAGAGTTGGATTCATCAATTTTTAACATATTATTTTATTGTATTTATTTTTGAGTCGGAGTCTTACTCTGTCACCCAGGCTGGAGTGCACTGGTGTGATCTTGGCTCACTGCAACCTCCGCCTGCTGACTCCAAGTGATTCTCCTGCCTCAGCCTCCCAAGTAGCTGGACTACAGGTATAAGCCAGCACGCCCAGCTAATTTTTTTGTATTTTTAGTAGAGATGGGGTTTTGCCATGTTGGCCAGGCTGGTCTCGAACTCCTGACCTCAAGTGATCCACTTGCCTCAGTCTCCCAAATTGTTGGGTTTACAGGTGTGAGCCACTGCATCCCGCCTAGATAACATTTTTAAAATACATTGATGCCCCCTCCTATCATGAAAGCAAGGATTTTTGTCTGTTTTGTTTAATGCTATGGCCTTAACCTAGAACAGTGATTGGTCAAGACAGGTCCTATTTAAATATTTGTTGAATGAATGATTCAATGCTCTTTAGAAAAATTCAGGCTGGGCGTGGTAGCTCATGCCTGTAATCCAAGTACTTTGGGAGGCTGAGGTGGGAGGATCACTTGAGGCCCAGAGTTCAAGCAAGATCCCATCTCTACAAAAAAAGAAAAGAAAAATTCAAATCATAAAGAGGTGTATAGGTTTAAAAGTGGATTCCTTTGGGGCTGGGTGCAGTGACTCATGCCTGTAATCCCAGCACTTTGGGAGGCTGAGGCGGGCAAATCACTTGAGGTCAGGAGTTTGAGACCAGCCTGTCTAACATGGCGAAACCCCATCTCTACTAAAAATAAAAAAATTAGCCAGGTGTGGTGGCTCATACCTGTAATCCCAGCTACATGGGAGGCTGAGGCACGAGAATCGTTTGAATCTGGGAGGAGGAGGTTGCAGTGAGCTGAGATTGCACCACTGCACTGCAGCCTAGGTGACAGAGACTCTGTCTCAAAAAAAAAAAAAAAAAAAAAAAAGCAACAAAACAAAAAACACACACACAATGGTGGATCCCTTTGGTTCCCATTGCCACTCCCTTAGGGATAACTACTGCTAATAGTGTGTGTGTGCGCGCACGCACGTGTGTGTGTGAGGCTGTGGGGTGTGTGTGTCTGTCTGTACTTCCAGACTTTTTCATATGCATAGACATACAGTAGTTCCACCTTATCCACAGTTTCACTTTCTTTTTTTTTTTTTTTTTTTTTT
>NC_037684.1:26524399-26545900 GCF_003255815.1 Theropithecus gelada | reverse complement strand
TTTTTTTTTTTTTTTTTTTTTTTTGAGACTGAGTCTCGCTCTGTCACCCAGGCTGGAGTGCAGTGGCCGGATCTCAGCTCACTGCAAGCTCCGCCTCCCGGGTTTACGCCATTCTCCTGCCTCAGCCTCCTAAGTAGCTGGGACTACAGGCGCCCGCCACTCGCCCGGCTAGTTTTTTGTATTTTTTAGTAGAGACGGGGTTTCACCGTGTTCGCTAGGATGGTCTCGATCTCCTGACCTCGTGATCCGCCCATCTCGGCCTCCCAAAGTGCTGGGATTACAGGCTTGAGCCACCGCGCCCGGCCCACAGTTTCACTTTCTACAGTTTTAGTTACCCAAGATCGGTCGAAGTCTGAGAATAGGTAGGTGGAATACAATGAGTATATTGTTACAATTGTGCTGTTTTATTAATTGTTGTAAATCTCTTCTTGTGCCTTTTTTTTTTTTTTTTTTTGAGACGGAGTCTTGTTCTGTCACCCAGGCTGGAGTGCAGTGGCGCAATCTCGGCTCACTGCAGCTTCTGCCTCCTGGGTTCAAGTGATTCTCCTGCCTCAGCCTCCTGAGAAGGTGGGACTACAGGCATGTGCCACCATGCCCGGCTAATTTTTGTATTTTTAGTAGAGATGGAGTTTCACCATGTTGGCCAGGCTGGTCTTGAACTCCTGACTTCAGGTGATCCACCAGTCTTGGCCTCCCAAAGTGTGGGATTACAGGCGTGAGCCACTGTGCTTGGTTTCTTGTGCATAATTTTAAAATTAAACTTTGTCATAGGTATGTACAGGAAAAAACATAGTACATATATTATTTGGTACTATCTACAGTTTCAGGTATCCACTGGGGGTCTTGGTCTATTTTTAAATTAAAAACAAAGCTCGGGTGCGGTGGCTTACACCTGTAATCCCAGCACTTTGAGAGGCCGAGGTGAGTGGATCATGAGGTCAGGAGTTCGAGACCAGCCTGGCCAATATGGTGGAACCCCGTCTCTACTAAAAATACAAAAATTAGCCGGGCGTGGTGGCCCATGTCTGTAATCCCAGCTACTCAGAAGGCTGAGGCAGGAGAATTCCTTGAACCCAGAAGGTGGAGGTTGCAGTGAGCCGAGATTGTGCCACTGCACTCCAGCCTGGGCAACAGAGCTAGACTCTGTCTCAAAAACAAACAAACAAACAACGAAACAAAACAAAAAATAAGTAGTATTTCCACATGGTTCTAAGAAACGTTTTCCCCCTCAAGTATTTTATTATTTATTTATTTATTATTTTTGAGACAGGATCTTCTCTGTTGCCCAGGCTGCAGTGCAAGGGTGTGATCTCAGCTCACTGCATCCTCTACCTCCTGGGCTCAGGTGATCCTCCCACCTCAGCCTCCTGAGTAGCTGGGACTACAAGTACACTCCTCCATGCCAGGCTAGTTTTTGTATATTTTGTAGATATGAGATTTCACCAAGTTGCTCGGGCTGGTTTCAAACCCCTGGCCTCAAGCGTTCCTCCTGCCTCGGCCTCCCAAAGTGCTGGGATTACAGGCACGTGCCACCACACCTGGCTAATTTTTGTATTTTTAGTAGAGACGGGGGTTTCACCATGTTGGCCAGGCTGGTTTCGAACTCCTGACCTCAAATAATCCGCCCACCTTGGCCTCCCAAAGTGCTGGGATTACAGGTGTGAGCCACTGTGCCTGGTCATGGAGGGTGTTTTACTGGCTCATATCACTCAATTCCTAGGGACAACTGACTTCAAGTATAGCTGGGTTCAGGTGCCCAAATTTCGCCTTCATAATCTCTCACCAGCACTTGGATTTCCTTTGTTTTGGCTTCACTCTCAGATCAACTCTTGCATGGAAAGTCAAGACGCCACACGCCAACTGCTCTTCTTCTCTGGGAGATTGGCTCTCACTTAGATCACATGCCCTGCCCTAAACCAATCAGTTTGCTTGAGGTGGGGGATGGATACACTGATTGGGCAAGTCTAAGTCACAGAACTCACCCCTGCAACTGGGAGGCGGAGCCAGCCCCAGGAAACCGCTTGCCAGACAGTAGGAGAGAAGTGGTTTTGCAGACAATCTGCAAAAGCGAAGGGCAGTTGCCGGAATTCTGAAGGGATAATGGGTGCTGGGAAAGCTAAAACAACAGATTTTTACTAAAAAGGAGTAGCTTTCTCAAAGGGTTTGTTTAACATTTTGGTGAGTACAGATCAATTGCCTCCCAAACTGTCGTACTATTTTGTATATTCGCCAACAATGTTTGAGAGTTCCCTTGTATCTGCGCTCATGTGAACACCAAACATTATCAATTGCATTAATGTTTTACCAAATTAATGGACAAAAATATATCTCTACCAGGTGCAGTGGCTCATGCCTGTAATTCCAACATTTTGGGAGGCTGAGGTGGGAAGGATGCTTGAGTCCAGGAATACGAGGCCAGCCTGGGCAATATAGCGAGACCCTGTTTCTACAAAAAATAAAAATACAAAAAATTAGCTAGGCTTGGTGGTGTGCACTTGTAGTTCTAGCTACTTGAGAGGTTGAGTACAGGAGATTAAGGCTGCCGTGAGCTATGATCACACCACCGCACTTCAGCCTGGGCAACACACTGAGATTCTGTCTCAAAAAAAAACAAAAAACATAAATTGTCTTGTCGTTACCTTTGCCCTTTGTCCTGTTGGATTTTCTGACCTTTTCTTACTGATCTGCAGGATCCTTTTGTATATCAGGGATAATAATTAGCAGGTAACTCTATCTGTGCTTTAAATACTGCAAAACTCCCACTTTAGCAGTCACTTTGTTTTTGTTTTTGAGACGGAGTTTCACTTTTGTTGCCCAGGCTGGAGTGCAGTGGCACGATCTTGGCTCACTGCAACCTCCGACTCCCAGGTTCAAGTGATTCTCCTGCCTCAGCCTCCTGAGTAGCTGGGATTACAGGCATGTTCCACCATGCCGGGCTAATTTTTATATTTTTAGTGGAGACAGGGTTTTACCACGTTGGCCAGGCTGGTCTGGAACTCCTAACCTCAGGTGATCTGCCCGCCTCAGCCTCCCAGAGTGCTGGGATTACAGGCGTGAGCCACCGCCCCCCGCCTAGCATTCACTTTTTTTACTTTATGGTGTCTTTTACTGTAATCAAATATTTTGATATTTTTCATTATAGTTTATGAATTTCATGTCTTATGAAAGTCCTTCTTATCCCCAAATTACAAAAAATGTTCTCCTTCTTCTGGCACTGTCTGATTAAAACAAAACAAAACAAAAAACCCAAAAAACAAAACCCAAACCCTCCTGTATTTCTTCCTGGTGCTTTTGTAGTTTAGTTCTTTACATACTTAGTTAATCCATCTGGAATTCATTTTTATGTATAGATCTGACTGAAGTATTTATTTTTCATAGATGGATAGCCACTTGTTCCAGCATGGATTCTTTTCCTTGCTAGTTTGAAACGCTGTTTTTATCATGTGCTAAATTTCCATGTGGTGGGAGGTGGAGATTGAGAAGTATCTTAAAAGGTAAAACTGAATGAGAGAGTGAGTGGGAGGGAAAGGAGGGATCCAGGGTGACTACTTTTCCTGGCTGAGTGATTGTCTGGAACTGTGGAGTAGGAAGAGGGGCATGAATAGGAAGGTAGGTCAATTTGGGACATATTGCTTTTGAGGGACTCATGGATATCCAGGACATATTTAATAGAAATACATTGCCGGGCGCGGTGGCTCAAGCCTGTAATCCCAGCACTTTGGGAGGCCGAGACGGGTGGATCACGAGGTCAGGAGATCGAGACCATCCTGGTGAACATGGTGAAACCCCATCTCTACTAAAAAATACAAAAAATTAGCCGGGCGAGGTGGCGGTGCCTGTAGTCCCAGCTACTCGGGAGGCTGAGGCAGGAGAATGGCGTGAACCCGGGAGGCGGAGCTTGCAGTGAGCTGAGATCCGGCCACTGCAACTCCAGCCCGGGAGACAGAGCGAGACTCCGTCTCAAAAAAAAAAAAAAAAAAAGAAATACATTAAATACAGATGGCTCATGCCTGTAATCCCAGCACTTTTGGAGGCCGAGGTGGGCAGATCACTTGAGGTCAGGAGTTCAAGACCAGCCTGGCCAACATGGTAAAACCCCATCTCTACTAAAAATACCAAAATTAGCCGGGCGTGGTGGTGGGCACCTGTAATCCCATCTTCTTGGGAGGCTGAAGCAGGAGAATCACTTGAACCCAGGAGTCAGAGGTTTCAGTGAGCAGAGATCACGCCACTGCACTCCAGCCTGAGCGACAGAATGAGACTCTATCTCGGAAAAATAAAAAATAAAAATAATATAAATACATGAAAAGCCTTTATACTAAAATATTCACTACATGAAAAACGTTTTGGAAACTGTTTCTGTACAACGTGTTCTATTATTATGTTTGCCTATTCGTTTACTTGGTTATTTCATAAATATTTGTGAAATAGGAAAATAAATCCTATGCTTGCTGTAAGAATAATTGTTTTATGGTACATTTGGATTAGTGGTAATGGAAGTAATTCCCACCTGGTCAATTATCCTTATTTTTAACTACTTTGTTGTTGTTGTTGTTGTCAGTATCCATTTACTCTTCCAGACGAATTTTAGAATTATCTTTTCTAGTTTTGGTTAAATAATTCCATTGGAAATTTAAACTGGAGCTGCATTGAATTTATAGAGTAATCTTGGGGAAAATGAGAGCTTTTCCAAAGTGTCCTTCCATTTTGAGAAGATGGCATAGATCTCGCTATTCAGGTCTTCTTGTATGTCCTGGGTAAAGTTTATTCCTGGGTATTTCATAGCTTTAATTGCTATCATGAATTAGATAATTTTTTCTAACATTTAAAAATTGGTTTTTCTTGGTAAAAAATAAAACTATTGATTTTTGTACATTTTTCTTTTAACTGGCCATTTTACTGAACCTGCTGGTGTGATCTAAATGGCTTCAGTTGAATCTTTGACTTTTCTAACTAGATATTAATGTAATCTGCATGTAGTGATGATTTTGCTCTTTTTGTAGTATTTATATCTCATTTCTTTTCTTAGATTAACTCTTTTATTTGATTCTTGCTTCTTTTTATTTACCTTTTTATAGCTTTATTGATGAACAATTGATAATACAATAAACTACACATATTTAAAATGTACAATTTGATAAATTTTCACATATGAACATATCCTCAAAGCCATCAAGTCAAGATAATGAACATATTTATCACCCCGAAAGTTTCCCCATGCCCCTTTGCTCCCCCCACTCTCCACCCCCTCCCCTCATCTCTAGGCAACCATTGATCTGTTTTCCATCCCTATAGATTAGTTTGCATTTTCTGGATGCAATCATACAGTAGATACTCTTTTTTTTCATTTGTCTTCTTTCATCCAGCGTAATACTTTTTTATTATGTGTCCGGGCGCGGTGGCTCACGCTTGTAATCCTAGCACTTCAGGAGGCCAAGGTGTGGGGATCACTTGAGGTCAGGAGTTTGTGACCAACCTGGTCAACATGGTGAAACCCCGTCTCTACTAAAAATACAAAAATTAACTCGGCGTGGTGGTGCACACCTGTAATCCCAGCTACTCAGGAGGCTGAGGCAGGAGAATCGCTTGAACCCAGGAGGCAGAGGTTGCAGTGAACTGAAATTGCACCACTGCACTCCAGCCTGGGCGACAGAGCGAGACTCTGTCTCAAAACAAAGCAAAACAAATTAGCCAGGCATGGTGGCAGGCACCTGTGGTCCCAGCTACTCGGGAAGCTGAGGCAGAATGGCTTGAAGACAGGAAGTGGAGGTTGCAGTGAACCAAGATTACGTCACTGCACTCTAGCTTGGGCAACAGAGCGAGACTCTGTCTCAAAAAAACAAAACAAAACAAAAAAAAAACCACCGCTAAACTAATTTCCAAAGTGGTAATACCATGTTACATACCCACCAGCAGTGTATGAGTTTCATTTTCTCCTCATTTTCAGCAGCACTTGATACTGTGCTGTTCCAATAGCAATATCTCATTGTGAAACCATAATTTGCATTTCTCTAATGACTAGTGACGGGCATCTTTCTATATCCATCTGCATATCTTCTTCTTTGTTGAAGTATCCAAAACCTTGTGCTTTTTTTTTTTTTTCTTTCCTGAAACAGGGTCTTGCTCTGTTGCCCAGACTGGAGTGCAGTGGTGCAAACGTGGCTCACTGCAGCCTTGACTTCTGTGGCTCAAGGGATCCTCCCACATCAGCCTCTCAAGTAGCGGCGACTACAGGCATGAGCCACAATGGTCAGCTAGTTTTTAAACTTTTTTTTTTTTTGAGACAGAGTGTTGCTCTGTCGCCCAGGCTGGAGTGCAGTGGAGTGATCTCAGCTCACTGCAACATCTGCCTCCCAGGTTCAAGCAATTCTCCTGCCTCAGCCTCCCCAGTAGCTGGGATTATAGGTGCCTGCCACCACGCCTGGCTAATTTTTGTATTTTTTTTAAGTAGAGACAGGGTTTCACCATGTTGACCAGGCTGGTCTCAAACTCCTGACCTCAGGTGATCCACCTGTCTCAGCCTCCCAAAGTGCTAGGATTACAGGTGTGAGCCACCGTGTCCAGCTTAAACATTTTTTTTGTAGAGACAGGGTTTCATTATGTTGTTAGACTCGTCTCTAACTTCTGGGCTCAAGAAATCCTTCTGCCTTGGCCTCCCAAAATGCTGGGATTACAGGTGCGAGTTACCATGCCCGGAACTTGTACCTATTTATTTATTTATTTATTTGAGAAGGAGTTTCGCTCTGTCACCCAGACTGTAGTGCAGTCGCACGATCTCGGCTCACTGCAACCTCTGCCTCCCAGGTTCAAGCGATTCTCCTGCCTCGGCCTCCAAAGTATCTGGAACTACAGGTGCACACCACCACGCCCAGCTAATTTTTGTATTTTTAGTAAAGACCGGGTGTCGCCATGTTGGCCAGGCTAATCTTAAACTCTTGACCTCGGGTGATCCACCTGCCTCGGCCTCCCCAAGTGCTGGAATTACAGGTGTGAGCCATTGCACCTGGCTCCGTATGGCCATTTTAAATAACGGGTTGTTTTCTTATTATTGGGATTTTAGAGTTCTTTTTGTATCCTGGATAAAAGTCCTTTATCCATGTATGCTTGCAAATACTCTTTCCCAGTCTGGCTTGCTTTTTTATTCTCTTCCCCTCCCTCCCTCCCTCCCTCCCTCCCTTCCTTCCTTCCCTTCCTTCCTTCCTTCCTTCCTTCCTTCCTTCCTTCCTTCCTTCCTTCCTTCCTTCCTTCCTTCTTTCCTTCTTTTCTTTTCTTTTCTCTCTCCTTCCTTCCTCCCTCCCTCCCTACCTCTTTTCTTTCTTTCTTTCTTTCTTTCTTTCTTTCTTTCTTTCTTTCTTTCTTTCTTTCTTTCTTTCTTTCTTTCTTTCTTTTTCTTTCTTTCTTTCTTTCTTTTCTTTCTTTCTTTTTCTTTCTTTCTTTCTTTTCTTTCTTTCTTGAGACCAAGTCTCTCTCTATTGCCCAGGCTGCAGTGCAGTGGCGTGATCTTGGCTCACTGAAACCTCTGTCTCCCAAGTGATTCTCCTGCCTCAGCCTCCCAAGTAGCTGGGATTGCAGTCACCCACCATCATGCCTGGCTAATTTTTGTGTTTTTGTAGAGACAGCGTTTTACCATGTTGGCCAGGCTGGTCTTGAACTCCTGACTTCAGGTTATGTGCCCACCTCGGCCTCCCAAAGTGCTGGGATTACAAGCGTGACCCACCGCACCCGGCCTTTTCTTTTTTCTTTTCCTTTTTTTTTTTCTTTTAGGCAAGGTTTTGTTCTCTCACCCAAGCTGTGCAGTGGCATGATCGTAGCTCACTGCAGTCTTGAACTTCTGGGCTCAAGTAATCCTCCTGCTTCAGCCTCCCGAGTAACTAGGACTACAGGTGCATGCCACACCAACCAGCTGACTTACTGTCTATTTATATTTTATTTGAGACAGGATCTCACTCTGTTGTCCATGCTGGAGTGCAGCAGCATGACCACGGCTCACTGCAGCCTACTTCCTGGGCTCAAACAATCCTCTTGCCTCAGCCTCCCAAGTAGCTGGGACCACAGGCGCATGCTACCATGACTGGCTAATTTTTGTATTTTTGGTAGAGACAGGGTTTCACCATGTTTCCTAGGCTGGGCTCAAACTCCTGAACTCGAGTGACCCAACTGCCTTGGCCTCCCAAAATGCTAGGATCACAGGCGTGAGCCACTGTACCTGGCAAAAAGACTATCTTTCTTCCACTAGATTGCCTTTACATCTTTGTTGAAATTCGGTTGAACTTATATACATGGATCTGTTTACAAGCCTTGATCTGTTTGCCCATCTTGATGCCAATATGACACTGTCTTGATTGTGCTGTCGCTTTACAATCATCTTGAAGTAGTAGAAGTCCTCCAATTTGTCCCCTTCTTTTCCCAAATTGTTTTGACTATTCTGAATCCCTTGTGCCTGCCTGCCTTTCCTTCCTTCCTTCTTTCTCCTTCCTTCCTTCCTTCCTTCCCTCCCTCCCTCCCTCCCTCCTTTCTTCCTTCCTTCCTTCTTTCTCTCTTTCTTTCTTTCTCTCTCTTTCTTTCTTTCTTTCTTTCTTTCTTTCTTTCTTTCTTTCTTTCTTTCTTTCTGTCTGTCTGTCTGTCTTCCTTTCTTTCTTTCCTCCAACACAGTCTCACTCTGTCGCCCAGGCTGGAGTGCAGTGGTGTGATCTCGGCTCACTGCAACCTCTACCTCCCAGGTTCAAGTGATTCTCATGCCTCAGACTCCTGAGTAGTTGGGATTACAGGCGTGTGCCACCGTTCTGGCTAAGTTTTGTATTTTTAGTAGAGAAGGGGTTTCACCATGTTGCCCAGGCTTGTCTTGAACTTCTGACCTCAGGCGATCCGCCCGTCTCGGCCTCCCAAGGTGCTGGGATTACAGGCATGAGCACTGTGCTTGGTCTCAGTCCCTGCATTTTTATAAGAATTTTAGAATTAGCTTGTCAATTTCTAAACAAAAAATCTGCTGGAAGTTTGACTGGGCTTGTGTTGAATTTATGGACCAGTTTGGGAAGAGTTCACATCTTTTTTTTTTTTTTTTTTTTTTAGATGGAGTCTCGCTCTGTTGCCCAGGCTGGAGTGCAGTGGGGGGATCTCGGCTCACTGCAAGCTCCACCTCCCAGGTTCACGCCATTCTCCTGCCTCAGACTCCCGAGTAGCTGGGACTACAGGTGCCCGCCACCACACCCAGCTAATTTTTTGTATTTTTAGTTGAAACGGGGTTTCACTGTGTTAGCCAGGATGGTCTTGATCTCCTGACCTCGTGATCTGCCCACCTCAGCCTCCCAAAGTGCTGGGATTACAAGCATGAGCCACTGCACCCGGCCAGAGGTGACATCTTGACAGTATTAAGTCTTCTGATTCATAAGCATGGTATATTTCTCTATTTATTCAGGTCTTTAATTCCTCTAAGCAAGTTTCATAGTTTCTGGTATTAAGTCTTGTATATCCTTTGTCAGACTTATCCCTAAATAGTTCATATGTTTTGGATGCTACTATACAGGTTTTTTTTTTTTTTTTTAAATTTCAATTTCCAATAGTTCACCTTGTAGTATATAGAAATGTAATCGATTTTTATATGTTGACAGAGTCTCGCTCTGTCACCTAGGCTGGAGTGCAATGGCGCAATCTTGGCTCACTGCAATCTCTGCCTCCCGGGTTCAAGCGATTCTCCTGCCTTGGCCTCCCGAGTAGCTGGGATTACAGGTGCCTGCCACCACACCCTGCTAATTTTTGTATTTTTGGTAGAAATGGGGTTTCACCATGTTGGCCAGGCTGGTCTTGAACTCCTAACCTCAGATGATCCACCCGCTTTGGCCTCCCAAAGTGCTGAGATTACAGGCGTGAGCCACTGCACCCAGCTTCCATCAGATTTTCTGTGTAGAAATTCATGCCATCTGTGAATAATGATCATTTTGCTGCTGCCTTTCAAATCTGATGCCTTTTTCCCTTTCTTGCATTGGCTGAACTACAGTGCTGACTAGGGATGATATTCAGGTCTTTAATTCCTCTAAGCAAATTTCATAGTTTCTGGTGTCAAGTCTTGTATATCCTTTGTCAGACTTATCCCTAAATATTTCATATTTTTTGGATGTTACTGTACAGGGTTTCTTTTTTTTTTCTTTTTTTTTTTGTTGAGACAGAGTCTCGCTTTGTCGCCCAGACTGGAGTGCAGTGGCCGGATCTCAGCTCACTGCAAGCTCCGCCTCCGAGGTTCACGCCATTCTCCTGCCTCAGCCTCCCGAGTAGCTGGGACTACAGTCGCCCGCCACCTCGCCCAGCTAGGTTTTTGTATTTTTTTAGTAGAGACGGGGTTTCACCGTGTTAGCCAGGATGGTCTCGATCTCCTGACCTTGTGATCCGCCCGTCTCGGCCTCCCAAAGTGCTGGGATTACAGGCTTGAGCCACCGCGCCCGGCTCTTTTTTTTGTTTAATTTCAATTTCCAGTAGTTCACTTGCTAGTATATAGAAATGTAATCGATTTTTATATATTGATCTTATCTCCTACAATCTTGTTAAACTTACTTATTAGTTCTAATAGCCACTTAACAAATTCCATCAGATTTTCTACATAGAAATTCATGTCATCTGTGAATAATGATCATTTTGCTGCTGCCTTTCAAATCTGATGTCTTTTTCCCTTTCTTGCACTGGTTGAATTACAATGCTGACTAGGGATGAAGAGGGTGGACATCCCTGCCTTATTCCCATGCTGAGATGCAAATCTAGGGCTCTTTGGGGAAAATCCACACTCTTAGTGGAGCCCTCTATGGTGGATTCCTTCTTTGTCAGGTTGTGCTATCAGTATAATCGAATCTGTTTTAAAACCCCAGGATATTTTTTTGTGTGTCATTTCAAAGGGATTGTCCAGGATGAAGGGGCACACTTGCGGGCTCAGGGTAGCCATCTCAAATCAGAAGTCCAAATGTTCGGGTTTTGTCAGAGAAGTGTAACCCCAAAAGACAGAGGGTGGGGAGTCAAGATGATCTGACAAATCAGGGACTCTGGGCTGACAAGAGAAGAGAGTGGGCTGGGCGCAGTGGCTCACGCCTGTAATCCCAGCACTTTGGGAGGCTGAGGTGGGTGGATCATTTGAGGTCAGGAGTTCGAGAACAGCCTGGCCAACATGGTGAAACCCTGTCTCTACTAAAAATACAAAAATTATCCAGATGGTAGTGGTGCATGCCTGTAATTCCAGCTACTTGGGAAGCTGAGGCAGGAGAATCACTTGAGCCTACGAGGCGGCGGTTGTGGTGAGCCGAGACCTTACCACTGCACTCCAGTCTGGGTGACACAGTGAGACCCTGCCTCATTAAAAAAAAAAAAAAAAAAAAAAAGGAGTGGAGGCAGAAGGGAGCTGATGGACAGGGACTGCACCTCTGGATCAGTTAATGGGAGGTTGAAGAACAGTTGTATGACGAATCGTTGAATAAAGGGAGTGGACGATGCTCCAGAGAGGAAAACATGAGCACATACAGATGGTAACAGTGTCTAGATGGGAACAAGGCTGTGGATACAGTGGAAAGTGATCAGACATGTGAAGGTCACGGCACTGAGGGGCTGAGACTTTGAAGTTACCCAGGATATGCTAGGAATTGGAATGTCAAAAGGCTTCAACAAATGAGAGGCAGTACTGCGGGCTCAATGGACAAGGCCACTGTGGGTGGCACAGTGAGGGTGGCACAGATGGATAGAGCAGAGGCTTTTGCAAGAAAAATGACAGAATTATGTTTTGGAAGCAGCACTGGGGAACTAGGAAGGGCCTGATCCCACCTCCCAATAGTGGCCCCACTTCCTGACCCTGAGATTGGGGGTGAAGGAGACTAAGCAGCAGCTGTTCCTGGAAGGGACAATGTGAGCCACAACAGCCATGGGGAGGTGCCAGACTCTTTCTCCCCAGTCCTGGGGTCCCAGCTCCCCTGCCTCTGGTTACACTTGGGGACTGGAATCCAGCTGCGGCCTGGAAGTTGGACACACAGTCCAGGGACTCAGGGCCAAGTGTTTCCATCAGCCTGGAGGTAAAGAAGAGAGGGGCTTTGGATGCCGCAGGCAAGTCACTTCACTTTTCTGAGCCTCGCTTTTATCAACTCTAAAATGGAGTTTTATACACGCAGATTGAATTAAATAGAATAATACCCTGAGTGCTTAAGAATGACCCCAAGTATGATTATTTTATGTTCCTAGAGCTAGACCTAGATTTCCTTGTCCTTCTATGAGGAGCTCCTTGATTTTGGCCAGAAGCGCAGCCCACCCCTTGGAAGTAAGGAGCTGGAGCCCGATGCTCAGGGCAGCGTCAGGTCCTCAAAGGTGTCCCTTGAACACCTTTGAACACCAGCCCCTTACGGCCTCCGACAGGATGCTTGCATCCAGTTCAGGGCAGGACCTGGACGGGGGCTGGGCAGCTCTGAGTCTGCAACAGGACAAGGAACACAGCTGTGGGTCCTGGAAGGGAAGGGACAGGAGGCAAAGGGTGCATCCGTCTGCCTGACCCAGATGTGGCCGAAAACAGAGCAGGGCTGGGAAGGGCTGTGCTGGTCTCACAGGGTTGGAGCAGGACTGCTCACCATGGAGGCTGGCGGTGACAGTAATCTATAGCAGCTACACACTGGGGAGTTTCTCCCGCCTTCTTCCCAATTTCTAGATCCACACGTAGACACGCCAGAGAGACTTGCTCAAGCTCCCACAGCCAGAAGGTGGGACTTAGTGGGAGCATTTATGGGGCACGTTCCCTGTGCCTCTAGCCCATTCTCTCAATCCTCATCTTAACGTCCACTTTGGGAGAGCAGGAGATTGTTTCTGTTTCTGGTTGCGCCCCAACCACTGAAAGATGACGCTGCTCCTAGTAGGTGCTCAATAAATATTTGTTGAGTGTCGAGTGCATACCAGGCACTGTGCTGAGTGGCTTGTATCTGTGCACTCTCACTAACCCTCCCAGGCCCATTTTACAGATGAAGAAACTGGGAAACACAGAGGCTGAGTGCTCTCAAACATGCCAGTT
Organism: Theropithecus gelada; assembly: GCF_003255815.1. Classification (NCBI taxonomy): domain Eukaryota; kingdom Metazoa; phylum Chordata; class Mammalia; order Primates; family Cercopithecidae; genus Theropithecus; species Theropithecus gelada. Next base: position 26,532,882 of record NC_037684.1, on the reverse strand, counting down.
GCCCCCTCCTGACCAAATAAACTGCCAGAGATACAGGGCTGTAAGGCAGAGTGGGTAGGTGTGAGAAGGGATCTGGCTCTGAATTCTGCCTACATCACAAATTAACTTGTGTCATCGGGCAACTCACTTGATGCTTCTGAACCTGTTTCTTTTGTTTTGTTTTGTCTTGGAGACAGAGTCTCACTCTGTCACCCAGGCTGGACAGTGGCATGATATCAGTTCACTGCAGTGTCCACCTCCTGGACTCAAGTGATTCTCCTGCCTCAGCCTCCCAAGTAGCTGGGATTACAGGCACCACCACACCTGGCTAATTTTTGTATTTTTAGGAGAGATAGGGTCTCACTATGTTGGCCAGACTGGTCTTGAACTCCTGGCTTCAAGTGATCTGCCCGCCTTGGCCTCCCAAAGTGCTGGGGTTACAGGTATGAGCCATTGCTCAGCCTCAGTTTCTTTATCTGAGTGTAGTTGGGGTTGTAGGGTTGCCATGGGGCCCTGAAGCCCTGGATCTGGGTAGAGACAGTGAGAGGGGGTAAAGGTTGGGGCCCTTCTTAGGAAGGGAGTCGTGGCTTTGCTCTGGGAGGTGGTAAGAGATGAAGGGGGTGTACTGGGCTCTGGGAGACACATGGACCCAAATTCTTATGCCACTTACAAGCTGTGGGACCTTGGGGATGGAACCTGAACTTCCTGAGCTTCTATTTCCACATCAATAGAAAGGAGGGAAGCATATGCACCGCTTGGGCTTGTTATGAGGTTACATAAGGCCATGCTGCCAAGTGCCTATAGCAGGTGGTGCTTAGTAAACAAAAGCATGTGGGTGTCCCCTGGGCCAGCCTTTCCAGGAGAATCCCCTGAAATGCATCCCTGACCTGACCTCGGTCCCCTTGAGCTAGTAAGTCTCTAACACCTCTCCCTCTCTCTCTCTCTTTTTTTATTTTTAAACAGGGTCTTGCTCTGTGGGTCAGGCTGGAGTGCAGTGGTATGATCATGGTTCACTGCAGTCTTGGCCTCCTGGGCTGAAGTGATACTCCCACCTCAGCCTCCCGAGTAGCTGGAACCACCATGCCTGGCTAATTCTTGCATTTTATTTTGTAGAGACGGGATTTTGCTATGTTGTCCAGGCTGTTCTCAAATTCCTGGGCTCAAGTCATCTGCCTGCCTTGGCCTCCCAGAGTGGTGGGATCACAGACGTGAGCCACCTCGCCTAGCTGTCACTAAAACTTCCACAAGGAATTTATTTCTTACATTGGCCTCTCTCCCCAGTCAGGAGAGGTTACCCTGCTAGTGAACTGGAGAAGGATGTGGTCAGGGTGGCTGGTGTCCAGAAGAGACACTTACTCAACCTCTGCATCCCTGCCTTTCCCAGGGTGACTCCTCCCTGCCCATAGCTACATGTTCTTCCTGAATCATGTCACTTAAAAGCCTCCGTGGGCACCTGCAGGGCCCACCCGAAGCTCCTTAGCTGGGCATCCACCATTCACAGCTCCTCCAACACTAGCCTGCCCCGTCCCAGCCTCTCCTGCTGCCGCTCCCTGGGCAGCCCTCTACCCTGAGCCATACCGGCTCCTGCGCGCTGACCCCAGCGCGCTGACCCCACCTTTCCCAACATTCTCCCTTGGCCGGGAACACCCTCCTCCTCTTTACCACTCAGCAAAATCCTGCTTTGCTTTCAAGGCCTAACTCAGATTTCAGCCACCTCTCCTATAAAGCTTTTCCAGATCCCTTTCCCTGAGGACTGATTGCTCCTTCCTCAGTGCCCCACCCCCAGGCTGGCAGGGCACACTGTCGCAGGGCAGCGGAATGGTGTCCATAGGTCCCAGCTGTTCTGCTCCTGCTGCTCTGGGAAGAGGACAGACATGACTGGTCTCCTGTCCCGCCCTATCCTGACTGCTGGATGCCTGGCCCTCCAGAGTCCCCTGTGTACGTCCCCAGCCCCCATCTGGGCTCTGAGCCCCAGAGGTAGCAGGTGTATTCCTCATCCGGCAGGAAGCCTCTGGCTCCACCCCGGTAGGCTGTGTGCGAAGCTATAGTACAGATGGGGTTGTTGAAAATATCCGTGACATATTCCAAACTGGCCTACTTTCCTATCACGAGAGTCTGAGACGGAGACGGGCGAGGACAAGTGAGATGGAAGTTTGGGACCTGTTCCCACCTCCTTCCTCCCTCAGTTCAGTTGTTAGGAGAGGGATTTGTAGCCTCTCCCAGCGGTCCCCGCCCTGTTCTGGGGCTGTGTGGCTGGGGTGTTGGCGGAGAGGGTGGCATGGGGGTGTGGGGGTGCAGAAGGCCTAGGGAAGTTGATAGAGCCACCAAGAAAGGAAGCCTGGGTCCTATCTGGGAAGCTTCTGGCCCCAAGAGGCAAGGCAGTGGGGGTCATCTCACTGGACTTAAGGACTGAGGGTCTGGGCTCAAGTCCTGGCTCACCTGTGAGGCCTCAAACAAGTTTCTTAACTTCTCTGGGCTTCAGTTTTCTCAACAGGAAAACGGGTTATTCATACTCCTGGCTTGCCTCCTTGAAGCCTTGATTATGGGGTTGCTTTGAAGACTCTAAAGCTCTGGACCCTGCCTTAATAATCTGCTTCTCACCAGGCGCGGTGGCTCATGCCTGTAATCCCAGCACTTTGGGAGGCCGAGGCAGGTGGATCACGAGGTCAGGAGATCGAGACCATCCTGGCTAACACGTTGAAACCCCGTCTCTACTAAAAATACAAAAAAATTAGCCGGTTGTGGTGGCGCATGCCTGTAGTCCCAGCTACTCGGGAGGCTGAGGCAGGAGAATGGCGTGAACCCGGGAGGCAGAGCTTGCAGTCAACTGAGATCACACCACTGCACTCCAGCCTGGGCAACAGAGCGAGACTCCGGCTCAAAATAATAATAATAATAATAATAATAATAATAATAATAATAATAATCTGTTTCTCAGCCTCTCCCTGTCGGCGAGGCTCTGCCCTTGCATGGCAGCTTAAGTGGTCACCTGCTGTGGTCCTCTGCCTCCCAGCAGGCCTGGCTGGGCCTCCACCCTTAATCCTGGTTGAATGATCTCTGAATAGGGAGTCATCCAGCATCCTCCCCCTGGTGCCAGGCCTTCATCATCCATCCTGAACTGCCAGGAGGTTCACACTTAGAGCTAATTTCAGTCTCTCTTGCTGACATGAAGCCCCTAGAGTGTTCCCTGGCTTGTCTCCTCCCTCACACACACGGTGATCATTATTTTAGTTTCTCCCTTTTCAGATGAAACATGCCCTCCTTCCCTTTGTTTCTCAAGGTGGGCACAATTCTTGAGGCATTTTTAACTCCGATGAAGCCGAACTACTTCTTCTTCTTCTTCTTCCTCCTCCTCCTCCTCCTCCTTCTTCTTCCTCTTCTTTTTTTTTTTTTTTTTTTGGCGACAAGGTCTTACTCTATTGCCCAGGCTGGAGTGCAGTGGTGCATTCATGGCTCACTGCAGTGTCCACCCCCTGGGCTCAAGTGACCTTACTGTCTCAGCCCCTTGAGTAGCTGGGATTACGGGTATGCACCACCACACCTGGCTAATTTTTTTTTTTTAATTTTTACTTTTTAGAGACGGGGTTTCACTATGTTGCCCAGGCTGGTCTTAAATTTCTGGGCTCAAGAAATCCTCCAGCTTCGTCTTCCCCAAGTGCTAGAATTACCGGTGAAGCTGAGCTTCTTCCTGCTTTCAGGCCCAACTTTGGATTCTATGGAGGCCCTTCTCTGCCTCCGTTTCTCCAGCTGAAGCACAAATAGAAAAATGTGGCCAAATCGAGGAAGATTGGTTGCTGTGGATCCGCTAATCAGGACAAAATTAGAAATAATGATTCATTTGAAACACTTATGGGCCTGGCGTGGTGGCTCACGCGTATAATCCCAGCACTTTGGGAGGCCGAGGCAGGCGGATCACCTGAGAGCAGGAGTTCGAGACCAGCCTGGCCAACATGGCGAAACTCCATCTCTACTAAAAATACAAAAATTAGCTGGGCGTGGTGGTGGGCGCCTGTAATCCCAGTTACTCAGGAGGTTGAGGCAAGAGAATCACTTGAACCTAGGAGGTGGAGGTTGCAGTGAGCCAAGATCGAGACATTGTACTCCAGCCTGGGCAACAGAGCAACACTCTGTCTCCAAAAAATAAAATTAAATTAAAAATAAGCAAAATGGCCGGGCGCGGTGGCTCAAGCCTGTAATCCCAGCACTTTGGGAGGCCGAGACGGGCGGATCACGAGGTCAGGAGATCAAGACCATCCTGGCTAACACGGTGAAACCCCGTCTCTACTAAAAATACAAAAAACTAGCCGGGCGAGGTGGCGGGCGCTTGTAGTCCCAGCTACTCGGGAGGCTGAGGCAGGAGAATGGCGTAAACCCAGGAGGCGGAGCTTGCAGTGAGCTGAGATCTGGCCACTGCACTCCAGCCTGGGCGACAGAGCGAGACTCCGCCTCAAAAAAAAAAAAAAAAAAAAATAAAAAAATAAGCAAAATGTATTTTTTTTTTTAACTTTCCTTCTTCTTCTTTTTTTTTTTTTTTCTTTGATACAGTGTCTCACTCTGTTGCCAGGCTGGAGTGCAGTGGTGCAATCTCACAATCTCGGCTCAATGCTACCTCCGCCTCTGGGGTTCAAGCAATTCCCCTGCCTCAACCTCCTGAGTAGCTGGGGCTACAGGTGTGTGCTACCATGCCCAGCTAATTTTTGTATTTTTAATAGAGATGGGGTTTCACCATGTTGGCCAGGATGGTCTGGATCTCTTGACCTCATGAGCCGCCTACCTCGGCCTCCCAAAGTGTTGGGATTACAGGTGTGAGCCACCACACCCAGCCTTTTTTATACTTCTTAACATGTCAAGATGTCGTTAATTTTTGGCCCCAGTCATATACCAGCAGTTATTGCTGAGAGGGTTGGATCTCCCAGGTGATGAGGTGAAGTCAGGAGTGGGGCAGGGAGTGGGATGGAGCCCTTGCTGAGGGGAGCTCAGAGGGGCCAGCACAGAAGATGGGTAGACACAGAGGAGCAGCCACAGGAGAGGCCAGGGGAGTGGGCTACAAATCAGGACAGCAATACCTGGAATCCACGCAGTGAGGTGCTGGACACCCCAGAGAGGGAGAGACCAGGAGGCACCGGCAGAGAGGACCACAGCTCTGTCTTGGCTAGGAGACAGACGGCCACAAAGAAAGCTACAAAGGTGTTAGGAAAGCCCAGGGGAGTGCGAAGTTCAGCTAGAATATGTTTGTGTGTTTGCTTATGTGTGTAAGGAAGGAAGGGGCTGGAATTTGGAAAGGCTTTACTGAGGAAATGGAATTTGAGCTGGGCTTTGAGGCCAGAGTCAGGTGTCAACAGGTGCAGAGGAAGGAAAGGACAACCCCATGGAGGGGAACAGTATGGGCAAAGACATGGAGTGTGAAGGGAAGATTTTGTGTGTGTGTGTGTGTGTGTGTGTGTTGTGTTGTGTTGTGTTGCAGGAGGCAGCCAGAAATAAGGCTGGAAAGATTAGAGGATGGGGTCGTGGAGGACCTGGAATGCCAGTCTGAGTTTATCGAGTAGGTCAGCATTCTCACCAAAGGTGAAAGGGTCCTTAGGGTAGTGCTTCTCAAACTCTGTAATGAAGGACCACCCCTGCCTTTTAAAAAAATTTCCAATTGATTGTATACCCATATTTTTGTAAAATACAGTAAAAGTGGTCATGTGCCTAGATGTACAGGCAGTCGCTATAAAGGTTTCTCAATGCTTGCTCTCCATTTCTGTTTTCTTGTGAACCAGCGGCTGGCACTGGTCTGTGGACCACACTTTGAGTAGCTCTGCCCTAGGGGTCCTTGGATGGGCTGCAGAGGTCAAAGACGCCCACTCATTTCTTGTAGATGGGAACATATGTTTATTTATTTACAGTGAATGCAAAACTTTTGTTAAGACCTCAAAGGGTTCAGATTCCTGTAATCCATTGGTGTGAGAATGGGGAGCCATGGAAGATCTTTGAGCAGAAGGGGCTATAGGAAGCTTTGGAGCAGGAAGAAGCAGTGAACAGCCTGATTCACCCTGGAACTCCTCCCCACTCTGCTGCACCCTGAACAGGCAGCCCAGGGCCTGGCACGTGGGGAGAGCGCTGTGGGGAATGTGAGATTCCAGAGAGCAGGAGGTTCACCTATGGGGTGATTAAAACAATCTGTGTTAGGCCTGTAATCCCAGCACTTTGGGAGGCCGAGGTAGGCAAATCACCTGAGGTCAGGAGTTCAAGACCAGCCTGGCCAACACGGCAAAACCTTATCTCTACTAAAAATACAAAAATTAACTGGGCATGGTGGCACATGCCTGTAATCCCGGTTACTCAGGAGGCTGAGGCAGGAGAATCACTTGAACTCGGGAGGCAGAGGTTGCAGTGAGCCAAGATCGTGCCACTGCACTTACAAAAGAAAAGAAAATCTGTGGTAAAGAAAACCAAAGGGCTTTGAAAGCTATGTTTGGAGCAAAGGATCAAGGAGGGGTGGACCTGCCACTGGGGCAGATGGCACGATGTTAGCTGAAGATGCAAAGCACAGATCACCTGTCTGCCACCTGCTTGGGAGGCAGGAACCTGAAAGGGAAGCCCCCATGGAGTGAGGGCCAGGCAGAGGAAGAGGCTTCGGGGAGCAGCCTGGGGCCAGAAAACATCCCAAGGCCCTACGAGTATCTTCCGAGAGTCCTTGGAGCAGTGTCCAGTGTTCCAGCACACTGGGAAAGCCTGTGACTCATGTGGGCACAAGCTCTTGTTCCAAAGAAGATAGGCTGAACTTTTCAGATGATTCTACTCATTGAATTCCCTGGCAGACTCCTACTTTCATTATTACTTTGTTTTTTGAGGCAAGATTTACATAGTATATTAATAAAAGTAACCATTATAAAGTGAAAAACTCAGTGGCATTTAGAGCTTTGTTTTTGTGTGTGTGTGTTTTTTGTTTTTTTTGGGACGGAGTTTTACTCTTGTTGCCCAGGCTGGAGTGAAATGGCGTGACCTTGGCTCACCGCAACTTCCACCTCCTGGGTTCAAGCGATTCTCGTGCCTCAGCCTCCAGAGTAGCTGGGATAACAGGCATGCACCACCACACCTGGCTAATTTTGTATTTTTAGTAGAGATGGGGTTTCTCCATGTTGGTCAGGCTGTCTCGAACTCCTGACCTCGGGTGATCTGCCCGCCTCGGCCTCCCAAAGTGCTGGAATTACAGACGTGAGCCACCACGCCCAGCTAGTGCTTTCATAATACTTTGCAACAATCAACTGTATATAGTTCCAACACGCTTTCGTCACCCCAAATGGAAACCTCATACCCATTAACAGTTGCTGCCTGTTCTCCCATCTCTCCAGGTAAATCTCTGTGGATTTATCTATTCTGAATATTTCATATAAATGGAATCATACAATATATGACTTTTAATGACTGGTTTCTCTCACTTAGCATGATGTTTTGGTGGGGGTTGGAGATTTTTTTGTAAAGATAGGGGTTTGCCACATTGCCCAGGCTGGCCTCAAGGAATTCTCCTGCCTTGGTCTCTCATAGCACTGGGATTACGGCCTGAGCCACAGTGCCCAGCCAGCATGATGTTTTTGAGGTTCATCCATGTTGAAGCATGTATTAGTACTTCATTCCTTTTTATGGATGAATAGTATTCCATTGTATGGATATACCACAATTTGTGTATCCATTCGTCCACTGAAGGACTTTTGGGCTGTTGGATCATAGGGTCGTTCTATGTTTAAAGAACTGCCAAACTGCTTTCCATAGCTGCTCAACCATTTCACATTCCCATCAGCAATGCGTGAGAATTCTTCCTACTTTCATCATTAAGTAGGGGAGTGCTATAACCTTGGAAGGCAAGGAGATGGTTACTAGGTGCTAGCAGGGGTAAAACAGATCAGGATAGTACTGGCTCCATTCCCCGCACCTTCTACCACAGTCTTCTAAGGCTGGTTGGTAGGCCTGGGAGGGCAGGTAGCTGGAGGTGGGAGGAGGCTTCCATTTTTTTCCCCAAGACATGTGAATCAGATGGTGAAATCTAGAGCCTTAAAGTCAAGCTGGGTGTGGCCCTGCAGGAGTTGGGCTTATGGTGTACCTGGGCCTCAGTGGCTCATAATATGTCCTCTTAAGGAGAGATACAGACTGTACCTTCCTTCTCCTCCTCCCTGCCCTGGCCTCATCTTTCTTCTTTTTTCCCTTTCCCTGTCCTAGGCCTTCTTTCACTCTTTCCATTTCTCCTTACATCTCTCCCTCTCTTCTTCTCTCTTTCCTCCCCTCCCCTCCCCTCTGCTTCCCCTCTTCTTCCCTTTTCTTCCGTTTTTCTGCACATCTCACCTTCTCTTCATCCCACTTCTGTTTGCCCCATCCCCTTGTCCTCCATCTCTCCACTGCAACTCCAGTCTCCTCTCTCCCTCCTCCCCCAACTATAGCACTAAGGTTGCAGTTCACTCACCCACCCACCCAGGCAATTCTTTTTTGGTTTTTTTTTTTTTTTTTTTTTTTTTTTTTTTTTTTTT
>NC_037684.1:26204685-26205049 GCF_003255815.1 Theropithecus gelada | reverse complement strand
CAGGCTGGAATGCAGTGGCCGGATCTCAGCTCACTGCAAGCTCCGCCTCCCGGGTTTACGCCATTCTCCGGCCTCAGCCTCCCGAGTAGCTGGGACTACAGGCGCCCGCCACCTCGCCCGGCTAGTTTTTTTGTATTTCTTAATAGAGACGGGGTTTCACCGTGTTAGCCAGGATGGTCTCGATCTCCTGACCTCGTGATCCACCCGTCTTGGCCTCCCAAAGTGCTGGGATTACAGGCTTGAGCCACCGCGCCCGGCAAGAATATAGTACTTTCTTTTTTTTTTTTTTTTTTTTTTTTTTTTTTTTTTTTTTTTTTTTTGGGGGGGTTTCTCTGTGTCCCCCCGGGGGGGGGGCGGGGGGGGG
>NC_037684.1:26178558-26204642 GCF_003255815.1 Theropithecus gelada | reverse complement strand
TTTTTTTTTTTTTTTTTTTGAGACGGAGTCTCGCTCTGCCGCCCAGGCTGGAGTGCAGTGGCCGGATCTCAGCTCACTGCAAGCTCCGCCTCCCGGGTTCACGCCATTCTCCTGCCTCAGCCTTCCCGAGTAGCTGGGACTACAGGCGCCCGCCACCTCGCCCGGCTAGTTTTCTGTATTTTTTAGTAGAGACGGGGTTTCACCGTGTCGGCAGGATGGTCTCGATCTCCTGACCTCGTGATCCGCCCGTCTCGGCCTCCCAAAGTGCTGGGATTACAGGCTTGAGCCACCGCGCCCGGCCAGAATATAGTACTTTCATTGGTGATGACTTTGCTCTAAAAGTCTGAAATTTTCACTTAAATTACTTTCAGAACCAGTTTGAGGCATCATGCTAGAAACAATTTGTAGTTTGTCATTCACTTATTCTGTAGACTTGCACTCCTTGTAACTTTTGGTCCTTTCCAAAAGCAAATTCAATTTTATAAGATGAATATTTGACTTTGAGATCATTCAAAAGAATGTCAGAGGGGCCGGGCACAGTGGCTCATTCCTGTAATCCCACACTTCGGGAGGCCGAGGTGGGCGGATCACTTGAGGCCAGGAGTTTGAGACCAGCTGGCCAATATGGCGAACCCCTGTTTCTACTAAAAATACAAAAATTAGCCAGGCATGGTGGTACCCGCCTGTAGTCCTAGTTACTCACGAGGCTGAGGCACAACAATTGCTTGAACCCAGGAGGCGGAGGCTGCAGTGAGCCGAGATTGCATCACTGTACTCTAGCCTGGGCAACAGAGTGAGCCTCTGTCTCAAAAAAAAAAAAAAGAGAAAGTCATAACATTTTGAACAATGTCAAATGTTATTGCTCTTCAGCATTCCAAAATGACAATTTGAAACATTAGGATATAAAAGTTTGGTATGATTGGTTAATTACTTTATGGTCATGCCCTATCTTTGATTTGTTAGACTTCTCATGCTTCACGTCTTGATATAAGTAGGGCCTTTAAAAGGATCAACTAAAAAGTCAACATTCCTCTACTTTTTTTGTGACTTGATTTGTAAAACACAGAATGGGATTACTGTTTTGCCATGCATCTGTATTTAGCAGATGATTACTAGATAATAATTACAATTTTTTATGTTGTAAAAAGAAACTAATAAACTCAAAAAAGCTCACATTTTTTGTCTAAATTATTTTTGCTCTTATACAACAATAGAATACATATTTAAGTTGTATTTTTATTTGCATTTAATAATTTATTAATTAAATGTATTTCTTTGTCAGATTTCAAATGATTGAGGTGACTTGTAAGAATTTGTTTTATGCCCTGTTGCTCATCAGATCATTAGTCTTCCCTATAGCTCCTTATAAAATTATGGAATCAGTGTTCCATTTGGAGTAAACATTTAGTGTCTTATCTTGATGATAGAGTAATTGGCTACATTTATCTTTCTATGCATGAAGTTGTGTAAAAGGACCAATTCGCATGTATAATTGGCAGACAGCATGAATTCTGGACTTAAACATTTTATCCCATTCTCATTACTTACTAATTGTATGACATTGGGCAAGTTATTTAGCTTCTCAGCCTCAGTTTCCTCATCTGAAAAAATGGGGACAATATCTACTTCCAGGTTTATAAGTAATTATATATATTTTTAAAAGCACTATGCACAATAGCACATGTCAGGCATTTAAAAATAAATGTTTGTTTCCTTTCTTGTTCTTATTTTCACATATTGGTAGTTTCAGGCTAAGTTAATAACTTTCTAGGCAGTAACCCTAAACATGACTTTCAAGAGTTATTTTAGGATTAGTCTGCCTTTTACTTTAGTAAGTACTGTATTCTCTCCATTGCCAGGAGGAATATTTGAAAAAGAAGGAATGATTTGAACATTGTAAATAGCTAACTGAATATAGTGTCTTGAGGATATATTTTTGATAACTGTGTTTAACATCTCCATAAAAGTGTGTTTTATTTATCTTCAATCACAGGTACAGGAACCTTAAAGATAGATTTTGTTGGAGAGCTGAATGACAAAATGAAAGGTTTCTATAGAAGTAAATATACTACCCCTTCTGGAGAGGTGCGCTATGCTGCTGTAACACAGTTTGAGGTATGGGTTTTTCTTCTCTAAAATAGTATTATTCTTAAATTAGGCATTCTGACAAAGCTGTGTTTTATTATGTGGGGTGATTATTTGAGGCTAGGTGCCCTTGGCCATGATTGTATTCACAACTAATAAATAATAATTCACAATCTAATAAAAATAGAATTTTTATTTTATATTTAGCCTACAGAAAGGAGGGAATTAAGGGTACGGAGTGGGGAGTGATTATATACAGTTATACACACACACACACACACACACAGAAACACACGGCACATTTTGATACCTGAATTGCCTGTAAACTGTGTACCTTTCTTAAAATTGTCCTCTTAGTGTTTGATATCTATGGCTTTTCCTACAGCATTATTAGCTGTTTTCTAGCATTGCTTTCCTTCTTTGACATCTTTTGTTTATCTTATTGTAGTATCTGTGCTGTCTTTGATGTTTTTTTTCTTTTTTCTCCGTGTGTGTGTGTGTGTGTGTGTGTGTGTGTGTGTATATATATATATTTACTGTCCTACATAGGCCAGGGTGATTTTTTTTTATCAAGTATTTGCAAATTATATAAATTGAATCTGCTAGTCGTACTTTTTTTTTTTTTTTTTTTTTTTTTTGAGACGGAGTCTCGCTCTGTCGCCCGGGCTGGAGTGCAGTGGCCGGATCTCAGCTCACTGCAAGCTCCGCCTCCCGGGTTCCCGCCATTCTCCTGCCTCAGCCTCCCGAGTAGCTGGGACTACAGGCGCCCGCCACCTCGCCCGGCTAATTTTTTTTTTATTTTTTAGTAGAGACGGGGTTTCACCGTGTTAGCCAGGATGGTCTCGATCTCCTGACCTCGTGATCCGCCCGTCTCGGCCTCCCAAAGTGCTGGGATTACAGGCTTGAGCCACCGCGCCCGGCCAAGTCATACTTTTAAGTGTTAAATCTAATTAAATTTATTTCTATAAATTTCAATATGGATAAAGAAATAATTCATGATATCCATTCTTATGTTTCTGCCCATATCCCTATATTGTTTGCTTGTTTGGGATAACCTGAACTTTTTTATCCAGTTTACTCCTAATTTGTTTTACCTGATGTATCTTCTCTTTCAATAATTTTATGTTACCTTCTGTTTAGAATAATATTTGCCACAGATATTTAGGTTTAATTCTATGTTTGAATGATTCCAATGCCTGTCTCTACCTGCTTTGAACACTTCATCCTGGAATGGTTGGCTGATGTATGTCTCTAAACAATTTTTTTTAGGAGAAGGTATGTGGGTAATGTAATTCCTGAGCCTTTGCATATCTGAAAAATTTTTCATTTGCCTTTATACATGACCAGATTTAGTGGGTATATAGATTTGTTGATGGAAAAAAAGTAAAAAGAGCGACTTTTGACATCCAGAAGTTGTCTGGCACTCACAGCTAGCCCATGTTATTCTCCCTATTAGACATAATATTACAGAATACCAACTTTAGACAAGGCTACTTGAGACCATAATAAAGTGAGACAAGGGCATCCATAATTTTGCCTAGGCACAGTGCATACAAGATCACTATGCTACCTGCAAAATAACAAACATCTCCATCTCTCAGTTAAAATGAGTGACTACTGCTTCTTTACCAATTACAGTTTTAGATTTGCTCTAGTCTGGCCTCCGTATAGTTAAGATTTATTGAGATACCTACCCATCGAATTGCCTCATAGGACTTCTTGCAGCACTCAGTCTAGAGTGAATCCCTGCTTACTTAGACCCTCTTCCAAATCATGTAAACCAAATCCCAAATCGTGTGATGGGTTCTTTCTTACATTCTTACGGAGACACCAGTGGTTTCCTATGGTGTGAGTTATCTCTTGCCATGAGTAATAGGCCCAACTCGTTCAATTGTAAGAGTAGTACAATCGGCTTACAATTTTTCACTTTCAAAAGTCTGTGAATATTGTTCCAAAGTCTTTTACATCTCACTTTTTCAAGAGGAGGGGTCACAGACTAAAATGTTACTTCTTCCTTTGTAGGTAAGATGTTGTTTCTTTTTTTTTTTTTTTGAGACGGAGTCTCGCGCTGTCGCCCAGGCTGGAGTGCAGTGGCGCGATCTCGGCTCACTGCAAGCTCCGCCTCCCGGGTTCACGCCATTCTCCTGCCTCAGCCTCCTGAGTAGCTGGGACTACAGGCGCCCACCACCGCGCCCGGCTAATTTTTTTTTTGTATTTTTAGTAGAGACGGGGTTTCACTGTGGTCTCGATCTCCTGACCTTGTGATCCGCCCGCCTCGGCCTCCCAAAGTGCTGGGATTACAGGCGTGAGCCACCGCGCCCGGCCGATGTTGTTTCATTTTGCTTTATTTTCTTCCTGCTTGCTTGTTAAATTATATCTTGACTTTGAAAATTAAACTGTTTTTTAAACCAGGTGTTCACTTTTCATTGATTTTTGCATAGTACTTGGTGAACCCTATTGATTTTTAGATTTAGATATTTTTTCAGCGTGAGTTTTTCTGTTATATCTTCACTGTGATATCCGTTCCATTCCCTTCTCAGTTAATACTGTTTAGCTCTAGGATCTGTCTCTCAAATGTATGTTTAATTGCTTTTATCACTTTGTCCTTTAGATATTTTCAAACTTAAATCTTGTTATCTATGTGTCATTAGTTTAATTTCCTCTAGTATAAATTCATTTCTCTACTGCTGCTGCTTCTAATTTAAATGCTTCTGTGCTGCCATTTCTTTCCATATACTCTCCCTTCTTTTCAGATGTCTTATTTATTCATTGATAGAATTCATTATTTAATGTTTTTGAGAATGTAGTCAGCCATCTAAAATTTTTTCCTTGGAGAAACCCTTTTCTATAAGCTTTTTCTACCTCTTCGTTTTTCTTTCTTTTTTTTTTTTTTTTTTTTTTTTTTGAGTCGGAGTCTTGCTCTGTCACCCAGGCTGGATCTCGGCTCACTGCAACCTCCGCCTCCCAGGTTCGAGCCATTCTCCTGCCTCAGCCTCCTGAGTAGCTGAGATTACAGGCATGTGTCACTACGCCTGGCATATTTTTGTATTTTTAGTAGAGATGGGAGTTTCACCATGTTGACCAGGCTGGTCTCGAACTCCTGACCTCAGGTGATCCACCCACCTTGGCTCCCAAAGTGCTGGGATTACAGGCGTGAGCCATCACACCTGGCCTGTTGTTTCTTTTCATGATACAGAATCTTGTCATTGGTTCCATTTTATTTACTAAATAAATGGAACATTCTGTTTACTAAAGTTTCCTTCTTTTATAACTGATACCTTGCAGAACCACTAAGTTTTATTTTGCTTTCATAAGTTTGCTCTTCTTAAAATTTTTAATGAAAGAATAAAGACTCAAGTAGGTCAAGTGGCGACAGTTTTATGTGTAGCACATGGAAGTGCCATTAAATGAATGACCTGTTTTGAATTGATAGAGTATCTGTCTTTATTCCTATTGCTGCCATTCCAGATAAAGAACAAAGCACATCAAAGATTAAGAATATTTTTATTTTTAATTAAAAAATAAAAACCAGAGAGACAACTTACCATGTTTTCCCAACGTTGAATTCTTATAGCATATTCTTTACTGTTCTGTGCTCTGTTATGTTAACATTATTGATTTGAAGGCATTTGCATTAAATTTGAAATGTTAAAATGTAAACAAAAATTTAATTGTAAATAATTATAATATATTGTTAAAATCCATAGCAGACACAGTTCCTGGATAATTTTTATGCTGGAATGGCAGTGGTAGCAAGTGTTGTCTTTTCTTTCTAGTTAATGCCTAGCTTGTTGCCTGGCACTGAAGAGAAAGTAAATATTTGAACAAGGGAATGAATGAATGACAGAGGGAAATGGCGACTGCTTTATGAAATAACTTGTTAGGTTAATTCTAAGGTATTTATATTTCCTATTCCTTTCTTAAGGCTACTGATGCCCGGAGGGCTTTTCCTTGCTGGGATGAGCCTGCTATCAAAGCAACTTTTGATATCTCATTGGTTGTTCCTAAAGACAGAGTAGCTTTATCAAACATGGTATGTATGTGTTTATAAGTTTATCTAAAATTTTAATAGGCTTTACCAGATTTAGTTTGCTGATTAGATGGGATAATATGAAACCACCTACCACAGTCCTGGTATATTATAGGAACATAAATAATAGTTTTCTTTATTTTCAATAAGCCTCTTTTTCTTTCTTTCTTTCTTTCTTTCTTTTTTTTTTCCTGTAGAGTTGGGGGTCTCACTATGTTGTCCAGGCTGGTCTCAAACTCCTGAGCTCAATCTGTCTTCCTGCCTCAGCCTCCCAAAGTGCTGGGATTACAGGCATGAGCCACCATGCCCAGCCAAGACCTCTTTTTCTTGATAGCCTTATTTTTGGAGGATTTTCCTCCTTGTCAAATTCCTTGTTAAATACATTTATAAGATTATCTACTTCTTTTAATTTAGAGAGGTAAATTAAGTGACAAGTTTAATAGATTTATAATAACTAAAAGCAAAAGGTCTTGGGCTGGATGTGGTGGCTCACACCTGTCATCCAAGCACTTTGGGAAGTCAAGGTAGGCAGATCGTTTGAGGTCAGGAGTTGAAGACCAGCCTGGCCAACATGGCGAAATCCCGTTTTTACTAAAAATACAAAAATTATCTGGGTGTGGTTGCGCATACCTGTGGTCCCAGCTAGTTGGGAGGCTGAGGTGGGAGGATCACTTGAACCCAGGAAGTGGAGATTGTAGTGAGCTGAGATCACACTATTGCACTCCAGCCTGGGTGACAGAGCCAGACCCTATCTTAAAAAAAAAAAAAAAAAAAGAAAAAAAGGTCTTGACTTATTAAATGTCAAAAGAAACCCAGGTACAGTGACTCTTGCTTGTAATCTCAGTGCTTTGGGAGGCCAAGGCAGGAGGATTGCTTGAGGCCAGGAGTTTGACACCAGCCTGGGCAACATAGTGAGACTTCATTTCTACAAAAAATTTAAAACTTAAAAATTAGCCAGGTATGGTGACACATGCCTGTAATCCTAACTATTTGGGAGGCTAACATGGGAGGATCTCTCGAACTTAGGAGTTTGAGGCTACAGTGAACCATGATTGCGCCACTGTATTCCAGCCTGGGTGACAGAACAAGACCCCATCTCTTAAAAAAAATATAGAGGCATGGTGGCTCATGCCTGTAATCCCAGCACTTCAGGAGGCTGAGGCAGGTGGATCATTTGAGACCAGGAGTTCAAGACCAGCCTGGCCAACATGGTGAAATCCCATCTCTACTAAAAATACAAAAATTAGCCAGATATGGTGACAGGTGCCTGTAATCCCAGCTACTTGGGAGGCTGAGGCAGGAGAATTGCTTGAGCTTGGGAGGCGGAGGCTGCAGTGAGCTGAGATCATGCCACTCCACTCCAGCCTGAGTGACAGAGTAAGACTTTGTCTCAAAAAAAAAAAAGTTGCAACAGAGCAAGACCCTGTCTCTATTTTTTTAAAAAGTTAAAACAATTCAAAAGATACAGCTGCATAATGAAGTATATTTAAGTTTCTGGCTGTTTGTATTCTTGGAGTATATTCTCTTCACCAGTGTTATTGATCTCATTCATAAACAGGGTAAGCATTCGCCACCTGAAGTGTATTGTCTAGGACAGTCTTGTGTGGGGGACATGGAAAAACCTACTGCACCTGAAAATAACTGTCTTTTACGTATTTACTAGGGGAGAGGATCCCATAAATAGAATGTCATTCTCTTCTCACATATTCTTAGAAGAGGAGGCTAATATATTAAACGGAAATATTCATTCACACTTTAGTCTGAGTGAATTTATCAGTGTGTTCTTGAATAAGTCTTCCTTGGAAGGAAGAAGCTTGAGGAAACAGAGCCTGAATAGGAAAAAGAGGGAGAACACCAAAGGAAATTAGGGACTCCAAAGGTAAAGTTGAAATTTCTTCAAATAAGCTTAGAGCCAACTTTGGTAGAAAATGCCCTAGATCTAGAAGTTCGTATCCTTTGAAATGGGAGATTCTGCAATTATATTTTATTTTATTTACTTACTTATTTTTGAGAAGGAGTCTCATTCTGTCACCCAGGCTGGAGTGCAGTGGTGCGATCTCAGCTCACTGCAAGCTCCACCTCCCTGGTTCACACCATTCTCCTTCCTCAGCCTCCTAAGTAGCTGGGACTACAGGCGCACGCCACCACGCCCTGCTAATGTTCTGTATTTTTAGTAGAGATGGGGTTTCGCTGTGTTAGCCAGGATGGTCTCGATCTCCTAAACTCATGATTCGCCTGCCTTGGCCTCCCAAAGTGCTGGGATTACAGGCATGAGCCACTGTGCCTGGCCCCTGTTTTATTTTTATTAATAGTCATTTTCTCCTAAACATGTCAGTTGAAAAGTATGAAGCCCTTACTTAAATCATCCCAATGCCTGGCTTATAATAAGTATTCAAGAAAAGTCCATTCCTCTTTTCTTTCACAGGTCCTTGGTAGTTTTAACACTTCAGCCTTCAGCTTTTTAGTATGAGTGTTTTATCAGACCACTTTCCTTCTTAAAGACAGCATAAAAGCACTGGATGAATTGGGGTAGAGAAATAAGCCATGCTAGAATAGAAAGGGGGAAATAGATGCAATAAAGCCTACTGTTTTGGGCTGGTATTTGCTCTACAGTATTAATGTAAACCTATTTAAATTTTTCTTTTCTTTTTTTTTTTTTATTTCTTAAAGAATGTAATTGACCGGAAACCATACCCTGATGATGAAAATTTAGTGGAAGTGAAGTTTGCCCGCACACCTGTTATGTCTACATATCTGGTGGCATTTGTTGTGGGTGAATATGACTTTGTAGAAACAAGGTCAAAAGATGGTGTGTGTGTCCGTGTTTACACTCCTGTTGGCAAAGCAGAGCAAGGAAAATTTGCGTTAGAGGTAAATGTACTTGAAGAGGATTGTCCCAACAGTCCATAACTCCAGGTTGGGGAATTTACATTTCTGGTCAATTATTAGTACAGTTATTTATAATTTAATCTGAAAGTTGTGCTACTTGGTTTTTATTTTCAATAGAATTTTGGAAATGCCAACCTTGGTGTTTTGTTATTTTACAAAATAATAAGAGAATATAAGAGTGATTTCTCCAGGGAATGGGTGGGAAAATACGTAGTTACATTTTTCATATCAAGTTATAAGTGGATTAAAGTTTGACCATTGTATTCAAAGTTTGGAGCTAAGGCAGTCTTCGGAGGTAGGGCTCCCTGGGATTCATTTCTAGTAATTTAAGATACATTGGCTTGCAACAGGATTCCTTTGTGGGTTTCAATATGAATTATAATAAAATATTTATTAGATGGTTATTTTGTTTATACTTTTATAGGTTGCTGCTAAAACCTTGCCTTTTTATAAGGACTACTTCAATGTTCCTTATCCTCTACCTAAAATTGATCTCATTGCTATTGCAGACTTTGCAGCTGGTAAAGTAAATTTCATTTTATTGCTGAATTGTAATAACTTTTTAAAATTGTGTGACTTTTGATGCAAGAGTATGTATATATATCAATAAATGTTTATATTTATTTTATGAAGGTGCCATGGAGAACTGGGGCCTTGTTACTTATAGGTATGTTAATGATGTATTACCCTGCCTTATCTTTTCAATCACTGATTTCAAAAGGGCTTCCCTCCTAATCACAGTTGAGTAGCTTCTGCTTTTTGATCTGGTATAAATTTTTCTACCTTCCCCCCCCGTCCATGCACATTTCAAGAATGCAGATGGAGACCCCTCTCTTTGGTGCTACTGTCTGAGGGTATAAGATTTTAAAGTGAGCATCTGGCGTTAGTAGCATTTGTAGATATATTTTTGGCTAAGTTTCTCATTGCAGTGCCTTTCTTTCCTGCCAGTAGTTTCATAGCTATTTATCCAGCTTGGAGAACCTTCCCTAATTTCATATCTTCTAGCCAAATTTTTACATGTCTGTCACCACAACATAAACATGTGAGTTGAATAACTTTTAAAAGCAGAGTCTGTCTGTAAACAAGTTTTTGCTTTCTACTTTCAATTGCCTTCTTAGATGAGCTAAGTGTACAAACTGATAATTAAACTTGTGTCACATTAGGAAATATTTTCCTAATATCTCTAAAGCCTAACTTGTCCATCTCACTTACTGTCTGAATCTTCCCAACTTATGCATGCCCACTTTTATTGTTTAAATTTTCTTTTTTTTAAAACACAGGGAGACTGCATTGCTTATTGATCCAAAAAATTCCTGTTCTTCATCCCGCCAGTGGGTTGCTTTGGTTGTGGGACATGAACTCGCCCATCAATGGTTTGGAAATCTTGTTACTATGGTATTTAATATTTTTAAGTGCTCAAATATATTTATCTTCATCCTACTCCACAATATTTTGACTACATAGTATTTCAAGTTTGGCTGCAACACTGTGCCAAAAAATGATTGAGTGATAGAAAAGTATTATTTTAAAAGGTCCACTTTGAAAGGGCTTATCAGAATCTCTGCATTGAACAAGGACATATGGACAGTCTTTATTCAACAAACACTTCCTAAACTGTTCTACAATTTGTCTGCAAATGGGAAAAGTCAAAGTACTAATTTGGGTGAGAGAAAAATATTCCTCTTAGGTGTAGATGAATGAATCATGCAGTGAGATTCCAGACTAACTGTAGTTTCTTGAGTCTTACTTGTTAATCTGATTCACAGCTGAAAAGTAACCTGATGAATAACAAACTGAGATCTTTAATTAGAGAGAAATGTTTTTAGGAGTCAGTTTTTTCATTGCCTAAAATGTTAAGTTGAAATTTAATGAAATAAAAGTAAACAAACTGCAAAGTAACTGCAGAATAAAGCTGTATTACAATTCCAACTGTTCTTTTGAAATCCTTATAATGTTTGCAGTAAATGATCTCTGTCCTTCAGTCCTGATTTTTCACTCTTACTCTAAATAAATACTATTTATGAATGCCAACTGTGTTACAGCTTGGGAACACAGGATTTAATAAGTGAACTAGATGTACCTCTGCAATTAAATAACTGGATATTCTGGAGCCAGCTAGATTCCCTGACAGCATTTTAGGCTGCCAAAGAGCAGAACCTGATTTGAATGTAGATTGAGTCCATATGTCATATAAATAAGAATGTAAAACATTTAGCAACTATTACATGTCTGAGAGTTTCTACAGAAAGTCAACCCTTGAAAATAAATCTTTTCCTTTTATTTTAGATGTTTAAAATTTTACAGGTGAAAACAATTCTTTGAAATATAATTTCAGGCTGGGCACGGTGGCTCACGCCAGTAATCCCAGCACTCTGGGAGGCCGAGGCGGGTGGATCACCTGAGGTCAGGAGTTCGAGACCAGCCTGACCAACATAGCGAAACCCCATCTCCACTAAAAAAAACCCCACAAAATTAGCCGGGTGTGGTGGTGTGGGCCTGTAATCCTAGCTACTCTGGAGGTTGAGGCAGAAGAATCGCTTGAACCTGAGAGACAGAGGTTGCAGTGAGCCAAGATCACGCCACTGCACTCTAGCCTGGGCAATAAGAGCGAAACTCCATCTCAAAAAAAAAAGAAATATAATTTCATGTGAAACTATGTGTTGGTTCCTGTATTCAAATATGTGAAGAAATGGCCTTTTCTTCTAATGCAACAAGTTTGCTACTTTGTACCACATAATTTTTTTGCTTGGCTTTGAGAGAACTGTATTATTTTATTTTGAAACTGCAAGCAATAAATTTTAGTAGGGGAAATGTGTACATTCTTATTAAACAACTTTTTACTGGTTTTATATAACTATTCTAGGTATTAGAACTGAAATTCCAAGGACTGAGGGATAGGTTGGAAAATAAGTTTCATTTTATACCAGTTTATTTTAGGAAGCTACTAGGCAAATAGCCACTTATCACTTAATATCAAAATATATATATATTTTTAAGACAGTCTCACTCTGTCACTTAAGCTGGAGTGCAGTGGCATAATCATGGTTCATTACAGTCTTGACCTCTGGGCTCAAGCGATCCTCCTGGCTCTGCCTCCTGAGTAGCTGGGATTACAGGTGTGTGGCACCATGCCCAGCTAATTTTTGCACTTTTTGTAGAGACAAGGTTTCACTATGTTGCCTTTTGTAGAGACAAGGTTGCCTAAACTGGTCTCAAACTCCTGGGCTCAAGCAATCCTCCCACCTCAGCCTCCCAAAGTGCTGGGATTACAGGCATCAGCTACCACACCTGGCCTTTTTTGGGGGGACTGGTTGGGGGTGAGGAGTAGGATCTCACTTTGTCACGTAAGCTGGAGTGCAGTGGCACAATCATGGGTCAGTGCAGCTTCATCTTCCTGGACTTACTTAATCCTCTTACCTCAGCCTCCCAAGTAGCTGGGACCACAGGTGTGTGTCACCATGACCAGCTAATTTTTTTATTTACTTTTTAAACTGTTTTTAGAGACGGAGTCTCACTGTGTTGCCCAGGCTTGTCTCAAACTCCTGGGCTCAAGTGATCTTCCTGCCTTGACCTCCCAGAGTATTGGCATTACAGGAGCGAGCCATTATGCCTGGCCTGCTTTCTTTTACTAATAGGCTTAATCAACTTTAATAAACTTTAGATTAAGATCTTTAAAATTTTTTAAAATTGATTTTATCTGTCACTCATATTCTTTGTCCATTCCATTTACTATACATTCTTATTTAACAGGTGATAATTTTATATTCCATAAGTGCCTAAACACCATTCATTACTGAACTACATTTCCGTTTAATTTCACATAATTTTTATATAAGCAGTACTCTTTTTTCAGTTTGAGTCATTAGTCAGAGGTTTTCCCCAGTCATTTCCACTTTTCTTTATTTGGCTCTGATAGTTTTCTGTTTTTGTTTTTCAGAGATAATCTTTTACTATATACTAAATTCTACATGATTATATTTTCCACCTCCATTTGCCTATATTTATCTGCTGTCTTTTCCTTTTCCATGTATGGGCTTATTTTTTTTTCCCCCTCTTCTTCCTTTTCTACCTTTGGTATTTAAAAAGTTACTTAGGACTGAGTGCAGTGGCCCACGTGTGTAATCCCAGCACTTTGGCAGGCTGAGGCAGGAGGATCACTTTTGAGCCCAGAAGTTCAGGGAGTGCAGTGAGCTACAATGGTGCCACTGCCACTGCAACCTGGGCAACAGAATGAGACCCTGTCTGGGTTTGGGGGATAAGTTTTAAAAATATCCCATTTTAAAAATATCCCATCCGGGCGCGGTGGCTCACGCCTGTAATCCCAGCACTTTGGGAGGCCGAGACGGGTGGATCACGAGGTCAGGAGATCAAGACCATCCTGGTTAACTTGGTGAAACCCCGTCTCTACTAAAAAATACAAAAAACTAGCCAGGCGAGGTGGCAGGCGCCTGTAGTCCCAGCTACTTGGGAGGCTGAGGCAGGAGAATGGCGTGAACCTGGCAGAGCTTGCAGTGAGCTGAGATCCGGCCACTGCACTCCAGCCTGGGCGACAGAGCGAGACTCCGTCTCAAAAAAAGAAAAAGAAAATAAAAATATCCCTTGGCCAGGTGTGGTGGCTCACACCTGTAGTCCCAGAACTTTGGGAGGCCGAGGCAGGCAGATCACTTGAGGTCAGAAATTCGAGACGAGCCTGGCCAACATGGTAAAACCCTGTCTCTACTAAAGATACAAAAATTAGCCAGGCATAGTGATGCATGCCTGTAATCCCAGCTGCTGGGGAACACTCCAGCCTGGTGACAGAGCAAAGACTTTGTCTCAAAAAAAAAAAAAAAGGAAGGAAAAGAAAATGACCCTCAGATATAATTCTAATATCACCAGTTGGCCTTTCTTGACATCTCTTTTAGTCTTCCCTCTTTTTCAGAAATGTGAGTTCTTTGCCAAATGTTTTGAACTGAATTTTAGGTCATTAAATTGTAAGTTTTGGAGTATAGTGGAAGGGACATGTGAGTGTTTTAGATTAGTAGAATGACAATCATTTCATTTTCTTTAAGTATTTTCATCTTTTGTTTTTAGGAATGGTGGACTCATCTTTGGTTAAATGAAGGTTTTGCATCCTGGATTGAGTATCTGTGTGTAGACCACTGCTTCCCAGAGTATGATATCTGGACTCAGTTTGTTTCTGCTGATTACACCCGTGCCCAGGAGCTTGATGCCTTAGATAACAGCCATCCTATTGAAGTGAGCCATACTTTCTAACCATTAGCCTATGACTGCTCTCATTTACAGTGAAATACATAATTTGTTATATAGATACTTTGGACTTTGAAAAGAAGAGAAAATAGCATGGGTGATTTTACTAGTTCATATTTCTAGTCTTGAAAAGCTAATAAGTCTAAGTTCTAATTAACATTTCTTTTTAAGGTAGGTAGTAAAAAAAATTGGTCTGGCCAGGCATAGTGGCTCACACCTGTAATCCCAGCATTTTGGGAGGCTGAGGTGAGCGGATCACCTGAGGTCGGGATTTGGAGACCAGCCTGACCAACATGGAGAAATCCCATCTCCACTAAAAATACAAAATTAGCTGGGCGTGGTGGCACATGCTTATAATCCCAGCTACTCGGGGGGGGTGAGGCAGGAGGTTTGCTTGAATCCAGGAGGCGGAGGTTGCGGTGAGCCAAGATTGCGCCATTGCACCCCCACCCTGAAAAAAAAAAGCAAAACCCCCCCCAAAAAAAAAAAAAAAAAAAAAAAAATTGGTCTTTGTAGAGCAAGGCCTATGTACCCATACACATTCATTAAATACATTTCTGTTGAATACTATGGGAGAGGGCCAGTGCGGTGGCTCACGCTTTGGGATGCCAAGATGGGAGGATCACTTGAGGAATTGTTTGACTAGCCTGGTCAACATAGCGAGACCCCCATCTCTATTAAAAAGAAAAAAAAAAAAAAAAAAGGCCGGGCCCGGTGGCTCACATCTATAATCCCAGCACTTTGGGAGGCTGAGGCGGGTGGATCACCTGAGGTCAGGAGTTCGAGACCAGCCTGACCAACATGGAGAAACCCCGCCTCTACTAAAAATATAAAATTAGCTGGGCACAGTGGCGCATGCCTGTAATCCCAACTACTGGGGAGGCTGAGGTAGGAGAATCGCTTGAACCTGGGAGGCAGAGGTTGCGGTGAGCCGAGATTGTGCCATTGCACTCCAGCCTGGGCAACAAAAGCAAAAAACTCTGCCAAAAAAAAGAATAGTATGGGAGAAATCATACCTGTTGGTTAACACTATGGTTCCATTGTTTATATCAAGGAAAATTCTGGACATATTTTATTGTCAGGGTCTGTTTTGTGAATACTTTAATTCTCTTGACTTAGCCTATCCCTAGTTCAATTTATATATATAAATTTTGTATCTAAAGAACTAGAGTTATAATCCTATTAGGCTCCCATATAATTGTAAGTCATTACAATTAGTGCAAGAAAGCTAATGTTCTTCACCTCCATGTCTTCCTCATCACTCCTCTGCAACTACCCCAAGAATAAACAGAACCATAGTGGCTTCTCTCCCAGCAGAACAAAGCCAGGACTAGAACCCAGGTTCTGAGGGATGACAGGAATCAAGTTCTATTCAACTTTAGTATTACTAGTTACTACATTTTTTTGAGGACCATCATTATACATTATGAGTGAGTTAAAGGCAGAAAAATGTAAGTTAGAAGGGTTTTCCTAGAAAGCGTTTTATGTAATTCAGTATTACAGGCTGTCTGCTTCCTGTCATAACCCTGAATCACACTGTCTGCCAGGTCAGTGTGGGCCATCCATCTGAGGTTGATGAGATATTTGATGCTATATCATATAGCAAAGGTGCATCTGTCATCCGAATGCTGCATGACTACATTGGGGATAAGGTAAAAAAAAAAATTTAATATTTCATTTTTTATGGTGAAATCATGGAGTTTTGCATGAAAAAAAGTCTCACTTTATTTGGATTAAGTTCCCAAATAGTTTCTGGCTTGTCATTTTTTTTAAATGACCAAAAAGAATGAGAATTCAATTATTTGAAGTTGACTACTGTGGTCTCTTAATGATGTGCAAGTATGTTTAGGAGTGGGAATGGGAGGCTGGTGTAAAACTTAAGAGCAAGAATAGAAGGCATAGAGTATGCATTATTAAATAAAAGGCAGTAGGCATCAGAGGGATATATATATTTCAGTGTATCTGATACTTGAGTATTTGAGTAAGTTTGTTTTTGATTAATATACAAATATACTATAAATTCTGAGATCTGGATTTTTAAAAATTGTGTTTTCTCAGGACTTTAAGAAAGGAATGAACATGTATTTAACCAAGTTCCAACAAAAGAATGCTGCCACAGGTAATCTTTAATAGCTTGAGATAGAAATGGAGAGAAAGTATTGTCACTCTATCCAGGCTGGGACATTTTATTTTTGTTCTGAATACTTAACTCAAGGTCAGGATCCATGTAATAAATAAATTAGCCTTATTTGAAGCTGTGTTCAGGTTGAATATCTCTAATCTGAAAATCTGAAATTTGAAATGCTCCAGAATCTGAAACTTTTTCTTTTCTTTTCTTTTTTTGAGACGGAATCTCCCTCTGTCGCCCAGGCTGGAGTGCAGTGGCGCGATCTCAGCTTACTGCAACCTCTGCCTCCTGGGTTCAAACGATTCTCCTGCCTCAGCTTCCCAAGGAGTTGGGTCTGCAGGCGCCTGCCACTACAGGAGCCCCCCAGCTAATTTTTGTATTTTTAGTAGAGACAGGGTTTCACCATATTGGCTAGGCTGGTCTTGAACTCCTGACCTTGTGATCCACCTGCCTCGACTTCCCAAAGTGCTGGGATTACAGGCGTGAGCCACTGCACCTGGCCAAACTTTTTCTTTTCTTTCTTTTTCTTTTTCTAAAGTTCTAGGGTGCATGTGTACAATGTGCAAGTTTGTTACATGGGCCGGGCGCGGTGGCTCAAGCCTGTAATCCCAGCACTTTGGGAGGCCGAGACGGGCGGATCACGAGGTCAGGAGATCGAGACCATCCTGGCTAACACGGTGAAACCCCGTCTCTATTAAGAAATACAAAAAACTAGCCGGGCGAGGTGGCGGCGCCTGTAGTCCCAGCTACTCGGGAGGCTGAGGCCGGAGAATGGCGTGAACCCGGGAGGCGGAGCTTGCAGTGAGCTGGGATCCGGCCACTGCACTCCAGCCTGGGCGACAGAGCGAGACTCCGTCTCAAAAAAAAAAAAAAAAGTTTGTTACATCAGTATACATGTGCCATGTTGGTTTGCTGCACCCATTAACTCATCATTTACATTAGGTATTTCTCCTAATGCTATCCCTCCCCCAGCTCCCTACTCCACAATAGGCCCCGGTGTGTGATGTTCCCTGTCCTGTGTCCAGTTGTTCTCATTGTTCAATTTCCACCCAAAATCTGAAACTTTCTGAGTGCCAACATGATGCTCAAAGGAAATACTCATTGGAACATTTCAGATTTTGGATATTCCAATTATAGATGCTCAGCTAGTAAGTATAATGCAAATGTTCCAAAATCCAAAACAAATATGAAATTGAAGACACCTCTGGTCCCAGGCATTTCGGATAAGGGATACTAAACCTGCAACAAGTCATTGGGTCAACATGAATCAGGACTCATTATCCCTTTCATCATCCTCCAGCATTCTGCTTTCCATAACTGAATATTTTGCCAATTTAGAGAGTCTGGGCCGGGTATGGTGGCTCATGCCTGTAATCCTAGCACTTTGGGAGGCCAGGATTCGAGGACTGATTGAGCCCAGGAGTTCGACACCAGCCTGCAACATAGCGAGACCCCCATCTCTACAAAAAATACAAAAAAAAATTAGCCGGGTGTGGTGGTATGTACCTGTGGTCCCAGCTACTCAGGAGGCTTAAGTGGGAAGGGTCACTTGAGCCCAGGAGTTTGAGGTTACAGTGAGCAATCATGGCACCACTGCACTCCAGCCTGGGCAACAGAACAAGACCCTGTCTCTGAAAAAATAAAAAATAAAGGGAATACAGTATGTGTTGCTTAACAACAGGGATATGTTCTGAGAAATATGTCGTCAGGCAATTTCATCAATATGTGAACATCATAGAATGGACTTACATAAACCTACACAGTATGTCCTAGACCATATACACCTAGCCTATGTGGTATACCCTGTTGCTCCTAGGCTGTAAAGTACCTGTACAGCATGTTACTCTACTGAATACCATAGGCAATTATAACACAGTGGTATTTGTATACCTAAACATTTCTAAATATGGAAAAGGTACAGTAAAAATACGGTATTAAAGATGCTCCACCAGCCGACTGATATGCCTACAATCCCAGCACTTTGGGAGGCCGAGGCAGGTGGATTGCTTGAACCCAGGAGTTCAAGACCAGCCTAGGCATCATGCCAAAACCTTGTCTCTATAAGAAGTACAAAACTTAGCTAGGTGTGGTGGCATGTACCTGTAGTCCCAGCTACTTGGGAGGCTGAGGTAGGAGGATCACTTGAGCCTGGGAGGTCGAGGCTGCAGTGAGCTGTGATTGGGCCACTGCACTCCAATCTGGGCAACAGCAAAGTGCTGTCTCAAAAGAAAATAAGGGGCTACACCTGAATGCAGCTTATAGGACTGGAAGTTGTTCTAGTTGAGTGAGTGGTGAGTGAATATGAAGGCCTAAGACATTACTGTACACTACTATAGACATTATAAATACTTTACACTTAGGCTACACTAAATTTATAAAAATAATTTTTCTTTCTTGAATAATAAATTAACCTTAGTTTACTGTAACATTTTAAATTTACTTTTTTTTTTTTTATTTTTTGATTTTTTTCGATTATTATAATTTTTTTTTTTTGAGACGGAGTTTTGCTCTTGTTGCCCAGGCTGGAGTGCAATGGTACAGTCTAGGCTCACCACAACCTCTGCCTCCCGGGTTCAAGTGATTCTCCTGCCTCAGCCTCCTGAGTAGCTGGGATTACAGGCATGCGCCACCACAGCTGGCTAATTTTGTATTTTTTTTCTTTTTTTTTTTAAAGACAGGGTCTTGCTCTGTCTCTCAAGCTAGATTGCAGTGGTGCGATCTTGGCTTCATTACAACCTCCACCTCCTGGGTTCAAGTGATTCTCCTGTCTTAGCCTCCCAAGTAGCTGGGATTACAGGTGCATGCCACCATGCCCAGCTAATTTTTGTGTTTTTAGTAGAGACAGGGTTTCACCATGTTGGCCAAGCTGGTCTTGAACTCCTAACCTCAGGTGATGCGCCCACCTTGGCCTCCCAAAGTGCTGGGATTACAGGTGTGAGCCACCGCACTCAGCCTAATTTTGTATTTTTAGTAGAGATGGGGTTTCTCCATGTTAGTCAGGTTGGTCTTGAACTCTGAACCTCAGGTGATCCCCCCCTCCGCCTTGGCCTTCCAAAGTGCTGGGATTACAGGCGTGAGCCACTGCGCCCAGCCTGGATATTTTTAAATTGAGGTTAATTGAATGGGTATAATGGTCTTAAGCTTGTCAGTGATTGTTTAGTAGTGATCTTGAACATGTTTCAATTTCTTTCTTTGTTTCTCCTTAACTCATCTGTTTATTTATTATAATTTGTCATTTTTCTTATAAATTAGAATGATTAAGTATATCTCAGAATAAAAGACCAGTTTTGGCCAGGTGTGATGATTCACACCTGTAATTCCAGCACCTTGGGAGGCCAAGGCAGGCGGATTGCTTGAGCCTGGGACTTTGAGACCAGCCTGGGCAACATGGTGAAACCCCATCTCTACAAAAATTGCAAGAAATTATGGGCTGGGTGCAGTTGCTCACGCCAATAATCCCAGCACTTTGGGAGGCCAAGGCGATGGATCACCTGAGGTCAGGAGTTCAAGACCAACCTGGTCAACATGGTGAAACCCCATCTCTACTAAAAGTACAAAAATTAGCCGGGTATGGTGGTGCATTCCTGTAATCTCAGCTACTCAGGCGCCTAAAGCAGGAGAATTGCTTGACCCTGGGAGGCAGAGGTTGCAGTGAGCTTAGATCATGCCACTGCACTCCAGCCTGGCAACAGAGCAAGGCTCCATCTTAAAAAAAAAAAAAAAAAAAAAAAAATTAGCCAGGTGTTGTGGTGTGCACCTGTAGTCCCAGCTACTCAGGAGGCTGAGGAGGGAAGATCACCTGAGTCTGGGAGGTCGAGGCTGCAGTGAGCTGTGATTATGTCACTGCACTCTAGCCTGGGTGACGAACTAAGACCCTATCTCAAAAAATACCAGCTTTTATGATAGAATTTACTTAGTTGCAGAAGAGGGCTGGCAAAGGGAATGTTAATTTGGCCCACTGTTTCCTGAACCTGAAAGAACCAAAGAATTAGTCAGCAGTGTAGTGTCAAAAGTTAAATAAAATTTTGCTTTGTTTAGGAAAATAAAAATATAAACATTTTAGATTATCATTGTTTATCTTCTAGAGGATCTCTGGGAAAGTTTAGAAAATGCAAGTGGTAAACCTATAGCAGCTGTGATGAATACCTGGACCAAACAAATGGGATTTCCCCTAATTTATGTGGAAGCTGAACAGGTAAACATATAAAGTCTTTCCATTTGTCTGGTACTGTATTAAATGAAATTCAGTACAATGTATCGCGTTTGCTTTTCTGTACTTTAAGTTTTCTAGTGACATTTAAACCAGCGCTGTTACTCTTTTCTCAGTAATTTTACTGCCTGCATCATTAAAGTTACATGTACTTAAGATATAAAATAAAATGTTACCTGCTTGTCTTGTCTCTGGGGAAAATACTGTAAATTTTTGATATAATTCTAAAACCACCAAATATGGTTTATTCTAGAAATGCAAGGTTGGTTTAACATTTTTTTAAAAATTAGGCTGGGCATGGTGGCTTATACCTCTAATCCCAGCACTTTGGGAGGCCGAGGCGGGTGGATCATTTGAGGTCGGGAGTTTGAGACCAGCTCGGCCAATGTAGTGAAACCCTGTCTCTACTAAAAATACAAAAATTAGCTGGGCTTGGTGCACACGCCTGAAATCCCAGCTACTTGGGAGGCTTAGGCAGGAGAATTGCTTGAACCCAAGAGGCAGAAGTTGCGGTGAGCTGAGATTGTGCCACTGCACTCCAGCCTGGGCAACAGAGTGAGACTCAGTCTCAAAAAAAAAAAAAAAAAAAAAAATCAATATATTGATTTATAATCACTACATTAACAGAATCAAATGCAAATAGCTCATCATCACTGATTAGATGTAGAAAAAACATTTGGTAAAATTTCATACCCACTTATAATATCGATTGTGTAAAGTAGATTTTTAATGTTGGTTGGACAGCAGTGTGATTTTGATTAGAATTGCAATTCATTAATTGGACTGTTATCTGAATTCAGAGAGGAGTACTTCAGTATGAGCTATACTTCAAAAGGACTAAGAATTACACATCATCCTTTAATGCCTACCAAAAAGTGATCTTAACTCAGTTTCATTAAATGAAATTGTTCTCTTCAATTTCGTTGCCATGGTTTTGTGAGCTGCATGGAGAATTAATTCCTGTTCATTTTTAGGGAAGTGGATTCATAGTTCTTTTTTAGTATGTGTTTTTTCTTGTGGTCCTACCTTGTCCACAAAGCTAAGTATTTTATTATTATTATTTTTATACTTTAAAAAATTGAGATGAGGTCTCACTATATCGCCCAGCCTGGTCTGCAACCCCTGGGCTCAAGTGATCCTTCCATCCCTGCCTCCCAAAAGTACTGGGATTACAGGTGTGAGCCACTGCCCACCCAGCCAAAGCTAAGTATGTTTTACAAATAATTTATCAATGTGGCACTCTAAGTTATAAATTTGCTTTTCTGCACTTTTGTATTCTAGGTGACATTTAAACCAATTCTTGCACTCAAATTGCTCCCAAATTTACATGGAACATTTTCATATGTAAGCTTGCAGATTACCCTTTCAGAGCCAAATCTTAACTTTAAACATGATTGGATTTTACACTAAAGTGTGCACATTGGAGGACCTCTCAGTTAGATTGGCTGCAATAACTTGGAAAGGCAATTTAGGGAAAGCAGTTGATGGATGATGTTTAGTGGAAAAGAATACCTGTAAGTTTAGTGACCTACCATTGTGACCATTCTATTTCTTTGCAGTCTTTTTTCTGCACTTGGGACTAATCTGTTACAGGAGATGACTAATTGAATTTAATGTTGACACTGCATATAGACTGACTCTTTTAAGAATATTAGGCCGGGCGCGGTGGCTGAAGCCTGTAATCCCAGCACTTTGGGAGGCCGAGATGGGCGGATCACGAGGTCAGGAGATCGAGACCATCCTGGCTAACACAGTGAAACCCTGTCTCTACTAAAAAGTACAAAAAACTAGCCGGGCGAGGTGGCAGGCGCCTGTGGTCCCAGCTACTCCGGAGGCTGAGGCAGGAGAATGGCTTAAACCCGGGAGGCGGAGCTTGCAGTGAGCTGAGATCCGGCCACTGCACTCCAGCCTGGGCGACAGAGTGAGACTCCGTCTCAAAGAAAAAAAAAAAAAAAGGAATATTAATATACAAAAATTATTGTTACTTTTCACCTCTGGGCATTTCATTCCCTCAAAACTATTAAACTATTGGCTGGGCCAGGCACAGTGGCTCACACCTGTACTTACAATACTGGGAGGCCAAGGTGGGAGGACTGCTTGAGCTCAGGAGTTCAAGACAAGCCTGGGCAACATAGTGAGACCTCATCTCTACTAAAAGTGAAAAAAACTAGCTGGGCACGGTGGCACGTGCCTATAGTCCCAGCTGCTTGGGAGGCTGAGTTGGGAGGATCGCTTGAGCACAGGAGGCGTTAAGGCTGCAGTGAGCTGGTCAACAGAGCAAGACCATGTATTAAAAAACAAACAAACTATTGGCCAGTTGCAGTGGCTCACATTTGTAATCCCAGCACTTTGGGAGGATCACTTGTGTTCTGAAGTTTGAGACCAGCCTGGGTAACATGGTAAGACACTGTCTCTACCAAAACAAAAAAACAAACCCAAAACGATTGAAATGTTAACGATTACACATAAAGCAGATTATTAATCCGTAATTTTTTTCTTAAAGCAGAACACACTTTTAAGAAATAATGGTTTATCAGTTAGAACAGAGAATACTAATGCCACACTTCTAAGTGTTACTGAAACTCTTTCCATCCAGGGGCTTTCAAGGTCTTGCTTTCTTTTGTTGTTTTTTGTCTACAGGCACAGCCGAACTCCTCCTTCATTTTGCATTGTAATAAAAGGCCAATGACCTGGTGCAGTGGCTCAAACTTATACTCCTAGCACTTTAGGAGGCCGAGGCAGGAGGATTGCTTGAACCTAGGAGTTCGAAATCATCCTGGGCAATATTATAGTGAGACCCTGTTTCTAAAAAACTAAAAATAAATTAAAAATATATTAATTAAATTAAAGGCCTGTCTGTTGCTCTTTTTTTTTTTTTTTGAGACGGAGTCTCACTATGTCGCCCAGGCTGGAGTGCGGTGGCACGATCTCGGCTCACTGCAAGCTCCACCTCCCGGGTTCACGCCATTCTCCTGCCTCAGCCTCCCGAGTAGCTGGGACTACAGGCGCCCGCCACCGTGCCTGGCTAATTTTTTATATTTTTTTATTAGAGACGGGGTTTCACAGTGTTAGCCAGGATGGTCTCGATCTCCTGACCTTGTGATCCACTCACCCGGCCTCCCAAAGTGCTGGGATTACAGGTGTGAGCCACCGTGTCCGGCCAACTCTTAACTCTTTTAAGAATAGGAAAGCTGTGTAACATATCTTGATTATGATCTGTTTCTCACTTTACATTCCCCAAATTTAAATATTTTTACTCTAATTCTGAATCAATGTAAAAGCTTTCAACTTTTTCAAGGACATCTGTGTGATATATAACTGATTATATATATAATTAGTTTCTAGTGTTAACGTTCATTAATAGTTTCCCTATGGCATCAAAGTGGCCATTGCTTTCTCACTTAAATTTTTTCTTAGTTTTTCAATTCTATTTCTTGTAGTAAGTTTGTCCATGTAGCTCATTAGCCCAATTTTACATTTGATTTAGGTGATCTTAAGTCTGTTTTATCTTGTGTTATTTGAAATCCAGGATGTGGTAACTAATAAATGACACAAATGACTGCATATTGTTGAAGTGTTTTGTAAACATATGTACTTACCATTGTTGCCTCTGGCGTTTTAGTTATTTGGACTTTTCTCTGTAGTATTACCGTCTTCATCACAATTGTACTTTGTATACTCATGAGACATTTGGTTGTGCTAGTTCCAGCATTTGTCACAGAAATGTTGTCTCCCTCCTCTTCAAAAACAAAAACAAAAACCCCAAATGGTGTCAGTACTATTACAGCCTTTGTTTTGCTTCTTTAGGTAGAAGATGACAGATTATTGAGGTTGTCCCAAAAGAAGTTCTGTGCCGGTGGATCATATGTTGGTAGGTAAATGGCTGTAAGTGGGATATGATTGATGAATTTGGATATTAACTAATACCAGTAGTATTCCAACTAATAGGAAATTTTTCTTTTTTTTTTGAGAAGGAGTCTCACTGTGTCGCCCAGGCTGGAGTGCCATGGCATGATCTTGGCTCACTGCAACCTCCACCTCCTGGGTTCAAGCAATTCTCCT
Source organism: Theropithecus gelada (assembly GCF_003255815.1). Classification (NCBI taxonomy): domain Eukaryota; kingdom Metazoa; phylum Chordata; class Mammalia; order Primates; family Cercopithecidae; genus Theropithecus; species Theropithecus gelada. Next base: position 26,179,988 of record NC_037684.1, on the reverse strand, counting down.
GCCTCAGCCTCCCTAGTAGCTGGGATTACAGGCGTCTGCCATCACGCCCGGGTAATTTTTGTGTTTTAGTAGAGACAGGGTTTCACCATGTTGGTCAGGCTGGTCTTGAACTCCTGACCTGAAGTGATCCACCCACCTCAGCTTCCCAAAGTGCTGGGATTACAGGCGTGAGCCACTGTGCCCAGCTGAAAATTTTTAAGTTTTAATATAATTAAATAAAAGCAAGATGATGATATTAGAACAAAAAATGAAATTTAGGGCCGGGCACGGTGGCTTACGCCTGTAATCCCAGCACTTTGGGAGGCTGAGATGGGCGGATCGCCAGAGGTCAGGGGTTCGAGACCAGCCTGGCCAACATGGTGAAACTATGTCTCTACTAAAAATACAAAACAGCTGGGCGTGGTGGCAGGCACCTGTAGTCCCAGCTACTCAGGAGGCTGAGGCAGGAGAATCGCTTGAACCTGGGAGGCGGAGGTTGCAGTGAGCCGAGATTATGCCACTGCATTCCAGCCTGGGCAACAGAGTGAGACTCCATCTCAAAATAAATAAATAAATAATTAATTAAAAATAAAAATAAATTTAGGGGCTGAGAGCAGGCTGGACAAAATGGCGAAACCCTGTCTCTTAAAAAAAAAAAAAAAAAAAAGCTGGGCGCAGTGGCTCACGCCTGTAATCCCAGCACTTTGGGAGGCCAAAGTGGGCAGATCATCTGAGGTCAGGAGTTCAAGACCAGCCTGGCCAACATGGTGAAACTCCGTCTCTATTAAAAATACAAAATTAACCAGGCGTGGTGGTGCATGTCTGTAATCCCAGCTACTCGGGAGGCTGAGGCAGGAGAATCGCTTGAACCCAGGAGGCGGAGGTTGCAGTGAGTCAAGATCGAGGCATTGTGTTTCAGCCTGGGCAACAAGAGTGAAACTCTGTCTCAAAAAAACAAGAAAAAAAGAGAGAAATCTTAGCTGGGCATAGTGCTGCACACCTGTAGTCCTAGGTATTTGGGAGGCTGAGGGAGGCAGATTACTGGAGCCCAGGAGTTCAAGGCTGCAGTGAGCCATGATTGTGCCACTACAGTCCAGCCTGGGTGACAGAGTAAGACCCTGTCTCAAAATAAAAATAAGAAAAAAATTTAGGAAATAAAAAAGGAGATTCACAAGGTATTTATAGTATTTAGTCACTTTCTTAGTTTTTGAAATTCCATGTTTCTGTGTGTTATTGGAGGCTATGATGAATGAATAAAGTTAGTAATACCCAGGAAGTGACGTCTCTAGCCTTAATCTTCCAAAAGAGGACTTTACTGTATGTGTCAGGGGTAAGGAGTAGGTGGGGGGGGTAGGTAATTCTTTTTTTTTTTTTTTTTTTTTTTTTTTTTTTGGAGGCAGGGCCCCAGAGGCAGACCACAGAGGGGAGAAGGGGGGGAGGCAACGGAAAAC
>NC_037684.1:26086946-26178520 GCF_003255815.1 Theropithecus gelada | reverse complement strand
TTTTTTTGAGACGGAGTCTTGCTCTGTCACCCAGGCTGGAGTGCAGTGGCCGGATCTCAGCTCACTGCAAGCTCCTCCTCTCGGGTTCACGCCATTCTCCTGCCTCAGCCTCCCGAGTAGCTGGGACTACAGGCACCCGCCACTTCGCCCGGCTAGTTTTTTGTATTTTTTTAGTAGAGACGGGGTTTCACCGTGTTAGCCAGGATGGTCTCGATCTCCTGACCTCATGATCCGCCCGTCTCGGCCTCCCAAAGTGCTGGGATTACAGGCTTGAGCCACCGCGCCCGGCCTGGTAATTCTTTTTTTTAATGCTTGGGCATAATAAGTAAATGAGTAAAGTCCAGTGATGATTTACATTTATTATATACCAGTCATTGTGCTACATACTATAACTGGCTCTTATTTTACTCTCTCAGCTTCCTTATAAGGTAGGCCACATTATTTCTATTTTACAGATGAGGAAGCTGCAGCATAGCTTAGTTAAATTGCTCAAGGTCACCTATCCAAGAAGGTAAAGAGTGGGAATTCAAAATAATTGGACTCCATGAATTTATGCTCTTAACTACCATTTTCATATATTTCCATATGTCATTAGATTCTTTTTACCTACAAAATTTTACCCAGGAAATTAAGAGATTAGTTGAAAAAATCAAGGAGCAAAGTGTTTGTCTATATCTTTCTTGCTTCCTTTAAAACAACAGTTCTCAACAAAGGGGAGGTATATATGAGAATCATCAATGCCTTGTCATGTTCCACCCACTAAAAATCTGATACATTCAACTCAGTTAAGACGTATGGCCTTCTGCCCTTAACCTTCCTTAGCAGTTAGAATTAGTTTTTTCTTTTTCTTTTTTTTTTTTTTTTTTTTTTGAGACATAGTCTCGCTCTATCTTTCAGGCTGGAGTGCAGTGGCATGATCTCGGCTCACTGCAACCTCTGCCTCCCAGGTTCAAGCGATTCTGTGCCTCAGCCTCCCGAGTAGCTGGGATTATAGGCACCCATGACCATGCCCAGCTAATTTTTGTATTTTTAGTAGAGACGGGGTTTCACCATCTTGGCCAGGCTGATCTTGAACTCTGACCTCGTGATCCACCCGCCTTGGCCTCCCAGAGTGTTGAGATTACAGGCATGAGCCACTGTGCCCTGCCTGATTTTTTTTTTTTTGGCGAGACAGCGTCTTGCTTTGTTGCCCTGGCTGGAGTGCAGTGGTGCAACCTCGGCTCACTACAACCTCTGCCTCCCAGGTTCAAGCCATTCTCCTGCCTCAGCCTCCTGAATAGCTGGGATTACAGGCGCGTGCCACTACCCCCCGGCTTATTTTTGTATTTTTAATAGAGACAGGGTTTCGCCATGTTGGCCAGGCTGGTCTCGAACTCCTGACCCCTGGTGATCCGCCTGCCTCAGCTTCCTCCCAAAGTGCTGGGATTACAGGCGTGAGCACCATGCCCAGCCTAGAGTTACTTTTTTTTTTTTTTTTTTGAGACTGAGTCTTGCCCTGTTGCCCAGGCTGGAGTGCAGTGGCGTAATCTTGGCTCACTGCAACCTCCGCCTCCTGGGTTTAAGCGATTCTCCTGCCTCAGCCTCCCAAGTAGCTGGGATTAACAGGAACACACCACTATGATTGGCTAATTTTTTGTATCTTTAGTAGAGACAGGGTTTCACCATGTTGGCCAGGCTGGTCTTGAACTCCTGACTTCGAGATCTGCCCACCTCAGCCTCCCAAAGTGTTGGGATTACAGGCGTGAGCCACTGTGCCCGTCTACAGAATTATTCTTTTAATGAATATATCTGACAAGACTGGGCACAGTGGTTCACGCCTGTAGTGTCAGTACATTGGGAGGCCAAGGTGGGCAGATTGCTTGAGCCCAGGAGTTCGAGACCAGCCTGGGCAACATGGCAAAACCTCATCTCAAAAAATAAATAAATAAAATTAGCTTGGCATGGTGGCATGCATCTGTAGTCCCTGCTACTTGGGAGCCTGAGTTGGAGAACTGCTTGAGCCCATGAGATTGAGGCTGCAGTGAGCCATGATCGTGCCATTGTACTCTAGCCTGGGTGACGGGGCGAGACCCTATCTGGGGGAAAAAAAAATATCTAACAAGTCAGATGACAGTTTTATTATCCAAATAAATCTGTACATGTTACAGTTGCCGTTTTCTGCCTCTTACCTATAATCTACATTGTAGTACTGACAGGTTTTTCTAATACTCTGTGACCAATAGAGGCAACATTAAAACTTGCAGTATCCCAATATTGGAGAAATTTTACTTTGTGGTTTAACCTGATAGCATAAAGCTATGTCATTTATTAAAGTAGCTCCATTTCCATTAATGTACTGGGCAAGGACTCTTTTTTGTTTGGCATCTTAATGCCAAGTCTGTTTTGCTGTCTGATATATAAGACAGTGTTTCTGCCTTACAAAAGCTTTGGCTTTTAGATATGAGTCCTCTGTGATGGAACATTACAGCTCCCAGGATGTATCCTGTCTATCACAACAATAAAAATCAACCCTTTGATATTTCAGCAGTGTGTATACCTGTTAAGGCCTACACCTTAGAATTTGTTTTTAAATGATATATGAAGGCTGGGCATAGTGGCTTACACCTGTAATCCCAGCACTTTGGGAGGCTGAGGTGGGTGGATCCCTTGAGGCCAGGAGTTCGAGGCCAGCCTGGCCAACATGGCAAAACCCCATCTCTACTAGTAAAGTACAAAAAAAAAAAAATTGTATGTTTTTGGGCATGGTGGCACGTACCTGTAGTCCCAGCTACTCAGGAGACTGAGGCACAAGAACCTCTTGAACCCGGGAGGTGGAGGTTGCAGTGAGCTGAGATCATGCCACCACACTGCAGCCTGGGTGACAGAGCAAAACTCTATCTCCAAAAAAAAAAAATACATATGCATATATAGTAATAAATGCTATGTGAGAGCCTTCACCTCCTCACAATTTAACAGTAAAATTGCTGTCTTTGCTCTGTAAGGGGAAAATGATAATTAAGTTTAAGTCATTGCATTTGTGATTCTTCAAGTGAGTTAACTGCTTTCTTTTTTTAGACAACATGTTGTGATTTTGTTAGTAGATTATCCCTTCCTTTGCACTGATACTATTCAGGTTATCTGGAAGAGTTCATGTACCACTAAGAATGAACTACTGACTTAACAGTTAGGCTTAGGCTCCTGGTTAGAACAACACCACTCCTCTCTCCACCTTACCTTCTGTTTGTCCCAGTGCAAAATGTATTTGTTCTTCTCTTGCTTAGGTGAAGATTGTCCCCAGTGGATGGTCCCTATCACAATCTCTACTAGTGAAGACCCCAACCAGGCCAAACTAAAAATTCTAATGGACAAGCCAGAGATGAATGTGGTTTTGAAAAATGTCAAACCAGACCAATGGGTGAAGGTGAGTTCAGAATCTTACCTAAACAGATTTCTCTCACTTAATGTATACATCTTATGACTGGCTTTAAATTCTGCTTCAGGTTAGTAGTTTCAAAGAAAAAAAAAAACCCTAAGCTTTCCTTTGTGAAATTTAGGATGAATTTTCTTTTTTTTTTTGAGACGGAGTCTTGCTCTGTCGCCCAGGCTGGAGTGCAGTAGCACGATCTCAGCTCACTGCAAGCTCCGCCTCCCGGTTTACGCCATTCTCCTGCCTCAGCCTCCCGAGTAGCTGGGACTACAGGCGCCCACCACCTCGCCCGGCTAGTTTTTTGTATTTTTTAGTAGAGACGGGGTTTCACCGAGTTAGCCAGGATGGTCTCGATCTCCTGACCTCGTGATCCGCCCGTCTCGGCCTCCCAAAGTGCTGGGATTACAGGCTTGAGCCACCGCGCCCAGCCTAGGATGAATTTTCAAATAGTATTGTCCAGACATTTGTCAGATGTTAGGGAAGGTAGTGGTAGAGAAGCAGATCCAAAGGCATAGGACTAAGGAGGAGAAAAAAAAAAAAAGTAGATGGAGTGTAAGCTTATATGAACCAAAATATTTGTAGTCTCACACCTTCAAACTCTCCTGCCATTATAATGAAAGGTTAACTTCAATGATGTGTTGTCACCATATGTGTAGTACTATAATCCAGTGAGAGCAGACATATATAATAATCGGTTTGTGTCACTGAAATGTAAAATTCCCTAGCTGGTATTTCAAAACCATTTCACAGAAATACCAATAGGTAAGAATTATTTTTCATTATTCTGTACTCTGTACCTTTCATAATGAAAGTATTTACTACAAACTCTTAATTATATGTTCCTAATAGGAATTACACATTGTATCAGACATTTGTGCTTTTTTGAAAAAAAAGCCAGCCAGGTGCAGTGGCTCATGCCTGTAATCGCACTTTGGGAGGCTGAGGCAGGCATCACAAGGTCAGGAATTTGAGACCAGCCTGACCAACATAGTGAAACCCTGTCTCTACTAAAGATACGGAAAAAAAATTAGCTAGTTGTGATGGCGTGTGCCTGTAATCCCAGCTAGTCAGGAGGCTGAGGCAGGAGAATCACTTGAACCCAGGAGGCGGAGGTTACAGTAAGCCGAGATCGCACCATTGCCCTCCAGCCTGGATGACAGGGCGAGACTCCATTTCCCCCCCCCCCCCCCCCACCAAAAAAAGAAGCCATTTTTCTGTTTATCAACTTTTTTTTTTTTTTGAGTTGGGGGTGTCACTATATTGCAAGATTCAAACTCCTAGGCTCATGTGATCCTCCCACTTCAGGCTCCGGAGTAGCTAGGATTATAGTCATGAGCCACCATGCCTGGCATTGTTTTACTTTTTAAAATATATATTTAAAATACACTCACTGGAATATTACCATTTGAAATTATAATCTGGAAGATTATGTTGTAGCAATATGAAAAATTTCTTATAAATGAGAAAAAAGTTATGTACACTACAATTTTGATTAAGTTAAATAAAGGGAATCGATAAAGTGATAGTTGCATTAAAATTGTAGGGGTGGTTTTTAAAATATTTACATATAAATAGTAAAATATTTATATCTTACTGTTTTACCATTAAACTATTTTGAATACAAATGTTCTCAAAAATATTTTTTGGCTATTGGTAAATAGCCTATAGAAAATAATGCAGTTGCCAGGTGCAGTGGCTCATGCCTGTAATCCCAGGGAGGCTGAGGTGCGATGAATCACCTGAGGTCAGGAGTTCAAGACCAGCCTGGCCAACATGGTGAAACCCTGTCTCTCCTAAGAATATAAAATTAGCTGGGTGTGGTGGGTGGTGGGTGCCTGTAATCCCAGCTGCTTGGGAGGCTGAGGCAGGAAAATCACTTGAACCTGGGAGGTGGAAGTTTCAGTAAGCTGAGATCACGCCACTCCCCTCCAGCCGGGGTAACAGAGCAAGACTCCATCTCAAAAAAAAATAATAATAAAAGAATAATGCAGTCAGTAATTACCTCACGCCAAAAATCTTATGAAATTGCCTTTTAGGTCCATGTAATTCTTTAAAATTGGGATCTGAAAATTGTTATTCTGTTCAGTCTCTGTGCTTATAAGATCAATGTTTGTAAAGGGCTAAGCTTTCTTAGAGATTCCACTGTCCAAGTGTTTTCATATATATTAAGCATTTTCTGTAAACCTAAAATTGAGGTTAGAAATAGAAACTTACAGGCCGGGCGCGGTGGCTCAAGCCTGTAATCCCAGCACTTTGGGAGGCCGAGACGGGCGGATCACGAGGTCAGGAGATCGAGACCATCCTGGCTAACATGGTGAAACCCCGTCTCTACTAAAAAATACAAAAAACTAGCCGGGCGCGGTGGCGGGCGCCTGTAGTCCCAGCTACTCGGAAGGCTGAGGCAGGAGAATGGCGTGAACCCGGGAGGCGGAGCTTGCAGTGAGCAGAGATCCGGCCACTGCACTCCAGCCTGGGCGGCAGAGCGAGACTCCGTCTCAAAAAAAAAAAAAAAAAGAAATAGAAACTTACCCACATTATTTTGTCCCTTCCATGTTCTTTCTACTGTCTCTCACTTTGGCCCCCACAATTTCAAGTTTCCCTTTTCTTTTGTCTGCGTATTCATTCTTTCTTGATGTGTTGTCTTGTTTTAATTCATTAGTTGGCATAGATGGTCTTAATTGTTTTTCATCCATATATATCTAAAACCAGAACTCCTTGTAAACATACAAAAGGTTGATTTAAAAAATTAATGGAGCTGTTTAATAGTACTTACTGGATATCTTTGCAGTTAAACTTAGGAACAGTTGGGTTTTATCGGACCCAGTACAGCTCTGCCATGCTGGAAAGTTTATTACCAGGCATTCGTGACCTTTCTCTGCCCCCTGTGGATCGACTTGGATTACAGAATGACCTCTTCTCCTTGGTAAGCATCTGTGACTTAAGTAATATGATGGATTTTGCTGATTAAAAGATTTTGTTTTTCCTGGAGTGTCTGAAACATAATTAGAAGAATATGGGTCTTCATGAAGGTTAAAAACACCTTTGGGACTAGAGCAAATGACTGATTTTTAATATGACAAGATTGAGGCTATATAATTTAAATCCCATTTCACTACTCCTGAGCCAGCTTTCTGAAACTCTTAATTAAACTATCCTTTGTAAGGCAAAAATTCCTTGCTTTTCAGTAGAAATAAATATGAGCCTTGAAGAAATGACCCTACTGATAGGTTTTTAAAATAATTAAGTCAGAGTGATTTTATGTTTTTCTAAATAGTGGTTGTACTTTGCTGGGAAAGCTAGAATTTTTAAACATTGTGTTCTTATTTCAAATTGTATCCCATTAGCTTTAGAATTATATTTATATTTGGCTTTCTTCCAGAAAGGATTTAAAGCAGCAATTAGTATTATTTTCTTTATGACTTCAGCATAGGTTAGGTAATTTCCAGATGTCTTTATGATAAAATTGTCATATTCCTCCTAGTATTCCTTTAAATTGGACTGGAAATTTTCCCTCCCCTCTGCAGTCATTGGTTTTGGATTCCGCCTTTGTGTAAACACAGATTAGCATTGATGCACAAAACCTCACATCTGCTGATCTAATTGCCGAGAGAGACCTGTCCCAGGAGAGTGAGCTGTTTGTGCAGCTGGCTGCTGTAACAGAAGTTCTTTTTCCTAACTCTGTTAGTTCTGAAAGGACTTTGAATTTGTAGTGCCTTCTAGTTTATGTTCTTTTAGAAATGAGTAAAGGAGAGGCTTAAGTTGACACAGTTTGCAGGTCCAGCTTTGAAAGAATGTCAAAAACTAAAGCTCAAACTATTTTTGCAGTTTTTCTGAAAGTATGAAAAATTTCAAAACAGTAACAAAACCAAGTCCCCAGAAACTGAGTAGAAATAGAAGTTAACTGGTTTGTTGTTGTTCTCAAATTGATGGGACTTTTAGTTTAATTTTTTAAAGTAGTTCTTGTATAAATAGCAAATGATTCATTCTAATATTTCTGTAAAAAAAAAGAAAAAAAGAAAAAATAACAAAAGAGTAAAGAAGGAATGTTGTCTGAATAGGATTTTTATTCTAACAGTGTTCTGAACTTATACAGTCCCATTTCCTTAAACCAAAGAAATTGCTAGCAGTAGTTAATGCCAAAAATGCATGCTTATGTTTTTTGGTTTTGTTTGAAGACTAGGTTAATTTATGTTTTTTCCTATCCCAGGCTCGAGCTGGAATCATTAGCACTGTAGAGGTTCTAAAAGTCATGGAGGCTTTTGTGAATGAGCCCAATTATACTGTATGGAGCGACCTGAGCTGTAACCTGGGGATTCTCTCAACTCTCTTGTCCCACACAGACTTCTATGAGGAAATCCAGGAGTTTGTGAAAGATGTCTTTTCACCTATAGGGGAGAGACTGGGCTGGGACCCCAAACCTGGAGAAGGTAATGCATATACTAAATGGAGAAAGAATTAGGCAGAAGTTGGTACTTTTTTATGTGGTTAACAATATAATTAATATCATCTTTATATCTACTGGATGTTACTATATATTCAGCAAGCCAGAAATTAAGACTTGAGTCTTTTAAGTCTGCTGGTGAAGTTACATGGGTTACCAACATAGAAACAGTAGTGGTTATGTGTGTTCATTGCTAAATATAATTTGTGCACATGGTGGAAATAAAAGTCTTTTGCAGAATTCCAAAGGCCTATTTTTAGTCAAGAAAAGCTAAAGGGAATTTTAGGTTATTTTATTTATTTATTTATTTTATTTTTTTGAGACGGAGTTTTGCTCTTGTTGCCTAGGCTGTAGTGCAATGATGCGATCTCGACTCACCGCAACCTCTGCTTCCTAGGTTCAAGTGATTCTCCTGCCTCAGTCTCCCAAGTAGCTGGGATTACAGGCATGCACCACCACGCTCGGCTACTTTTGTATTTTTAGTAGAGACGAGGTTTCACCATGTTGGTTAGGCTGGTCTCAAACCCCTGACCTCAGGTGATCTGCCTGCCTCCGCCTCCCAAGTTTTATTTATTATTACCGTACATACCAGGCACCTTTATGTATAACTTGTAAAGGCGCTGAGAGACATAGGGGCCAGCTTTTTGAATTAAGGAAATTTTTTTTTTTTTTTTTTTTTGAGACGGAGTCTCGCTCTGTCGCCCAGGCTGGAGTGCAGTGGCCGGATCTCAGCTCACTGCAAGCTCCGCCTCCCGGGTTTACGCCATTCTCCTGCCTCAGCCTCCCGAGTAGCTGGGACTACAGGCGCCGGCCACCGCGCCCGGCTAGTTTTTTGTATTTTTTAGTAGAGACGGGGTTTCACCGCATTAGCCAGGATGGTCTCGATCTCCTGACCTCGTGATCCGCCCGTCTCGGCCTCCCAAAGTGCTGGGATTACAGGCTTGAGCCACCGCGCCCGGCCGAATTAAGGAAATTATTTGCTTTCTACATGTGTTCTCTGCTCTGTGGTTATTTCTGTAAGCATATATTTACTCTTTTTGCTCTCACTGAAATATTGGGAATGATTATTTAAAGGTTTTACATATCATTATTTTTTATCATCTGCTGATAACTAAAGGTGGTGTTTCCTCCTGATCAGTCTTGATCTGGAAGTCTTTTGTAATAAAAATAGTAGCAATACCTAGAGCTCTGTCTTTTTTTTTTTTTTTTTTTGAGCTAGAGTTTCGCTCTTGTCACTCAGGCTGGAACGCAATGGCGCCATCTTGGCTCACTGCAACCTCTGCCTCCTGGGTTCAAGCGATTCTCCTGCCTTAGCCTCCCGAGTAGCATACCACCACGCCTGGCTAATTTTTGTATTTTTAGTAGAGACGAGGTTTCATCGTGTTGGCCAGGCTGGTCTTGAACTCCGGACCTCAAGCGATCTGCTTGTCTCGGCTGCCCAAAGTGCTGTATTACAGGTGTGAGCCACTATACCTGGTCCCAGCTTCTATGTCTTTTCTTCATTGATTCAACAAATATTTATGTAGCTAGTAAATGCCATATACTATTCTAAGAGCTGGTGATACAGCAGCAACCCAAATATTGCCTTATATGGCTTACATTCTAATAGGAGACATAGCAAATAATTAAATGTATAAGATCTAGGTGGCAGGAAGTATCATTAAGAAAAATAAAGGTGTCAGATAATAAGGAGTGCTGGGCCACTGTTTTTTAGAAAGTGTTTGGGGAAACTGTCTCTAATAAGGTGATATTGAGCATAAACTGAGACATGAAGGACAGAGTTATGAGGATACCTAGAAGAAAAGTGGTTCAGACAGAGGAAACAGCAAGTACAAAGGCCTGAGATGGGAGCATGCTTAGGGTATTCGAGGAATAACAAGAAAGCTGCTAAGTTCAGGATAGGATTGAGTAGGAGAGGGCAATGGGAGACCTTTCTGATCCTATAGAACCTGTTTGCTACAGTGAGAAGTTTTTTGACTTTCACATTGAGTGATATGACACGCTAATTAGGGAGTTTTGGGCAGGGGAACTTGATTTGATTTACTCGGCTTTCTGAAGAACAGACTAAAAGAAGACGAGAGGAGGCAGGGAGACCATTCAGAAGGCTATTTTAGCAATCCATTTGAGATGCTGGTTGCAACTAGAACTTAAAGGTGGTAAAGTCTCTGTATATTTTGAAGGTGAAACTGAAACTGTTGGTGAAGGATGGACTGTGTGGTGGAAAGAAAGAGAAGTGTCATCAAATTCTGGCCTGCAGAACTGGAAGAATGAAGTTGCCATGTATAGGGATAGGGAAGACTGCCGTAGAAACATTTTTTTCTTTTTTTTTTTTTTGAGACAGAGTCTCGCTCTGTGCCCCAGGCTGGAGTGCAGTGGCTCGATCTCTGCTCACTGCAAGCTCCGCCTCCCAGGTTCACGCCATTCTCCTGCCTCAGCCTCCTGAGTAGCTGGACTACAGGTGCCCGCCACCGCGCCCGGCTAATTTTTTGTATTTTTAGTAGAGATGGGGTTTCACCGTGTTCGCCAGGATGGTCTCGATCTCCTGACCTCGTGATCCGCCTGTCTCAGCCTCCCAAAGTGCTGGGATTACAGGCGTGAGCCACCGCGCCCGGCTTCATTTTTTTCTTTTAAAGATACAAAGTCTTGCTGTGTTGCCCAGGCTGGAGTACAGTGGTGCAGTCATAGCTCACTGCAGCCTCAAACTACTGGGTTCAAGCTATCTTGCTGCCTCAGCCTCTTGAGTGTTTGGGACTACAGGCATGCACCATAACCAGCTATGTTTTTTTTTTTTTGTTTTTTTTTTTTGTAGCGATGGGATTTCACTGTGTTGCCTAGGTTGGTCTTGAACTCCTGGACTCCAGAAATTCTCCTGCCTCAGCATCCCAAAGTGCTGGGATTGCAGCCGTGAGCCACTGTGCCTGGCATGGAAGCATATTTGGGTGTAAAAGGGAATCAAGGGCCAGGCGTGGTAGCTCACACCTGTAATCCCAGCACTTCGGGAGGCTGAGGGGAGTGGAACACCTGAAGTCAGGAATTTGAGACGAGCCTGGCCAACATGGTGAAACCCCATCTCTACTGAAAATACAAAATTAACTGGGCGTGGTGGCTCACGCCTGTAGTCCCAGCTACTCAGGAGGCTGAGACAGGAGAATTGCTTGAGTCCTGGAGTTCAAGCCCAGCATGGGCAACCTCATGTCTTTAAAAACCAAAACAAAACTGGGTGAGATCAACCAGTGACTGAGTATAAGTGGAAAAAAGAGGTCTGAGTTCAGGATTTAGAGATTGTGTAGAAGAGGAAGAATCAGCAAAACAGACAGACTGGCCAGTAAGGTAGAAGTAGGAGAGCCAGGAGAGAGAAAGGGTATCCCAGAATTTAAATAAACAGTAGATGAAAAGAAACAGTAGATGAAGGCAGAGGGAATGTGATCAGCTGTGTCAGATGCTACTACACTAAATCAAATAGAATGATGAAGCCTAATTCAATACTACATTTAACAATTTTTGTGTAGTAGTGGGGAACAATAATGAATTCTCCACTTTTGCAGCAGGTTCTTTAGAATGGAAGGAGAGGAAATGGAGACAACACACTTAGACAACTTTTTAAAGGAGTTTTGCTGAGAAGATCAGAGAAAAGGGGTAGGCGAGAGAGAGGTGGGGTAAAGGAAGGAATTTTTAAGTTGGGAGATTTTATACTACATTTTTCTGCAACTATTTGAACATAATGCAGTAGTAATGGAAAAATTCATGTTGTGAGAGAGAGGGGTTATTGCTGTAGTGACAGCTGAATAATCAAGAGGAGTTGAGATCCAGTGCTGAAGTTAAGGAGTTGGTTTTAGATAGGAGCACAGATGAATAGTGACAAGATAGGAGTACATGGACACAGATGCAGGTAAATTAATGGGTGTTGCACTTTTCTTTCATGATGATAATGTGACACTTTTTGACTTCAAAACCATCTTTACAATATAGGGAGAATGCCTTCAATTTCCTAGCTGCCAGAATTATAAATTACTTCTTGTAAGAATCATCACAATAATGTGTAGTTATCTATTGATCTCTGATGGTTTTCTTAAAATTATTTTTGATTAAATTATGATTTAAATATAGCAAAATGCATAATCTAAATGTTACAGTTCCGTGACTTTCGGCAAACACATACCACATTTCCATCCCCCAGAAAGCTGCTTGAGGCTCCTTCCTAATTGGTCCCTACTACTTGAGCCTCCCCTGCCCACCCCACACAGGCACATGCCATTCTGATTTCTTTCACCTACATTAATATTTATCTCTTCTATTTTATATACATAGAATCATATAATGTGTGTTCTGTTCTTAAACCTACCTCTCTCACTCAGCATAATGTTTCTGAGATATATCCAGGTTGTTCATTGCTTTTTATTGCTAAGTAGTATTTCATCATATGAATATACTACATTTTATTTATCCATTGTACCGCTGCAATTCATCAGATTTGTGTGTCGTTAACTGTTGTTTTTTTTTTCTCAATCATTTATTGCCTGGGTGTTAACTTTTTTTGAGATATAACTCACATACCATAAAATTCACCCTTTTAAAGTATACAATTCAGTATTTGTTAGTATGTTCACAAGATTGTGCAACTATCACCTCCATATTTCCAGAACAATTTCTTCACCTTCCCCACTCTCAGTCCCTCCCCCTCCACCAAAAAAAAGCCTTGTATCCACCGGCAGTCACTCTCCCTTTCCTGGCAACCACAAATTTACTTTATATTTCATGGGTTTACCTATTCTGAACATTTCATATAGATAGAATCATAAAATACTTGGCCTTTTATATCTGCTTCTTTCACTTAGCATAATATTTTCAAGGTTCATCTGTGTTGTAGCATGTATCAGTCCTTCATTCCTTTTTTTTTTTTTTTTGTAAGGGAGTCTTGCTTTGTTGCCAGGCTGGAGTGCAGTGGTGTGATCTCGGCTCACTGCAACCTCCGCTTCCCAGGTTTAAGCAATTCTTCTGCCTCAGCCTCCCCAGTAGCTGGGACTACAGGTGTGCACCACCACACCCAGCTAATTTTTGTATTATTAGTAGAGATGGGGTTTCACCATGTTGGCCAGGATGGTCTCTATCTCTTGACCTCGTTATCTGCCTGCCTTGGCCTCCCGAAGTGCTGGGATTACAGGTGTGAGCCACCATGCCCAGACCTTTCATTCTTTTTTTTTTTTCAGAGACAGAGTCTCGCTCTATCGCCCAGGCTGGAGTGCAGTGGCGCGATCTCGGCTCACTGCAACCTCCACTTCCTGGGCTCAAGAGATTCTCCTGCCTTAGGCTCCCGAGTAGCTGGGATTGCAGGCTTGCATCACCACGCCTAGCTAATTTTTGTATTTTAAGTAGAGACGGGGTTTCACCATGTTGGCCAGGCTGGTCTTGAACTCCTGACCTCAGGTGATCCGCCCGCTTTAGCCTCCCAAAGTGCTGGGATTACAGGCGGGAGCCACCACATCCAGCCCCTTTCATTCCTTTTTACAAATGAACAATATTCCACTGTGTAGATACATAGCACATTTTATTTATCCACTAACTGATGGACATTTGGACTGGTTCCACTTTTCGGCTATTATGAATTCTACTCACATTTGTATACAAGTTTTTGTGTAGACGTATGCTTTCATTTATTTTCGATATATATCTTAAGAGCGAAATTGCTGAGTCATATGATGACTGTTTTGTTTTGTTTTGTTTTGTTTTTGAGACGGAGTCTCACTCTGTCTCCAGGCTGGAGTGCTGTGGGCATGATTTCAGCTCAGTGCAACCTCCACCTCCCGGGTTCAAGTGATTCCCCTGCCTCAGCCTTCCGAGTAGCTGGGACTACAGGTCCATGCCACTACACCTAATTTTTTGTATTTTAGTAGAGATGGGGTTTCACCATGTTGGTCAGGATGGTCTCGATATCCTGACTTCATGTTCCACCTGCCTCGGTCTCCTAAAGTGCTGAGATTACAGGTGTGAGCCACCACTCGTCTTTCCTTTTGTTTTTTTTAAGAGATGATCGGCTGGGTGGCAGTGACTCATGCCTGTAACCCCAACACTTTGGGAGGCCAACTTGGGTGGATCACCTGAGGTCAGGAGTTCGAGACCAGCCTGGCCAACATGGCAAAACCCTGTCTCTACTAAAAATGCAAAAAATTAGCCAGGCGTGGTGGCACACCCCTGTATTCCCAGCTACTCGGGAGACTGAGGTGGAGAATTGCTTGAACCTGGGAGGCGGAGGCTGCAGTGAGCTGAGATCATGCCACTGCACTCCAGCTTGGGCAACAGAGCGAGACTGCATCTCAAAAAAAAGAAAAAAGAGACAAGGTCTTGCTCTGTGCCCAGGCTGGAGTACAGTAGTGTGATCATAGCTCACTGCAGCTTCAACCTCCTTGCAGCCTCAACCTCCTGGAGTCAAGCGATCCTCCCTCCCCAGCCTCCTGTGTAACTAGGCCTACAGACACATGCCACCATGCTTGGTTAATTATTAAGTTTTTTGTAGAAACGGTCTTGCTGTGTTGCTCAGGCTGGTCTTGAACTCCTAGGCTCAAGTGATCCTCTTGCCTTGGCATCCAGAAATGCTCAGATTATAGGCATGAGCTACTGTGCCTGACCATAACTGTATGTTTAACCTTTTGAGGGACTGCCAGACTGATTTTCTAAGTGGCTATACCATATTGTGTTCCCACCAGCAGTGTTTGAGGGTTCCAATTTCTCCACATCCTTGCCAACACTTGGTATTATCTTTTTTATTATAGCCATCATAGTGGGTATGAATTGGTATCTCATTGTGGTTTTGATTTGCATTTTCCTAACGACTAATGATGTTAAACATCTTTTTATGTGCTTATTGGCTATTTGTGTGTCTTGGAGGAATGGACCCATCAGATTTTCATTTTTAAAATCTAAGATTTCAATTTATTATACATAGAACATACTAGTACGATATGTGATCTTTCTTTGAACGTTAGGTCAAAACTACATGATGTAAGCCTGTCCTTTTCACACATAATCCTTAGCAGAGTAGTTAACTAGACTGAGTAAACATTTAGTAAATTCAGATAGTTGGCATTTGTGACTGCAGAGAAAGTCAGCAACTTTATTTGCTTGTCTAGTCTGTTTAGCATATCACTCTTACGATTTGATAAACGTAAAACAAGTATTCTCTCAGGTATTAAGTTAATTGAGTGTGTTTGTTCAAGACCATAGAGTTGGTATAGCACAATTATAAGATATCCAGATGACAAATTTATAAAAATAGGCTTTTTAAGTAGTCTTATGTTTCTTTTACCTCTCAAATCAGGTCATCTAGATGCACTCCTGAGGGGCTTGGTTCTGGGAAAACTAGGAAAAGCAGGACATAAGGCAACGTTAGAAGAAGCCCGTCGTCGGTTTAAGGACCACGTGGAAGGAAAACAGATTCTCTCTGCTGATCTGAGGAGTCCTGTAGGTTTTCATGATAAATTCCCTTAACTTATAGGTAACTACATCATTTTGTGAAGCATGGAACTTTTTTTTTTTTGGAGATGGAGTCTTGCTCCGTCGCCCAGGCTGGAGTGCAGTGGCTACTTGGCTCACTGCAGCCTCTGTCCCCTCAGTTCCAGTGATTCTTTTGCCTCAGGCTCCTGGCTAATTGGGATTATAGGCACCTGCCACCACGGCCGGCTAATTTTTGTATTTTCAGTAGAGACAGGGTTTCACCATGTTGGCCAGGCTGGTCTCGAACTCCTGACCTCAGGTGATCCACCTGCCTTGGCCTCCCAAAGTGCTGGGATTACAGGTGTGAGCCACCATGCCCGGCTTGGAACTTTTTTTAAGTGCCAAAATTGACCTAATAACTGACCCACAAACCACATCTAACTCTATTTTAATATATACCATTTAAGTGGTTTATAGCCATCTTCTTATTTGTTTAAAGTTTCTCAGTCAGCATTGCAGTGCTGAAATGTGATTAGCTGTGCACATACCCATGATAGCTGCTGTGCTCTGCTGGTACAACATGCCATTTACCTTTCTGGTTGCTGACAGGCACTGCTAGCTCCTTAACTACAGTTCGTGTGTAATATCCACATTTATAATATTTACTTTTTTTTTTTTGAGACAGAGTCTCACTCTGTTACCCAGGCTGGAGTGCAGTGGCACGATCTTGGCTCACTGCAGCCTCCACCTCCTGGGTTCAAGCAGTTCTCCCTGCCTCAGCCTCCTGAGTACCTGGGAGTACAGGTGCCTGCTACCATGCCCAGCTGATTTTTGTATTTTTAGTACAGACAGGGTTTCGCCATGTTGGCCAGGCTGTCCTCAAACTGCTGACCTTAGGTGATCCGCCTGCCTCGGCCTCCCAAAGTGCAGGGATTACAGGCGCGAGTCACCGCAGCCGGCCAACATTTACAATATTGTTTACTGGCTTTCTGTCTTTTCTTAGTATTAGAATACTTGAAACAAGGTATATTTAATCAAATGAATTATTTTTTGTCCCTGTATTCTCTTGTAGGTCTATCTGACTGTTTTAAAGCATGGTGATGGCACTACTTTAGACATTATGTTAAAAGTAAGTATATTTGAGAAGACTCCCATTTCCTGCTTTTGAACTTGGATAGACACACAGTACACCTCTAAATGGTTTTTTTTTAAAAAAAAAAAAAAAGTCCTAGAAAAGAAAAATGCATATTGTAGACATGCAAGTATTTTAAAACTGAGAGAATTATATGTCTATATATGTTGTTATATCAGTATTATCAGTATGATGCCAAAGACATCTTACTTTTCCCTACCTTTTTTACTAACTTTATACATCTGAAATCTTTTTTTTTTTTTTTTTTTTTTTGAGACAGGGTCTCACTCTGTCACCTAGGCTAAAGTGACATAATCATGGATCACTGCAGCATCAGCCTTCCAGGCTCAAGTGATCCTCCTGCCTCAGCCTTCCAAGTAGCTGGAACTATAGGAGTGTGATAACCACACCCAGCTAATTTTTGTGTTTTTTGTAGAGACAAGGTTTCACCATGCCCAGGCTGGTCTCAAACTCCTGGGGTCAAGTGATATACCCACCTCAGCCTCCCAAAGTGCTGGGATTACAGGCATGAGCTACTGTGCCCAGCTGAAATTTTAACACTGAAATAATGTTCGTTTTGATTAACAAGTCACTTTCTTTAAATTTTATCTTCAATGTAAACTTGGGGTTCTGCCCGTTGTAAGCAAAAGGCTTGTTTCTGTGCTTAGGTTCTGTGCTTAGGAGGTTTGTTTTTGTGCTTAGAAAAGGGATAGACAGATGATGATCAAGTGTCTCAAGCATTTGAGCTATGCCGGGGTCCTTTATTAATAGACAAGAAATTAATTCACCTGCCTTCATAGCCTCTCTAGTTTTCCCAGGGTAGTTAGCATATAATTAAACTCTGACTTAGACAAAATATAGATAAAACTTTCCATATCCTCATAATGGCAGCAATCTGTTTGAAACTTTGAATCAACAGTAGTACTGTGAAGCAAATGCTATCTCCAGTCCCTATCCATAGTTACCGGTCTATAAGGAAATGGCTTGAGTGTACTGGCTACATGAGAAGTGGAGGTAGCCGAATCTACTTTTTAATCATTAAATAAAATGTGCACAACGTGCCTAAAAACCCATTTGTTAAAAGATCCACGCTTAGGACAGGAGTGGGATGTGCTTTACTATCTCTACCTTTCATGGATTAACAACACTCTTCTGACTTCAAGGGAGTTCATGATAATCAGCTTCATTGTAGAAATAGCTCTAATGATCATAATTGCAGATCTAAATTCTGATATTTTGGTTTTAAACAAATCCTCTGAAAAATGATTAGGATGTCTGAAAAGATAAACTTTAAGAAACTGTGCCTCAAAATGTACTGCTTTACCCATGTTGTAATAGGTTTACTTTCTTTTTTTTGAGACGGAGTCTTACTTTGTTGCCCAGGCTGGAGTGTAGTGGCATGATCTTGGCTCACTTCAACCTCTGCCTCCTGGGTTCACGTGATTCTCCTGCCTCAGCCTCCCGAGTAGCTGGGACTACAGGCACCTGCCACCACACCCAGCTAATTTCTGTATTTTTAGTAGAGACAGGGTTTCACCATATTGACCAGGCTAGCCTCGAACTCCTGACCTTGTGATCCGCCCACCTCAGCCTCCCAAAGTGCTAGGATTATAGGCGTGAGCCACCATGCCTGGCCTACTTTCTAAGAATATAAGAGTTATATTTGGGAGAGCTGGACATGGTGGCATGCACCTGTAGTTCCAGCTTCTCAGGAGGCCGAGGCAGGAGGAGCTCTTGAGCCCAGGAGTTCAAGCCTGCAGTGAGCTATGACTGCACTACTGAACTCCATCCCAGGTGACAGAGCAAGACCCTGTCTAAAAAAAGACCCTAAAAAAAATAAAGTTTGGGTTTACCTTCCACCTGACCATTAGGTCCCTTCTCAGTCTTAATATTCTGTGAACCTGTGTACTATAAATGATATGTATGAAATGGGATATTTGATATTTTTTTCATCTATTCCACGATGATATGGAAAAAAATAGGGGTTCTGAAAATTTCATGGCAGATACTTTGACATTTTCATGTCATGGCACTTTTAAGATTTTCCAGCCGGGCGCAGTGGCTCAAGCCTGTAATCCCAGCACTTTGGGAGGCTGAGACGGGCGGATCACAAGGTCAGGAGATCGAGACCATCCTGGCTAACACGGTGAAACCCCGTCTCTACTAAAAAATACAAAAAACTAGCCGGGCGAGGTGGCGGGCGCCTGTGGTCCCAGCTACTCCGGAGGCTGAGGCAGGAGAATGGCATAAACCCGGGAGGCGGAGCTTGCAGTGAGCTGAGATCTGGCCACTGCACTCCAGCCTGGGCGACAGAGCCAGACTCAGTCTCAAAAAAAAAAAAAAAAAAAAAAAAAAAAAAAAAAAAAAAAAAAAAAAAGATTTTCCACGAGTATGTGTATTTATTAAGAGTTTGCATTTATTTAACACAAGGGAGTTCACGATAATCAGCTTCACTATGGAAATAGCTCTAATGAAGGCTGAATCATGGTTCTTCAAGAAGCCATTTGGTAAGAGATGAGGAGGGTTGTCTTATGATGGTAATTTAGGAATAATGTGGCAGGGTTAAAAAACATTAATTCAAAGTATATTTGAAATATGGTGTTAGAGTGCCATCTAGTGGACTCGAATAACAGGTTCTCTTTGGAGGATGCTTCCTGAAAGCCAGAGGTTCAGACCTTGAATATTGGAGCTGAAAAGGGCTTTAGAAATTATCTGTCCACCCACATCATTTTACACATGGGGAAACTGAGACCCAGAGGGATTAAGGACTTAGTCAAGATCACACAGCTAGAGGCTAAACTGGGAGTAGAATCCAGATCTCCCAAGGTCCTTTCTGTTTTACTGCACTGCTTCTCAAGAGTCGAAAGGGGCCAGGCTTGGTGTGGTTCATGCCTGTAATCCCAGCACTTTGGGAGGCCGAGATGGGAGGATCACTTGGGGCCAGGAGTTCGAGACCAGCCTGGGCAACATGGAGAAACTCCGGCTCTACTAAAAATAGAAAAATTAGCTAGGTGTGGTTGTAGTGAGCTTACACCATTGCACTCCAGCGTGGGCAACAGAGCGAGACTCCATCTCAAAAAAAAAAAAAAAAAAAAAAGAGCGAGAGAGAGAGAGAGACCAGCCTGGTCAACATGGCGAGACCCCATCTCTAGTTCTTATAAAATTGTTTATTGGGAAAAAAAAAAGTGTCCAAAGGAAAGGAAGAAGAAACTGAGAGCTTTGATGAGGTCTCCAGACACGACACTCTGGTCAGTGTTAAATCTTAAGGGGTAGAAAAGATCAAAAGAGTCTAAATTGTCTTGGAGACATAGCTCTTATACATTTATAGTTCTAATTTTTAAGAATTATAACATTTTGTTTCTGATTATGAAAAAAATATTTTATATATTTACTATGGAAGATTTAGAGACTAGAAAAGTGTAAAGAGGAAAATAAAACTTACCTGTAATTTAAAAAGCAGGTAGCAAAAACAGCATGTATAACATGCTCTCATTCCAGATTTGATAATGTACATATAGTAGTAATTTTATTTTTTTCTTTATGCTTCTCTGTCTTTCAGATATTCTGCATTCAGTATGTGCTGCTTTTGCAGTTAAAAAGTGTGAAGATGCATAATCCCACTGATCAGAAACCATCATTAATTAATACTACCATTTTGATGTATTTCCAGGGGTTCTCCCCCACCCCTTTTTTTTGGAAACACAGTCTTGCTCTGATGTCCAGACTGGAGTGCAGTGGTACAATACGGGCTCACTGCAACCTCCACCTCAGCATTCCAAAGTGTTAGGATTACAGGCGTGAACCACTGTGCCCAGCCATATATATATATATATATTTTTTTTTTTTTTTAATTTAGGATCATTCTCCTTTATCTACTTTCTTACATATACTTAAATATAAGAACATGTTTGTATCATGAGATATTCTTAAAATATAACTTTAAATAATGCATTTTTATAAGTACTTACAGTATTCATTTTCAGTTTTTCACTATTATAAATTAATTTGATGAACTGGTATAAGATTACTAATGATTAGTTTGTTCTTTTAACACAGAACATTAGCCAGATATCAATAATATAAAGAATTTTTGGCTATGATAGATTTTACCTCTTAGATCTTGATGTTAAACTAGTCTGAACTAATGACAGGCAGTTCATCTGGTGAGCATTTACATCTAGTGATTTACTTAGTGTAACAACAGATGACAAATTTAGTGCCAAAGCATCATTTTTTTTCTCTTTTTTTTTTGAGACAGAGTCTCACGCTCTTGCCCAGGCTGGAGTGCAGTGGCACGATTTCGGCTCACTGCAACTTCCCAGGTTCAAGCAATTCTCCCGCCTCGGCCTCCCGAGTAGCTGGGATTACAGGTGGGCACCACCACACCCAGCTAATTTTTTTTTGTATTTTTAGTAGAAATGGGGTTTCACCATGTTGGTCAGGCTGATCTCGAACTCTTGACCTGAGGTGATCCACCCGCCTCGGCCTCCCAAAGTGCTGGGATTACAGGTGTGAGCCACTGCACCCAGCCCAAAGCATCTTGAAAAGTATTCTCTTTTGTTAATGTAATGTTCTGCCATTCTTACCTAGTGAGAATATAGAACCTAAGTTTTACCTTATTGGGGAAGAAGCTCATGTAATTATATACAGAACATCCAAGGGAGAGTTAACTATTCCAATCTTTATCTTTTTTCCTGTAGCTTCATAAACAAGCAGATATGCAAGAAGAGAAAAACCGAATCGAAAGAGTCCTTGGCGCTACTCTTTTGCCTGACCTGATTCAAAAAGTCCTCACGTTTGCACTTTCAGTAAGTTATAGTGAAAACTGCATTTAGAGTGAATCATTAGCCATCTGTGACAAGTGTCTCTGATTCAGCTCTGATCCTCTTGAGCTGCCTTAACCCTAACTAAAGCTTCCTTTTCCAGATCAACTGGCTTGAGTTTTTGTTACTGACTTCTGTTTTTCTCCCACTAGTGGCGAGAATCAGAATTCTCTCTCCAGAATGGAAACTGTGAGGACAGGGATTCTTGAAAACTGGGAAACTGGCTTATGCCTTTGCTTACTTTGTGTCTCTTCCTTTCTTAAACCTATAGGCTCCTAAGCAAGTATCTGTTGAGCAGTCTGTCTGTCTGAACCTGTCTCAGTACCTCATTCTTATTTTGGTTGATCTTTAGGTTAAACATTATCCTCTTTGCTGAGAACTTCTGGTGCCAGTTATTCCTAAAACAAGGAATAAGTGTCTTCAGTGTGATTACTTCAGTGTCAACAGTATGTTGCACTTTCTGGTACCAGAATATGTTTTTGGTACACTAGACTTTTAGCTCTTTCTTTTTTTAGGAAGAGGTACGTCCACAGGACACTGTATCGGTAATTGGTGGAGTAGCTGGAGGCAGCAAGCATGGAAGGAAAGCTGCTTGGAAATTCATAAAGGACAATTGGGAAGAACTTTATAACCGATACCAGGGAGGATTCTTAATATCCAGACTAATAAAGGTATGTGAAAAATTTTGAGTAGCTTGCTAATCATGGATATTATTGAGTGACATCCATGATTCACTACACCCATACATTGTGGTCTTTGCTCTTTAAAAGTTTCCTATGGCCAGGCACAGTGGCTCACGCCTGTAATCCCAGCACTTTGGGAGGCCAAGGTGGATGGATCACCTGAGGTCGGGAGTTCGAGACCAGCCTGGCCAACATGGTGAAACCCTGTCCCTACTAAAAATACAAAAATTAGCCAAGCGTGGTGGCGGGCACCTGTAATCCCAGCTGCTTGGGAGGCTGAGGCAGGAAAATTGCTTGAACCTGGTAGGTGGAGGTTGTGGTGAGATGAGGCTATTGCACTCCAGCCTGGGCAATGAGTGTGAAACTCCGTCTCAAAAAAAAAAAAAGAGTTTCCTTAAATAGTTACTGGCTTTATTTAAGGACTTCTCCATCTCCCATCACACATCCTTTATAACAGACTGAAGTTGGCAGAGAACATAATGATTTGTTTTTAGGGTAAATGGAAGTTTGTTCCCAGCCTCTTTTAGTTTCACTTACTATTTAAAACCATTGTTTTACAGCTATCAGTTGAGGGATTTGCAGTTGATAAAATGGCTGGAGAGGTTAAGGTAAGGAAAACACTGTTTACTCTTCACTTTTCAATCTAGTAAGTAAAAACAATAACCTGATTGTAATTATAGTGTTGGGATAATGTACTGTAGCATCTCTGTGTTTTTGTTTAGAGAAAGACATCATGCAGGGCCGTAAGAATTTCCTAAAAATGGCTGGGCATGGTAGCTCACACCTGTAATCTCAGCACTTTGGGAGGCCGAGGTGGGTGGATCACCTGAGGTCAGGAGTTGAAGACCAGCCTGGGCAACATGGTGAAACTCCAAATTAGCTGGACACAGTAGTGCACACCTGTAATCCCAGCTACTCGGGAGGCTGAGGCAGGAGAATCACTTGAGCCCGGGAGGCAGAGGTTGCAGTGAGCTGAGATCATGCCGTAGCACTCCAGCCTGGGTGACAGAGTGAGACTCTGTCTCAAAAAGAAAAAAAAAAATTTTCCTAAAAATGATAGAAAGCCTTCAGATGGTTTATAAACAAGGCAGTGACTTGATCTGATTTGTGTTATAAAAATTTCAGTCTGGCTGCAATGTAGATAATAGTTTGGAATGAGGAAGAGAAGATGTTGGGAAGCTAACTCTCCCAGCAAGAATGATAGAATAGCTTACAGTAGGGTCGTGGCAGTAGTGGAGGAGACAGAGTAGTGAAGGAGATTCAGGGGCTTGAATTTGTTAACCATTAGTTCAACAATATTTATTGATTGGCTTCTCTGTTGTGAGCATAAAACGAGCCAGGATAATCCCCAGGTTTCTGGTGTGTAAATGTTGGTACTACTTACTGAGATGGAAGGGAAAAAGACTTGAGGCCCTGAGAACTGAACCATGTTTAGGAGTCTTGGAACAGTAGCAATTGTCATCTCTGTAAATAAGGTTATTGATTTCTAAAAGGTCTATGTTTAATCAGATGGATTAGTCATTCTGTCTTTCACTCCTGTGGTGACTAATTCAAAGGAAAAGCCCCATCATTTTGCCAGTTGGTGTTTAAGAGTTGCTTTGTTTTCTGTGAAACCATTAGAAAAGTTTATTCAACTTTTAATCATTAAGCATTGTGATAAATTATAAACTTAGAAATTGTTTTACTGTATTAAAAATGTTGGATTCCTGTAATTCTAGCATTTTGGGAGGGTGAGGTGGGAGGATTGCTTGAGCTCAAGAGTTCAAGACCAGTCTGGGCAACATGCTAGGACCCCATCTCTACAAAAAGGAAAAATAAATTAGGCCTGGGAGTGCATGCTTGTGGTCCCAGCTACCCAGGAAACTAAGGTGGGAGATGTACTTGAGCCCAGGAGGTTGAGGCTGCGATGAGCCATGATCGCTTCATTGCACTCTAGCCTGGGCAACAGAGTGAGACCCTATCTCAAAAAAAAAAGAAAAAAGACTCTGGGATGTTAAATTATTACGGCACAGCAGCAATTTAAACTTCTTTGTATTATCATCTCTTACAAATTAATCTTTATTTGAAGCAGCCAAAATGTGTTGAATCCTTAAGTACTCTGTGCTAGGTGTTTTGTCAAATGTTTATATGGATTGTCTCTTTAATCTTCTGGAGTAAATATTTTTTCATAGTTGAAAAAACTGAGACTTAGAACAGTTAATTTTCTCATTCACAAGCCAGTACATGACAAAGCCTAGATTCAAGTTCCAAGTCTTCAGTCCAAAGACTATATTTACCACTACACAATTAGCCTAAAAGAAAAGCAGTAGGTTCTGTCTCTTTATTAACTTTTGATGAGGCTGTTAAGCATATAATATTTAAGGGGAGAATTCCTATATGCAGTTGCTTGTTTTCTTTTAGCCTGAGGGTGGCAGTGGTAAATTCTCATGCCTGAAGGTTATGCATCCTTCATATAGACCAGTGGTTATTTTTTCATAACCTGTAATATTAACTTCTTATTGCTGGTAATGATCCTGCATTCTTGGTTGTTTTATACCAGGCTTTCTTCGAGAGTCACCCAGCTCCTTCAGCTGAGCGTACCATCCAGCAGTGTTGTGAAAATATTCTGCTGAATGCTGCTTGGCTAAAGCGAGATGCTGAGAGCATCCACCAGTACCTCCTTCAGCGGAAGGCCTCACTACCTACAGTGTGAATCCTGAGGTGCCGCCATTGGCGGTTCTGCTGCTTCGCTGCAGGGATAAGGTGGAGCTATCGAACAGCTGATTCATATGCCAAGAATTTGGAGTCTTCTTTCAAACCAGTGGGGGTTGGACAATGAATGTAGTTAACTGGTTCCTGCTCACACTCCAGAATTAAATTCTATTGAAAAAGGAAAATCAGCAATTCAGCAAAAAATAAATAAAAAATAAAAATGTAAATATGATAGTAATAAAATAGAGCATAACGAAACTGTGAAACTTTCTGAAGCCTTGTCAGTGGTTAAAAGTATTTAACACTCTACTGTTAATGACAGATGTTCTGTTTTTATAACTTACCAAAAGGAAACTAGAGGCTTCTTCGTGAAGAGGATTTTTGTGAAGTGGTTTCTGCAAGCAGCCTATAAGTCAAGGGTGGCATCCATTTCTGGGAATGGTTAAACACAAAAGGCTGATAGCTGGCATAACATAGTTGGAGTCAGTGCATAATTCCAAGTGGCTTTTTTTTTTTTTTTTTGGCATGGGGACTGGCCAGGAAGATATATTTTCCTGCATAACTCAATCTGAACCAAGGATTGTAGTTTTCCTCCTTGCCTTCCCTTCTTTGTGACCCCTTGGCCAAAAAAAAAAAAAAAAAGTTAAAAAACCTACCCTGTTCTGGTTTTTTTCCTCCCTTTAGTTCCACCCCAACCCCCATTCCCCAGTGTCCTTCTTAGAGATAAAGAAATAATAAGGAAACATCTTTCATAGCCACGTTAAATAAGAGAAACTGATACACATTATTTTTTCTTTCTTTTTAAAGATGACTTATAAGAACCCTGAAATTCACACAGGTGAGACAATAGAAATAAAAAGATCTTCAGCCAGGCCTTTCTGAATGAGTTATTCTGCTAAAAATGGTCTTAGTTGTCTGACAAGCCAACTATTGAACCTCTTCATAACAGTGTCAACACTGGTTTCTCCTGGTTCATTTTATGTGTGCAAGAAGTCAGTGGTAACTGCTGCAGGGCTTCTACATTAGTGGTAACTGGTTTAAAAAACAGACTATAAGCCTGTGTGTGCCACTGTTTGCTTCAACAGTATATCCTACTAACAAGCCTCACCTATTTAATCCAATGAGTTTTAAATCTAAATCTCATTCCCTTCCTCTTTCCCTACCTTTTTCTTTTTTTCTTAAAATTTTTTTTGTGTTATTAACATAAATTCATATTTGGTGTGGCTTAACTGTATTTCAGAAGGTCATCAGATTGTGAGACTGCTTCCTTGAAACATTTTTGTGCTATTGTTTTAAAAAAATAATAATTAAAAAACAGTTGGCGTTAATAAAAATGTCAATGTGAAATTGATGTCCTGATTCACTTTATTCTCTTTGATAAGAAACTAAAAACTTTCCTATTATTCAGTAGGCTTATGCAAAGTTATACTATCATAGGATTTTTCAAATTCAAGAAAATCCAGTTCCTTAATTCCTAATCTATAGATCCTAACAGAAAAATCCTGAGATTCATTCTAAATCAGTTCTACATTCTCAAAACTCTCTCGGAGACTCTTAGAGTCAGCATTCAGGAATGAACTTGAGACTTCCTCAGTCCCTACTTTTGAGGCACCCTAGTCCAGGCACCATGCTCAGGGCTGCCCTCAGGCTCTCCAAATGTGCTTAAGGCACCAGTGAAGCAGGGGCACCAAAAAGACTGAGAAAAATGCAGTTTTTTTTTTTTTTTTTTTTTTGAGACGGAGTCTCGCTCTGTCGCCCAAGCTGGAGTGCAGTGGCCGGATCTCAGCTCACTGCAAGCTCCGCCTCCTGGGTTCACGCCATTCTCCAGTTTTAATAGAAGAACTCAGAATTTTACAATCAGAAATTCTGGAAACAGGTTATTTTACTTTCAGCATACACACGATTTTTCTGTGTAATAAGTAGTTTGAATTACATTCAGGGAGAGATTATACTGGATGTCTTCCA
The DNA here is from genome assembly GCF_003255815.1 of Theropithecus gelada. Classification (NCBI taxonomy): domain Eukaryota; kingdom Metazoa; phylum Chordata; class Mammalia; order Primates; family Cercopithecidae; genus Theropithecus; species Theropithecus gelada. Next base: position 26,151,951 of record NC_037684.1, on the reverse strand, counting down.
TTTGCCTTTCAGAACCCCTCTTCATCCCACTCTGGACCCCAGTGGGTGCTGACCCACATGGACTGCATGAATGGCTCCCTTGCCTTCTGACTTGAGCTTGTGTTTATCCAATTAGTAATATCCAAAGAAGATGAAAAGACATGAGGAAAAGATGGTCAGAGTACTCTGGCTTTCTCATTGCCAGGTCACATGGGCTGTCTGTGTCCCTTTACCAAAGACCACAGCTCTTATCAAGCAGCCCCCTCTAGCTTCTGGCTCCTACTCTTTGCTCCTTCATATCTAGGAAAAGGAAGGAGAACTTGAGAGCGGGGTGCGGTGGCTCATGCCTGTAATCCCAGCACTGTGGGAGGCCAAGATGGGTAGATCACCTGAGGTCAGGAATTCAAGACCAGCCTGGCCAACAGGGTGAAACCCTGTCTCTACTACAAATACAAAAATTAGCTGGGTGTGGTGGCGCATGCCTGTAATTCCAGCTACTCGGGAGGCTGAGGCAGGTGAATCGCTTGAACCCAGGAGGTGGAGGTTGCAGTGAGCTGAGACTCCATTGCACTCCAGCCTGGGCAACAAGAGCAAAATTCCGTCTCCAAAAAAAAAAAGACTCAAGCTGGGCGCAGTCACTCATGCCTGTAATCCCAGCACTTTGGGAGGCTGAGGTAGACAGATCACCTGAGGTCAGGAGTTTGAGACCAACCTGGTCAACTCAGTTACCAGCCCTGGATTATGCCATTATTCTTCATTGATTTTCCTGTACTCTGTCCATGTCTTTGTAAATAGTCCTTTATTAAACCTTCCTCAGTTTGTGTTCTTTCCTACGAATACCTTGAGTGATTTGGGCACAATAGCCCTGCTGCTTTGGGTCTCTAAAGGTTTTTAATCTAGCCTTTTCTGTGTCAGATGTTTTGTCTTTCAAGTAGCTCCCTATCATAAGTCATACACCCATTTTACAGATGAGAACGCAGACTCAGAAAAGTTAGGTAAATTAATACAGCAAAATAACTATCAGAACCAGTGATCTAGCCAGGCTTGCTAGTCTCCTAAGGCTGTGGTCTTCCAGGGAACTGCCATGTCTCCACAATTAAAAGATCATAGTTAGATGGGGCCAGGCAATAGCATTAAAGCTTAATTATTTTTTCCTAATATATTTTGGTTACAAATATTAGTGGAAATCAGAAGGTTTGGAAGAAACAAGTATGTTAATGCCTCCTATGGAGAGTTTTACATTACTTTTCATTAATGAGATTCAGTAAAGCTTTTTGGAACAGTGGGCAGTGGTGGGTGAATTCTTAACTTGCAATTTCTAAGGATAGGTTTTAGGGAGCAAGGAATAAATCTGTTGAGTACAATTTGAGGAGGATTAAGAGGAGTTCTATAGCTCTAAATAGATTCTTCAAATTCTATAACCCAAAAAGTTTCCAGAATTACCAGAAAGACATCACGGAGCCACATGTAAGTGCTAATGTTTTTTGTTTTTGTTTTCTAGCAAGTCATTAAATAAAAGCAAGTGGGCCAGGCACAGTACCTCATGCCTGTAATCCCAACACTTGCCACGGCAGGTGGATTACCTGAGGTCAGGAGATGAAGACCAACCTGGCCCACATGGCAAAACCCCATCTCTGCTAAAAATAGAAAAATTAGCCAGTGTGGTGGTGCACGCCTGTAATCCCAGCTACTCAGGAGGCTGAGGTGGGAGAATCTACTTGAACCCAGGAGGCGGAGGTTGCAGTGAGCTGAGCTCGCGCCACTGCACTCCAGCCTGGGCAGCAGAGTAAGACTCCCTCTCAAAAAAATAATTAATTTAAAAATAAATAAGGCAGGCGCGGTGGCTCACGCCTGTAATCCCAGCACTTTGGGAGGCCCAGGCGGGCGGTTCACCCAGGGAGTTCGAGACTAGCCTGACCAACATGGAGAAACCCTGTCTCTTAAAAAAAAAAAAAAGAAAGAAAAGCCGGATGTGGTCGCACATGCCTGTAATCCCAGCTACTTGGGAGGCCGAGGCAGGAGAATCGCTTGAACCCGGGAGGCAGAGGTTGCAGTGAGCTAAGATCGTGACATTGCACTCCAGCCTGGGCAACAAGAGTGAAGCTCCATCTCAAAAATAAAATGAATAAAATAAAAATAAAAATCCAAGCTTTTGGTAATATGTTTATACTGGTGAATCTATACTTACAGCATCATTCTTGATTGAATAATATATTGCCTGATAGAACTGAATCTCTTCCTTTACTAGATACTAGTTTGAGAGTTTCAGAGTTGGTTTTCTCTAAATGAGTATTTGCGACAATGCCAAATACCCACCCAAGAAGGACCATGCCTTCTTGTACCAACCCTGGTGCAAGCAAAATGACTGAGGTGTTTGGTGTCAAATGTGAGAATAAGAGCCTTGATGTTAACAAAACATTGAGCTGAACAACTGCTTTCCCTAGGAAACCAAATCAGAGGATTGGTTGTTCTACCAGTTTGATGGCCAATGTTGTGATAGGTGACAGTGTCAGGTGAAGGAAAGTCAAGTGAGTTGTTACTGCCATTTATAAAGAACTCTGATTGCTCCTGTGATTCCACTGCAAGTATCTGGCAGCTGTAGCTTTCACTACTGGGCTTCTGTTTCCAACACTGAGGAGGAATTGGCAGAGAATGAACATAGTTTACTATCATGATCTGTGCTTTGTCAGGGAGGTTGTAGCAGCTAACAGCAGATATACTATACATCAATTAAGATGACTACCAGGAAGAAAAAAATAGTCCTTGCCATGGTTTGACTGACAGTACCAGTATGGTCCTCTGAGACATCCCCTACCTCTACTCTAACCAACTTTAACCTTCATCATCAATTTGACAAATTTTACAGGTATATTACATTACACTGCAATTTTGGGCAACTCTTAATAGGGCACTGATTACCTTGCATTATTTGTACTAATCTAGACATTCTCTTCCTTAATGCTTATTAGCTTGTACTTTTAAAGTTAAGGAGGGGGCCAGGCACGGTGGCTCACGCCTGTAATCCCAGCACTTTGGGAGGCTGAGGCAGGTGGATCACTTGAGCCCAGGAGTTTGAGATGAGCCTGGGCAACATAGTGAAACCCCAGCTCTACAAAAAATACAAAAATTAGCTGGGTGTGGTGGCACACACCTGTAGTCCCAGCTACTTGGGAGGCTGAGGCAGGAGAATCGCTTGAGCCCAGCAGGAGGAGGTTGCAGTGAGCCGAGATCATGCCACTGCACTCCAGTCTGGGTGACAAGGCAAGACCCTATCTCAAAAAAATAAAATAAAAAATAGTTAAGGAGGTGCAGGTATGGTAGCTCACACCTGTAATCCCGGCACTTTGGGAGGCCAAGGCAGGAAGATAACTTGAGCTCAGGAGATTGAGACCAGCCTTGTCAACATGGTAAAACTTTGTCTCTACTAAGAGTAAAAAAATTAGCTGGGCATGTTGGCATGTGCCTGTAGTCCCAGCTACTCAGGAGGCTGAGGCTGCACTGAGCTATGATCGCACCACTGCATTCCAGGCTGGGTGAGAGTGAGCGTGAGACCCTGTCTCAATAATAGGGTCAGGCGTGGTGGCTCGTGCCTGTAATCCCAGCACTTGGGAAGCCGAGGTGGGTGGATTGCTTGAGCTCAGGAGATCAAGACCAGCCTGGGCAACATAACGAAACCCCGTCTCGTTATACAAAATACAAAAAAGCCAGGCATAGTGGTATGTGCCTGTGGTCCCAGCTACTCAGGAGGCTGAGGTGGAAGGAGGATTGCTGGAGCCCAGTAAGTTGAGGCTACAGTGAGCCATGATGGTACCACTGCGCTCCATCCTGGGTGACAGAGCAAAACCCTGTCTCGAACAAACAAAAGTAACAGTAATAAAAATAAGGAGAAGAAAAAATCAGTATGTGGAATGGCTATTAGGTTAGTGGGAGAAGTCTCAAGAACACCATACAAAATAATAGAAGGGAGATGGAAGGAAACAACTTACAAGAAAAAGTACAAAGCACTTAAATTAAATATTTGAGATGAATGAGAATGGATGAGATTGCTGTTGCTTTTCTAACAGGTCAATTCCCTCTTCTATCAGCAGAGCACTTGTAAGTCAGAATGTAAACAGAAGTGATAGAATGAACTTAATACTGTGACCTCTACAAGTGCAAAGAAGTTCTTTGTTTTCTTCTTTTTTGTCTTGAGATGGTCTCTGTCACCCAGGCTGGAGTGCAGTGGCGCGATCCCGGCTCACTGCAGCCTTGAACTTCGGGGCTCAAGGGATCCTCCCACCTCAGCCTCCTGAGTAGCTGGGCCTACAGGTGTGCCACCACACCAATTTAATTCGTTGATTTTGTGGAGGTGGGGTTTCACCATGTTGCCCAGGCTTGTCTCGAACTCCTAGGCTCAAGTGATCCACCCACCTCAGCCTCCCAAGTTGCTGGGATTACAGGCATGAGCCATCTTGCCCGGCCTTAGTTAATTTCTTTTTGAGATGGAGTCTTGCTCTGTTGCCCAGGCTGGAGTACAATGGCGTGATCTCGGCTCACTGCAACCTCCACCTCCCAGGTTCAAGCGATTCTCTTGCCTCAGCCTCTCGGGTATCTGGGATTACAGGCACGCACTACCTGTCTGGCTAATTTTTGTATTTTTAGTAGACACGAGGTTTCACCATGCTGGCCAGGCTGGTCTTGAACTCCTGACCTCAGGTGAACCGCCCGCCTGGGCTTCCCAAAGTGTTGGGATTACAGGTGTGAGCCACCGTGCCTGGCCTCTTAATTCATTCTTATAACAGTAACAGAGTAGATAGACTACTGGATAAATAATGAAATAGGGCCGGGCGCGGTGGCTCAAGCCTGTAATCCCAACACTTTGGGAGGCCGAGACGGGCGGATCACGAGGTCAGGAGATCGAGACCATCCTGGCTAACACAGTGAAACCCCGTCTCTACTAAAAATACAAAAACTTAGCCGGGCGAGGTGGCAGGCGCCTGTAGTCCCAGCTACTCGGGAGGCTGAGGCAGGAGAATGGCGTAAACCCGGGAGGCGGAGCTTGCAGTGAGCTGAGATCCGGCCACTGCACTCCAGCCTGGGTGACAGAGTGAGACTCCGTCTCAAAAAAAAAAAAAAAAAAAAAAAAAAAAAGAAATAGTACATGACTTAGATCTCTTGGCTACCAAACCTGGCCTTCTCTTAATTTCTTATTCTCAGCAAATGGAAGACCTGTGTGATCAATACAGTAGCTACTAGCCATATGTAGCTATTTAAATTAATTAGAATTAAATAAAAAGTTGCTTGGGGCTGGCTCATGTCTGTAATCCCAGCACTTTGGGAGGCTAAGGCAGGTGGATCACTTGAGTTCAAGACCAGCCTGGCCAACATGGCGAAACCCGTCTCTACTAAAAATACAAAAAGTAACCAGGCACATGCCTGTAATCCCAACTACTAGGGAGGCCGAGGCAGGAGAATTGTTTGAGTCCAGGAGGTGGTGACTGCACTCCACGCCACTGCACTCCAACCTGGGCAACAGGGCAAGACTCTGTCTCCAAAAAAAAAAGTTGCTTGGTTGAACTAGCCATATATCAACTGTGCAGCAGCCACATAAGGCTAGTGGCTACTGTATTGGACAGCACAGATATAAATCATATTCATCACTTAGGAAAGTTCTGTTGGACCACCCTGAGCTACATCTCGTATATGCAAGTGTATTTTTTTGTGTATCACTGAAAGTAACAGCCTGGGAAACATGGTGAGACTCTGTCTCTACAAAAAATTTGAAAAATTAACTGGGTGTGGTAGCACACACCTGTAGCCCCAACTGCTTAGAAGGCTGAGGTTGGGGGATCGCTTGAGTCCAAGAGGTGGAGGCTGCAGTGAGCCGTGTTTGTGCCACTGCACTACAGAGCCTGGGCAACAGAGTGAGACCCTGTCTCCAAAAAAACAAAAAAGCTACATTTCTACTAATCTTGTAACCAACTGCTGTTCATCTAAGAACAGTATATCACTAACCACTATTCATTTAAAATTTTATTTTTCATGAATGTAATACATGTCGTATTCATTTTCCAAAAATTGAAGGGAAAAAAGTGACTCTCTTCTTACAAACTCATCTACGTTTTTATACTCTATGCATTTTGTGTATTTTCAGTAATGAAGATAGGCTGTGCCTCCTTCACTTGTCCGACCATGTAACCAGAGCCACGTGTTTTCAGTCTTTGCTGTATGAAGCTAAATGTGCCATGCTCAGAGCTGCCACCCATGTCCTAAGACATGAAGCTAATCACTAAAGACTACTTGTGAACAAAGTAACAAGCTGGCAAATGCATACCTTGAGAAGTGTTTCTTCCTTGTTTAGAGTCACTGGTTCATGAATGTTTTCCAGCCTGACTTCCTGATGTTAAATGCCAGTTTTGTGGAGTGTACACATTTGAAGAATGTGACTTTAAGTTCCTGGCTCAATTAGTTTAAGTCGCTCATGTAATGAATTCACTCAATGTTCTTTCCTCGCTGGAGATGTGAACTGCACTATTTTTGGAACTAACACTTGCAATCCTATACACTATTGCCTGGGTGTTGAGCTACAAATTTTGGTTAATATCACCATTAACTAGATTCAGAAAGTTATATGATGATGAATTTCAGAAAGATTTTAGTAAAGAGAGATGTGGCTGGTTTGAAAAAAAGCGGGGTGAGGGTGCTCTTCTCATAGGTTCCCAATGTGCAGGGACCTCAGCTTGCTGACACTGTTGAAATGAGGCCATGCATTCCTCCCACTGGGGCTTGCTTACCTGCTGATGCTTGTCACGCCAGCCTGAGCAACTGTGTTGCCCTGACTCCTAGGCTTGGTTGCCCCCATTAACTTGGTGACACTTCACTGCTTCCAACAAATAAAACAAATGTGCCACCCATCCAGAAATGACCCAAGTATGCACTAAACCCAGGAAAGACCTGAGATAGGAAAAATCTAGGTAGCTTTAAATGTTCCTGTTCTTTAGGATCCAACCTTAGCCATCCCCAGTAAGATGCTGGGCAAAGGTTCTCATTGGTATGTAAGCATCACAGAAGGCTGGTGAGAAGGGGACTGGCCTTTTCTAGTCATTATCAAATAATACAGGGGCACTGTGCTCCAGCCTCACAGGCTGCTGTTTGATGTGACAGGTGTGCATTTTGGCCACTGGTCAGAAGACCTTGGTTATCACAAGAACCTTGTCAGAAAAACCCCACAGCATTAAACCTGAGTGCAGTATTCAAGGCAAGGTTCTGATGGTTTTGTTCAATGGCTACGGGATTCAGATAGCAGACAGTAGTTGCAAAAGCTTTTACTGCAGAAGGAAATGCCTATTATATTAGACATTGAGGCTACAGTATCAAATAAGATAGACTTGGTCTCTGCCCTAATGGAGCTTATGATCTAGCAGGGACAAGGGATATCGAATGAGTAATTTTAAGCGTGCCAACTCTGGAGTGGGAAGTTCAGTGTGCTATACCAGACAGTCCAAAGTAGCCTGAAGGTTCAGGAAAGTCTCCCTGGAAAAACGTTAAACTGAAACCTGAAAGATGAGTAGTTGCCAGGCAAAGAGGAGAGAAAAAGTATTATTAGCAGAAGAAACAGCATGTGCAACGGGCCTGTAGTTAGAAGGAAGCAGACGTGGCCGGGCGCGGTGGCTCACACCTGTAATCCCAGCACTTTGGGAGGCCGAGGCGGGTGGATCATGAGGTCAGGAGATCGAGACCATCCTGGCTAACATGGTGAAATCCCGTCTCTGCTAAAAAAAATGCAAAAAATTAGCCAGGTGTGGCGGCAGGCGCCTGTAGTGCCAGCTACTCAGGAGGCTGAGGCAGGAGAATGGCGTGAACCCAGGAGGTGGAGCTTGCAGTGAGCCGAGATCACACCACTGCACTCCAGCCTGTGCGACTGAACGAGACTTCGTCTCAAAAAAAAAAAAAAAGAAGAAGGAAGCAGACCTATTTAAGAAAGCAAAAGAGGGCTAGGCACGGTGGCTCATGCCTGTAATCCCAGCACTTTGGGAGGCCGAGGTGGGCACATCACCCGAGGTCAGGAGTTCGAGACCAGCCAACATGGTAAAACCCGTCTTTACTAAAAATACAAAAAATTAGACAGGCATGGTGGCAGGTGGCTGTAATCCCAGCTACTCAGGAGGCTGAGGCAGGAGAATCGCTTGTACCTGGGAGGTGGAGGTTGCAGTGAACCGAGATGGTGCCATTGCACTCCAGCCTGGGCAACAAGAGCGAAACTCCATCTCAGAAAAAAAAAAAAAAAAAAAAAAAAGCAAAAGAAATCCAAGATGGGCCGGGTGCAGTAGCTCACACCTGTGATCCCAGCACTTTGTCAGGCTGAGATGGGAGGATCGCTTAAGCCCAGGAGTTCAAGACCAACCTAGGTAACATAGTGAGACCCAGTATCTACTTAAAAAAAAAAAAAAATTAGCTAGGCATGGTGGCATGTGCCCATAGTCCCAACTACTTGGGAGGCTGAGGTGGAAGGATCGCATGAGTCCAGGAAGTTGAGGTATGTGAGATGTGGTCCAGTCACTGCACTCTAGCCTGGGTGACTGAGCAAGACCCTGTCTCAAAAACAGGGTTCTTGGCCGAGTGCGGTGGCTCACACCTGTAATCCCAGCACTTTGAGGGGCTGAGGCAAGTGGATCATGAGGTCAAGAGATCGAGACCATCCCAGCCAACATGGTGAAACCCTGTCTCTACCAAAAATACAAAAATTAGCTGGGCATGGTGGTGCACGTCTGCAGTCCCAGCTTCTCGGGAGGCTGAGACAGGAGAATCGCTTGAACCCAGCAGGCAGAGGTTGCAGTGAGCTGAGATCGCACCACTGCACTCCAGTCTGGTGACAGAGTGAGATTCCATCTCAAAAAAATAAATAAATAAAAAAGGAGACTCAGCCAGGCGCAGTGGCTCACGCCTGTAATCTCAGCACTTTAGGAGGCCAAGGCAGACAGATCGCCCAAGGTCAGGAGTTTTGAGACTAGCCTGGCCAAAACAGTAAAACCCCGTCTCTACCAAAAATACAAAAAAATTAGCCAGGCGTGGTGGTGCACGTCTGTAATTCCAGCTCCTCTAGAGACTGAGGTACAAGAATCACTTGAATCTGGGAGGCAGAGATTGCAGTGAGCCTAGATAGTGCCATTGCACTTCAACCTGGGTGACAAGAGCGAGACTGTCTCAAAAAAAAAAAAAACTGAGGAAAAAAAAGAAAGGAGAACAGAAAGCTCTTGGGAAAGTGGTACAAGAGGGGTTTGGAGAGACAGACTAGAGCCAGGCTGGCAAGAACTTGGGCCTTGTTAAAGATTCAGAACTCGGCCAGGCATGGTGGCTCACATCTGTACTCCCAGCACTTAAGAGAGGCAAAGGTGGAAGAATCACCTGAGCCCAGGAGTTCAGGACCAGCCTAGGAAACATAGTGTGCCTCCATTCTCTGAAAAAAGTAAAAATACTCAGAACTCTAACTAAGGAACAAAGGGAGAGCATCAGATTCCTTACCTGTAAAGTGGGAATAATAACAGTTATCTCATAGTTACCGGGGAGCAAAATGAGAATAATACAAATAAAAGGTCTTTTTAAGTTATAAAGCATTATAGGAATACTACTAAGATTATATTGTCGGTAATAATAAGTTGTGCTGCTTTCTTAATAGAACCCAAGAGTTCAAATCTCCTTATAATGGGAATATGAAATACCCTCTAAAACCCTGACCTACTCCAGGGAACTGATGGAAAGGTCATAAGTTTATTTCAGTTGGAACTTCCAGTATGAGGCTTATGAAGCCTGGGGGTGAATGCAGCTGTTTGGAGCAGGATCACACCATTTATGGCAATGTAGATTTCTCAGCTCTACACCAACTCCCCGACACCGCTTCCAGAAAAGATCATCCTGCCTCCTTCTCAAACCCACCAGAGCAGAATCACCAAAGCATTCTTGCCTCTTGATTTCTTTCTTTTTTCTTTTTTTAAGACAGAGTCAGGCCGGGCGCGGTGGCTCAAGCCTGTAATCCCAGCACTTTGGGAGGCCGAGACAGGCGGATCACGAGGTCAGGAGATCGAGACCATCCTGGCTAACACAGTGAAACCCCGTCTCTACTAAAAATACAAAAACTTAGCCGGGCGACGTGGCGGGCGCCTGTAGTCCCAGCTACTCGGGAGGCTGAGGCAGGAGAATGGCGGGAACCCGGGGGGCGGAGCTTGCAGTGAGCTGAGATCCGGCCACTGCACTCCAGCCTGGGCGGCAGAGCCAGACTCTGTCTCAAAAAAAAAAAAGACAGAGTCTCGCTCTGTCGCCCAGGCTGGAGTGTAGTGGTGTGATCTCAGCTCACTGCAACCTCTGCCTCCCGGGTTCAAGCAATTTCTTCTGCCTCAGCCTCCCGAGTAGCTGTGACTACATGGGTACGCCACCACGCCCAGCTAATTTTTTGTAATTTTAGTAGAGATGGGATTTCACTGTGTTAGTCAGGATGGTCTCCATCTCCTGACCTCGTGATCCACCTGCCTCGGCCTCCCAAAGTGTCAGGATTACAGGTGTGAGCCACTGCGCCCGGCCACCTGTTGATTTCTTATAGCCAAAGTTTAAGCCCAGCTTTTTTTTTTTTTTTTTTTTTTGACAGAGTCTAACTCTATTGCCCAGGCTGGAGTGCAGTGGTGTGATCTCCGCTCACTGCAACCTCCACCTCCTGGGTTCAAGCAATTCTTCTGCCTCAGTCTCCTGAGTAGCTGGGACTACAGGCATGTGCCACCACATCCAGCTAATTTTTGTATTTTTAGTAGAAATGGAGTTTCACCAAGTTAGCCAGGGTGGTCCTAGCTCAGCTTTATAGAAGCTGCCATCATTCCAGAAATGTTACACTCCTCTGAGCTGTTCATGGCAAAATCATTATCCCAATTGGTACCTGCTTTATTACACTTTAGGGAAAATTCTACCTATTTCCAAATATGTGATATTTTATTCTTACAATGGTTTCGAGTAGTAGGCACAACCAGTAGTCAAATTTCATAGAATGGATGAGAAACCTGGAGTTTACCTCTCCAATCTGATCAGCCCTGACATGCCATCATGGAGAAACATAATGGTTCATTTTAGGCCATTTCCTCTCTGCCTGCAAAATATGAAACATTGCCCAAGGATAGGAGGGCAGAGCTTCTGCCCAGATAGGCATGTGATTTACCATTACCACAACCCTCTTGCTAGCTCTGAGTAGAACAAACAAGACACAGTTCTTCCCCAGGGAGGACACTGACTACTCTAAATATTCTATAGTACTGCACCCCAGAGGTTGCAAACTTGCAGTTTTTTTCTTGACCTACACAATGCTTTAAAAGTCTTTTTGAAATTTTATTTTTTATTTTATTTTCTCATGTGGCCAGTATGTGGGAAGGCCAAAAATCCTCAATCTGCTTGAAAATTTCCATTCCAGCTTTTAAAAATCGAGGGATTTTAAATAAAAATCCAGATTACCAGCTTTTCTTGAAAAATCACCACCAAGCACAGCAGCTCATGCCTGCAATCCCAGCACTTTGGGAGGCCAAGGCGGGATGATTCCTTGCTTGAGCCCAGGAGTTCAAGAACAACCTGGGCAACAGAGCACAACCTCATCTCTGCAGATAATTTAAAAATGAGCCACAGGGTTGGCCGGGCGTGGTGGCTCAGCCTGTAATCCCAGCAATGGGGAGGTGGAGGTGGGTGGATCATCTGAGGTCAGGAGTTTAAGGCCATCCTGGCCAACATGGTGAAACCCCGTCTCTACTAAAAATACAAAAAATTAGCCAGAAGTGGTAGCACACACCTGTAGTCTCAGCTACTTGGGAGGCAGAGGCAGGAGAACTGCTTGAACCCAGGAGGTGGAGGTTGGAGTGAGCCGAGATCATGCCACTGTACTCCAGCCTGGGTGACAAAGTGAGACTCTGTTTCAAAAAAAAATTAGGTGGGCATGGTGGTGCGTGTCTGTGGTACCAGCTACTCAGGAGGCTGAGCTGGTTACATAGCATTCAGTCACTTACACAGCACTGCCACATCCCTGTGAGCTGCACTGTGGTTGATGCTTTTATTATCTCTTCCACCCTCCCATTTTTCATAAAAGGACCTGAGTCCCAGAGGGTGCTTTACCCAAGGTCACACAAGTCATCACTGGAACCTCTGTCAAAACCCTGCTGTTCTGGACACTCAGTGATGCATTTATATTATTTTATTTTATTTTTTTGAGACAGAGTCTTGTTGTTGTCACCCAGGCTGGAGTGCAATGGCACGATCTCGGCTCACTGCAACCTCTGCCTCCCAGGTTCAAGCAATTCTCCTGCCTCAGCCTCCTGAGTAGCTGGGATTACAAGTACCCACCACCACATCTGGCTCATTTTCGTATTTTTAGTAGAGACGGGGTTTCACCATGTTGGCCAGGCTGTTCTCGAACTCCGCCCGAAACAGGGTCTCTTTTTTTTTTTTGAGACGGAGCCTAGCTGTGTCACCCAGGCTGGAATGTGGTGGTAAGATCTCAGCTCACTGCAGCCTCCACCTCCCAGGTTCAAGAGATTCTCCTGCTTCAGCCTCCTGAGTGGCTGGGACTACAGGTGTGTACCACCATGCCCAGCTAATTTTTCTATTTTTAGTAGAGACAGGGTTTCACCATGTTGGCCAGGCTGGTCTCAAACTCCTGACCTCAAAGGATCTGCCCACTTCAGCCTCCCAAAATGTCGGGATTACAGGCGTGAGCCACTGTGCCTGGCTTTTTTTTTTTTTTGAGACAGGGTCGCCCACTGTCATGCAGGCTAGAGTGCAGTAGCACAATAGTCGCTCACGGCAGCCTCTACCTCTCGGGCTTAACTGATCCTCCCACCTCAGCCTCTGAAGTATCTGGGACTAGAGGCATGAGTCACCATGCCCAGACTAACATTTTAATTCAAACATGTATTAACTTAATGCTTTAATTTACTAATTGAATTTCATTAATTCAATTCCCAGTTAACCAAAAGAAACCCAGGATAGCTGGAACAAAGAGGACTCATGCTGGCTGGAGTGCAGGCAGGGTGGTTGGAAAGGAAGTAGCCATCTTGGACCATAAAGAGGAAAGCCCATGTTATGCTGGGCTTGGTGGAAATTGACATACTCGTTTATGCCTCTGTAAATATTATTCACCACTGGGCAATTTAGTCTACTATGATTATGTTTTGTTTCTTTGTTAAAAAAATTTCATAGAGTCAATTATACATAAAAACAAAATTGGGATTTATTTGCTTAGTTTCTATGTACCAATCATGAATTTATTCTCCATAATTCACTAAAACTATAGATTTTTCCTGTATTCATTTCATCTTATTTCTTGGGTACCTCCCTCCTGGAGGCTTCTGTCCTCTGGCTCTAGCCTTACTGATTGCTCCCTAGGCCTGCTGCCAGGCCAGCTATCACCCTAGGATTTCCCTTCATTATCATCCTGGAGACTTTATTTCTCACCTATACTGGAATATCCTGTTGCCTGGATCACGTCTTCCTGTTTCTTGGTTTATTCTCTTATTCCGGTGCACCACATCCTCCAGTAGTTTCCTGAGAAAGGGTACACGGATAGTAAATAAGATTTCACATATCTGAAAATATGCTTTATTTTTTTGAGACAGGGTCTCACTCTGTCACCCATGCTGGAGTGCAGTGGCATGATCATGGCTCACGGCAGCCTCTATCTCCCTGGGCTCAGGTGAACCTCCACGTGCAGCCTCCCAAGTAGCTGGGAGTCCAAGCGCACACCATTTTTTTTTTTTTTTTTCTTTCTGTAGAGATAGGGTTACACCATGTTGCCCAAGCTGCTCTTGAACTCCTGAGGCTCAAGTGATCCATCAGCTTCGGCTTACCAAAGGCTTGGTATTACAGGCATGAGCCACTATACCTGGCCTTGAAAATATGCTTACTCTACTGAATTCACAATTTAAATAATTTATAAAATTATATATCATAAATCATTGGAAAGCATTCCTACATTATCCTTCAGCATGGCTAATAAGCAGCATGATGCCATTCTCATCGTTGTTCCTTTGAATGTGACCTGCTTTTTCTGTTTTAGGATCCTCTATTAACTCATTGATCTGAAACAGCATGATAATATGTCTTTGAATGAACGTTTTCATCCATTACATTGTGTACTCACTGGGCCTTTCATTTTGGAAATCTAGGCCATTCAGATCTGAGATGACTTCTTGAATTTTTCCTTTGATGATTGTTTTCTCTCCATTTCTCTATGTTGTTCCGTATCACTGTAATGCTTCTTTTTTTTTGAGACAGAGTCTCACTCTGTCACCCAGGCTGGAGTGCACTGGCGCAGTCTCCGCTCACTGTGACCTCCGCCTCGCAGGTTCAAGCAATTCTCCTGCCTCAGCTTCCCAAGTAGCTGGGATTACAGGTGCACACCAACATGCCCGGCTAATTCTTGTATTTTTAGTAGAGATGGGGATTCATCATGTTGGTGAGGCTGGTATTTAACTCCTGACCTTGTGATGTGCCCACCTCGGCCTCCCAAAGTGCTGGGATTACAGGCGTGAGCCACCACACCCGGCCCTCTGTAGTGCTTCTTAATTGAATATTAGTCTTACTGGGCCACCTTTAGTTCTTAAAAAAATTTTCCAGCTTTTAGGGTTTTTTAAAAAGCTATTTTCTCAATTTTATCTTCTAACTCATTGATTAAAGTTAATGGTTATCATATTTTTTAGATGTTTTATTCTCCAATGTTCTTTTTAAAAAACAACCTGTTCTTATTTCATTGATACAACATTGTTATATCTCTGAGAATATGTATCCTCTGTTTAAAGTCGTCTAAACGATTTTGTTTTTTCCTGTTCAGGCACTGTAGCTGGGATTACAGGCACGTACCACCACCCCCAGCTAATTTTTGTATTTTCAACAGATACGGGGTTTCACCCTGTTGGCCAGGCTGGTCTCAAACTCCTTACCTCAGGTGATCCAATCCCCTTGGACTTCCAAAGTGCTGGAATTACAGATGTGAGTCACTGCACCCAGCCTAGATCAGTTTTTTTAATGGGCAAAATATTTAAACAGATATTTCACAACATAAGATATATGAATAGCCAATAGACTGGTAAAAAATGTTCAACATCATTGGCTGGGCGTGGTGGCTCGCGTCTGTAATCCCAGCACTTTGGGAGGCCAAGGCAGACGGATCACGAGGTCAGGAGATCAAGATCATCCTGGCTAACGCAGTGAAACCCGGTCTCTACTAAAAATACAAAAAATTAGCCAGGCGTGGTGGCGTGTGCCTGTAGTCCCAGCTACTAGGGAGGCTGAGGCAGGAGAATGGCAAGAACCCAGGAGGCAGAGCTTGCAATGAGCCGAGATCGCACCACTGCACTCCAGCCTGGGTGACAGAGCGAGACTCCATCTAAAAAAAAAAAAAAAAAAAAAAAAAAAAAAATCGACCTCATTAGGTCATCATAGAAATGCAAATTTAAACTATAATGAAATACCACGATTAGAATGGCTAAAATTAAAAAGACTGACAATATCAAGTGTTTATGAGAATGTGGAGCAACTAAAACTCTCAAACATCTGTGGTAGAAATGTACAGTAATACAGCAACTTTGGAAAAGAGTTTGGTAGTTTCTTATAAATATATGCATACCATATGACCTAGCATTTCCACTCCTAGGTGGAAATAAGATAAAAGCGTAAGTCCAAGCAGGGCACGGTGGCTCATGCCTGTAATCCCAGCACTTTGGGAGGCTGAGGTGGGTGGATCACTTGAGGTCAGGAGTTCAAGACCAGCTGGGCCAACATGGTGAAACCCCGTCTCTGCAAAAAAAAAATAAAAAAAAAATTAGCTAGGCATAGTGGCACATGCCTGTAATCCAACTACTTGGGAGGCTGAGGCAGAAGAATTGTTTGAACCTGGAAGGCGGAGGTTGCAGTGAGCCGAGACCACGCTACTGCACTCCAGCCTGGATGACAGAGTGAGACTTCGTCTCAAAAAAAATAAAGCACATGTCCACACAAAGACTTACACAAAAACATTCAAAACAGCATTAATTCACAGTAGCCCCAGACACAATCCAAATGTCCATAAACAGGAGAATGACTAAGCCAATTCTGGCAAATTCCTACAACAGAGTATTACTCAGCAAGAAAAAGGAACAAACTATTGATACATGGAACAACTGGATGAATCTCACACTAAGTAAATGACAACAGACACAAAAATACTACATGTTTTATGATTCTATTTGTACAAAAGTCTAAAAAAGACAAATCTGGCCAGGTGTGGTGGCTCAGGTCTGTAATTCCGGCACTTTGGGGAGGCTAAGGCAGAAGGATCACTTCAGTCCAGCATTTGAGATCAGCCTGGGTAACACAGCAAAACCCTGTCTCTACAAAAAATACAAAAATTAGCTGGGTATGGTGGCACGTTCCCATAGTTTCAGCTACTCAGGAGGCTGAGGTGGGAGGACTGCTTGACCCAGGAAGTGGAGGTTGCAGTGAGTCGAGATTGCATCACTGCACTCCAGCCTGGGTGACAGAGTGAGACCCTGCCTAAAAAAAGAAAAAAGAAAAAAAAGACAAATCCAATCTATACTGACAGAGGACAGATTGGTGGTTGCCTAGAGATGGAGGTGGAGGAGGAAAGTCGTTTGGAAATGACACAAGAACTTTTGGGGGTGACAGAAATGTTCACTATCTTGATTGTGATGGTGATCAGATTAGCATAGAAACTTAAAACCTACATTAAAAAAAATATGTTATACCACAATAAAGGCAATTTAAAAATAAACACAATGAGATAACACTATACATCCACCCACTAGAATGTCTAAAACTAAAAAGACAAGACTGGCTGGGTACATTGACTCGTACCTGTATTTCCAGCACTTTGGGAGGCCAAGGTGAGAGGATCACTTGAGCCCAGGAGTTCGAGATTAGCCTGAGCCACACAGTGAGACCCTGTCTCTACAAAAAATAAAATTAGCCAGGCGTGGTGGCATGCACCAGTGGTCCCGGTTACTTGGGGTGTTGAGGTGAGAAGACTGGCTGGGGAGGTTGAGGCTGTAGGCCACTGCACTCCAGGCTGGGCAACATAGCAAAATCCTGTCTCAAACCGCTTTGGAAAACAGGTTAGCAGCTCCTTATATAAAAATATAAGCTTAACATATGACCCAGCAACTCTACTCCTAGTTATTTTTCCAAGAATAATTCAAACTTGTCCACCCAATGACTGGCACATACATGTTTATGACAAGTTTATTTATAGTAGTCCCAAATGGAAACAACCCAAATGTCCATCACCAGATGAATGAATAAATGTGTGGTACATCCATGCAATGGAAAACGATGAAAAGGGATGAACTACTGCTATGCGCAACAACGTGATTAATTTCAAAAACACACTGAGCAAAAGAAGCACCAAAGAGTACATATGGCATGATTTTACTTATATAAAATTCTAAAGAACACAAAATAAAATAATGTCCACAAGTAGACTGTGGCTGTAGGATATAGGGGGTTGATTGCAAAGGAGGGTAAGTCATGGTGCTGGTAAATTGGTTCCCAAAAACAGAAAGAAAAAGCCTGGATATGTGGTACTTACTGCTTTCTGTGGTGTAAATACTCCCACCATGACCAACTTTGAGCTACTAACATGATGTTACTAATGTAGATTTGGGAAGAGATGTACATATTTGGCTCTTCTGAGCTGGTACTAGCCAGCTCCAGCACATTACCACAGAAAGGAACAAACATGATCAGATGGTCAACATCTTGACTGTGGTAGTGGTAGCACAGGTTTATACAATTGTCAAAATTTATTGAACTGTACTCTTAAAATTGGTGCACTTTACCGAATATAAATTGTATTTCAAAAACAGTTATGTTTCGAATAAAATATCGGCAACAACCCATATGCCCAATAACAAGGGACTGGTTACATTAGTTTATTGTCTATCCTCTTGATAGACTAGGATGCAGCCATTCAAACAACTTAGAAGATTTCAGCAACACTGCAACATGCTTTGCTATACTGTATTGTGTTTTGTGGCAGAATAGGAAATTTTATTTATTTATTTATTTTTATTTTTATTTTTTTTTGAGATGGAGTTTCACTCTTGCTGCCCAGGCTAGAGTGCACTGGTGCAATCTTGGCTCACGGCAACCTTCGCCTCCCAGGTTCAAGTGATTTTCCTGCCTCAGCCTCCCAAGTAGCTGGGATTAGAGGCATGTGCCACCACACCCAGCTAATTTTGTATTTTTAGTAGAGTCAGGGTTTCTCCATGTTGGTCAGGATGGTCTTGAATTCCCGACCTCAGGTGATCCGCCCGCCTCAGCCTCCCAAAGTGTTAGGATTATAGGCGTGAGCCACTGCGCCTGGCCAGGAAATTTTATTTTTACCATATGTTTGTCTATGCAAATTTTGTGGGCAGATGGATAACATGAGGCTTTTTGAAAGCACTGTCATGAGTTAATTCTTTTCTTTGTATTTAGAAGCAGTATATAGCTAAATGGTTGACAGCCCAGAATCTGTAGCCAGACTACCTGGGCTAGTGTTCAGATCCCACGTGTTACCTCTCTCAGCTGGGTGACCTTAAGCAACTAACCTAAACTCTTTGAGCCTTAGTTTCTTTTTTTTTTTTTTTTTGTCTATTTTTGGGACGGAGTCTTGCTCTGTCGCCCAGGCTGGAGTGCAGTGGCACGATCTCGGCTCACTGCAACCTCCACCTCCTGGGTTCAAGCAATTCTCCTGCCTCAGCCTCCTGAGTAGCTGGCACTACAGGCACCTGCCACCACACCTGGCTAATTTTTTTTATTTTTTAGTAGAGACAGGGTTTCATCATCTTGGCCAGACTGGTCTTGAACTCCTGACCTCATGATCCACCCGCCTCGGCCTCCCAAAGTGCTAGGATTACAGGCATGAGTCACCACACCCAGCCAAGTCTTAGTTTCCTGACTGTAAAAAAGGTACAATAGGAGGACCTATCTCGGAGGGTTGCTGGGAGGATTAAATGAGTCACTATATGTAAAGAGCCTTGAACAATACAAAGAGTATGTGTTTTAAAGACATTAGGCTGCCTGCAGTGGCTCATGCCTATAATACTAGCACTCTGGGAGGTGGGAGGTTCACTTAAGCCTAGGAGTTTGAGATCAGCCTGGGCAACATGACAAAACCCCATTTCTACAAAAAAATACCCCCCAACACACACACACACAAATTAGCCAGGTGTGGTGGCACACACCTGTAGTCCCAGCTACTGAGGAGGCTAAGTTAGGAGGATCACTTGAGCAGGAAGTTCAAGGTTACAGTAGGATCACGTCACTGCACTCCAGCCTGGGTGACAGAGCAAGACACTGTCTCAAAAAGAAAAAAAAAGGGGGTCTGGGTGCAGTGGCTCACGCCTGTAATCCCAGCACTTCGGGAAGCTGAGGCGGGAGGATCACCTGACTTTGGGAGTTCGAGACCAGTCTGACCAACACGGAGAAACCACGTCTCTACTAAAAATACAAAAAAATCGGCCGGGCGCGGTGGCTCAAGCCTGTAATCCCAGCACTTTGGGAGGCCGAGACGGGCGGATCACGAGGTCAGGAGATCGAGACCATCCTGGCTAACACGGTGAAACCCTGTCTCTACTAAAAAAATACAAAAAACTAGCCGGGCGAGGTGGCGGGCGCCTGTAGTCCCAGCTACTCGGGAGGCTGAGGCAGGAGAATGGCGTAAACCCGGGAGGCAGAGCTTGCAGTGAGCTGAGATCGCACCACTGTATTCCAGCCTGGGCGACAGAGCGAGACTCCGTCTCAAAAAAAAAAAAAAAAAAATACAAAAAAATTAGCCGGGCATGGTGGAGCATGCCTGTAATCTCAGCTACTCGGGAGGCTGAGGCAGAAGAATCGCTTGAACCCAGCAGGTGGAGGCTGCGGTGAGCCAAGATCACGTCATTGCACTCCAGCCTGGGCAATAAGAGTAAAACTCGGTCTCAAAAAAAAAAAAAAAAGCTATTATTTCCATGAAGCAATGATATTGTTTGGACAATAAAAATGCTTACTATGTGCTAGGTAGGGAACACAGGAATTTATATGACATGGCTTCTAACCTCGAGGAGCTATAAATGTGGTTCTCAATTGTGGGGAGGGTTTGTGAGGGATTTACTCCCTTCCTAGGAGATATATTCTGTAACATCTGGAGACTTTTTTGATTGTCCCACCATGATTTGGTGGGAGAGGAGCTAGTGGAACTTAGTGGGCAGGGGCCAGAAATGCTGCTAAACATTCTGAAATGCACAGGGCAACTTCCCCGCAAATAATAATGTGAGGGCAGGCACAGTGGCTCACGCCTGTAATCCCAGCACTTTGGGAAACGGGTGGATCACTTGAGGCCAGGAGTTCGAGACAAGCCTGGGCAACACAGCAAAACCCCATCTCTACAAAAAATAAAGAATTAGCCAGGTGTGGTGGTGCATGCCTGTAATCCCAGCTACTCAGGAGGTTACCCAGCTACTGGGAGGCAGAGGTCACAGCGAGCCAAGATCACGCCACAGCACTCCAGTCTGAACAAGAATGAGACTCGGTTTCCTGCCACCACCACCCCCACCCCTGCAAAAAAAATAATTATGTTGTCCAAAATAATCAAGGTTGAGAAACCCTGAGTCATAGTCTAACTCAGGACAAAAGATACATGCATACATACAAATTGTACAAAGCAGATAATCAAAATAGAGCATTATGCAATTATACATATAAAAAGATAAAAACAGAAAAGAAGAAGAGCCCTGGGCCAGAGTACAGGATTCCCTGTGACACCTGGCCCGGAAGACAGGCCTCAGTGAACTTCCAGTTTTGGGACCCAGTGGACATACTTCAATGATTTGCAACTTTTAGCTTATTCTACCAGAAGGTACCTTTTTTTTTTTTTTTTTTTTTTGAGACGGAGTCTCGCTCTGCCGCCCAGGCTGGAGTGCAGCGGCCGGATCTCAGCTCACTGCAAGCTCCGCCCCCCGGGTTCATGCCATTCTCCTGCCTCAGCCTCCCGAGTAACTGGGACTACAGGCACCCGCCACCTCGCCCGGCTAGTTTTTTGTATTTTTTAGTAGAGACGGGGTTTCACCGTGTTAGCCAGGATGGTCTCGATCTCCTGACCTCGTGATCCGCCTGTCTCGGCCTCCCAAAGTGCCGGGATTACGGGCTTGAGCCACCGCGCCCGGCCGGCCAGTAGGTACCTTTTATAAAGGTTAAGTCAAAAGGCTTCACTTCTGCATTGCACTACCAGTGTGAAAATGTACTGGGGCCAGTTCACATATATTTAATTCATATTATCTTTTCAATGCAACTTGATAAAGAGTTGAGTCAATTAAAAATTCTTAAAACAGTGGAGCAAGGTGGCTCATGTCTATAATCCCAGCATCTTGGGAGCACCTTGAGCCCAGGAGTTTAAGACCTGTCTGGGCAACACAGGGAGACCCTGTCTCTACAAAAAAATGAACAAAATTAGCCAGGTGCAGTGGCTCACACCTGTAGTACCAGCTTTTTGGGAGGCTAAGGCAGGAGGATTGTTTGAGCCCGGGAGGTTGAGGCTGCAGTGAGCCAAGATCATGCCATTGCATTTCAGCCTGGGCAACAGAGCAAGATCCTGTCTCAATAAATAAAATAAATAAATAAACAAACAAACAAATAAAATTATTAAAAGGACATTTTTTGGAGTTAACAAGAAATGATACATAGGAATATTTTGGTTTCCATTTAAAATAGAACTATTTTGGGGAAAATATGCCAATATTTTAATGGTGGATATAATTTGAGGTTGCAGGTGGTTTCTGCTGAATTCCTTTTCAAAATTTCTACAGTGAGGAACATACATTACTTTGATAAGCTGAGAAAGAAGAAAGCATCTGGGCGCAGTAACTCACACCTGTAATCTCAGCACTTTAGGAGGCTGAGTCAGGTGAACTGCTTGAGCTCAGGAGTTCGAGACAGCCTGGGCAATGTGGTAAGACCATGTCTCTACAAAAAATACAAAAATTAGCTGGGTGTGGTGGCACATGCCTGTAGTCCCAGCTTGAATAGAGGTAGTGGAGGCTGTAGTGAGCTGAGATTGCGCTACTGTATTCCGGCTTGGGTGACAGTGTGAGACCCTGTCTAAAAAAAAAAAAAACCTGATGTAATCCATAGATAGTTCAAGGAAATGCAACTTCAAGTCTCGGTGTAATCCTCCCCACCCTACTAAACCATGTGGCCACCAACTCCTCCCATTTGGGAAACACTGCAAAGTGGCACCACCACCTATTTCACAGTGCAAGCCAGAAACCTAGTAGGGACCAGTGGACACTTCCCTCCTCTTTCAATCAATCACAAAGTTCTTCATGCCACTGCACTCTAGCCTGGCTGACAAAGCGAGATCCTGTGTCAAAACAAACAAACAAACAAAAATCACCAAGCTCAATTAATTTTGCTATCTCTGTGTTTCCACCACTACTTCCACCCTTCTCCTTTTCACAAGTATCATGTCCTATGTGATTACTGCAATGGCCTCCTAACTGGTCTCCCTGCATCTACTCTTTCCCCTTCCCATCCAATCTCTACATTGTAATGACCATCCTTCTTAAAACCTTTCAATAGCTCCCCTTTGCTCTTAGGATACAGACAAAACCACTTGCATGGCAGGGAAGGTCTTGTGGTCTTGCTTCCACTCAACACTAGCTCAACTCAATCCCTTGTTCTCTGTTTTGGGGACACTGGCATTCTTGCAGTTGTAATCCCCAAGCTCCTTCCCACCACAGAGCCTCCATACACACTATTCCTCTCTTCTTCACCTGAGTGACTCTCTTCCCTTCCTCAGCTAAGCTTTCCCTGAACTCCCTGACTGGAACCTTCCTTGCCATATGTCACTTTTACAACTTTACATGTTTGAGAGATAAAATGATTAAAGTTTATCTTCCCTAACAGACCAAGGACCACTCACTTAGCATAAAATACACGGTAAGTAGATAATAGCCATGCTAAACTGGCATTCACCAAGTCTTTTATTTTTTCTTTTTAAAAAATTAAAATTAAAGCTGCCATATTTTTCTTTTTTTTTTTTTTTTTTTTGCTGCGTTACCCAGTCTGGAGTGCAGTGGTGTGATCTCGGCTTGCTGCAATCTCCACCTCCTGGGTTCAAGTGATTCTCCTGCCTCAGCCTCCCAAGTAGCTGGGATTATAGGCTCTTGCCACCAGGCCCAGCTAATTTTTGTATTAAGTACAGATCAGGTTTCACCATGTTGGCCAGGCTGGCCTCAAACTCCTGGGCTCAAGTGATCCTCCAGCCTCAGCCTCCCAAAGCACTGTGATTATAGGCATGAGCCACTGCACTCAGCCCATTCACCAGGTCTTAACTCACTTAGGACCTCCCCATTTGTCCCTACATAGTAAGGACAATTAATAGTCCCATTTTACATTGAGGAAAGTTAACTCACAAACTAAGAAGTGGAAGAGCTGGGATAGGAACTCAGGCACTCAATTTCTGGAGTCTGTGCTCATCACTCAAGCTCCAGTACCTCACCAGCATTTATTGAATGTACTTTTGATGGGAACTAAACAGCATCATCAGAACTTTAGTTCAACTAAAGTCAGTTCATTTTGATTTTGGTAAGGATTTTATGTTCGATTGGAACTTTGCTGCAAAACTTTCATTTTCTCAGCATTTTACTTCAGCCACAGGGTCCAGCTGTCACCCAGGCTGGAGTGCAGGATCATAGGTCACTGAAGCCTTGAACTCCTGACCTCAAGTAACCCTCCTGCCTCACCCTCCTGAAGTACATGCCACTATGCCTGCCTTTTTCAAAATTGTATAGGTTGGGCGCGGTGAATCACACCTGTAATCCCAGCACTTTGGGAGGCCGAGGCGGGTGGATCACTTGAAGTTAGGAGTTTGAAGTCAGCCTGGCCAACGTGGTGAAACCCCATCTGAAATACAAAAAAAAATTAGCTGGATGTGGTAGTGGGCACCTGTAATCCCAGCTACTTGGGAGAACAAGGGATTGAGTCAAGCTGGTGTTGAGTGGAGGCAAGACCATACAAGACTTTACCTGACATGCAAGTGGTTTTGTCTATATTCTAACGGCAAAGGAGAATTGCTTGAACCCAGGAGGCGGAGGTTGCAGTGAGCCGAGATGGCGCCACTGCACTCCAGCCCGTGTGACAGAGCGAGACTCTGTCTCAAAAATCCATGTGCCCTCACTGGTATCATCATGACTGATGTTGAGACAGAGGTAGCCCAGCAAACTGCTGGAGAGCAGGGGAAAGTTAACCTGAGTGAAACAAATTATGGATAATTTGTAGTGTAGGTAACTCACGTAAGGACAATTCCAGGATTTTCAGAGATGACATCTTACTTAATCTTCATTGACTTTTTTGCAGGGGGGAGGGGGGGCAGTCTCACTGCAACCTCTGACTTCTGGGTTCAAGTGATTTTTCTGCCTCAGCCTCCTGAGTAGCTAGGATTACAGGCTCCCGCCACCACAACTGGCTAATTTTTGTATTTTTAGTACAGACAGGGTTTCACCATGTTGGCCAGGCTGGCCTCAAACTCCTGGGCTCAAGTGATCCTCCAGCCTCAGCCTCCCAAAGTACTATGATTACAGGCGTGAGCCACCATGCATGGCAAATCTTCATTGATTTCTTTTTTTTTTTTTTTTTTTTTTGAGATAGAGTCTTGCCCTGGCATCCAGGCGGGAATGCAGTGTTTTGTTTTGGTTTTTTTTTTGAGATGGAGTCTTGCTCTGTCACCCAGGCTGGAGTGCAGTGATGCAATCTTGGCTCACTACAAGCTCTGCCTCACGGGTTCAAGTAATTCTCCTGCCTCAGCCTACTGAGTAGCTGCGATTGATTACAGGTGCCCACCACCACGCCCGGCTAATTTTGTATTTTAGTAGAGACAGGGTTTCACCGTGTTGGCCAAGCTGGTCTCTAACTCCTGACCTCAGGTGATCTGCCCACCTCAGCCTCCCAAAGTGCTGGGATTACAGGCGTGACCCACCACACCCCGCCCAATCTTCACTGATTTATAACAAAGTTACACAGGGCAGTTCTTCCACAGTTAATAGATGAAGCAAAAGGCTGGGGTTAGGGAACTGCTAAGCCATGGGAAATCCACTAGTCACAGTATGGTATGAGGAACGGTGTCCCTACATTTTTAGCTTCAAAACTGCAAAGATATCTCTAGCAGAGAAAGACCATTTCTTCCTCTCTTAACAAAGAGTTCGCCAAGCTTTCCCAATTCTTTTTTTTTTTTTTTTTTTGAGACGGGGTCTCGCCGTGTCGCCCAGGCTGGAGTGCAGTGGCGCGATCTCGGCTCACTGCAAGCTCCGCCTCCCGGGTTCACGCCATTCTCCCGCCTCAGCCTCCGAGTAGCTGGGACTACAGGCGCCCGCCACCACGCCCGGCTAGTTTTTTGTATTTTTAGTAGAGACGGGGTTTCGCCGTGTTAGCCAGGATGGTCTCGATCTCCTGACCGCTTTCCCAATTCTTTGTGAAACCCTTCAGCAAAGTCAGACTTCCTCCTAGGTTTTCCCAGTGTGGCTAGTGCAGGACAATTACCTCACAAGCTCAAGTCATATGTTAAAGAGCTCTATGAACTGCTACATCAAATTACCCCTACACCAGTACTGTGAAAACGAAACAATTCAAGAAATTCTTTGTTCCCATTTATTTTTTATTTTTTTTGAGAGTCTTACTGTCGCCCAGGCTGGAGTGCAGTAGTGAAGTCTCGGCTCACTGCAGCCTCCACCTCCCGGGTTCCAGAGATTCT
This sequence comes from Theropithecus gelada, assembly GCF_003255815.1. Lineage (NCBI taxonomy): Eukaryota > Metazoa > Chordata > Mammalia > Primates > Cercopithecidae > Theropithecus > Theropithecus gelada. The sequence continues at coordinate 26,126,216 of NC_037684.1, read as the reverse complement.
CCCATCTCAGCCTCCCAAAGAGCTGGGATTACAGGCGTGCGCCACCATGCTCGGCCAGCTTTTTTTTTTTTTTTTTTGTATTTTTTTTGTATTTTGTAGTAGAGACAGGGTTTCACCATGTTGGCCAGACTGGTCTCGAACTCCTGAAGTCCGGCCTCCCAAAGTGCTGGGATTACAGGCATGAGCGACTGCACCCGTCCCCATTATTACACTTTTCCTTTATCATTTTAAAAATCTTTGTTTTTTAAAAGACAGGATCTCGCTACGTTGTCCAGCTTAGTCTTGAACTCCTGGGCTCAAGCGATCCTCCCAAAGTCCTGGGATTACAGGTCTGTGCCACTGCTCCCAGCCTAGGAAATTCTTTTTTTTTTTTGAGACGGAGTCTCGCGCTGTGTCACCCAGGCTGGAGTGCAGTGGCGCGATCTCGGCTCACTGCAAGCTCCGCCTCCCAGGTTCACGCCATTCTCCCGCCTCAGCCTCCGAGTAGCTGGGACTACAGGCGCCCGCCACCACGCCCGGCTGGTTTTTGGATTTTTAGTAGAGACGGGGTTTCACCATGTTAGCCAGGATGGTCTCGATCTCCTGACCTCGTGATCCACCCGCCTCGGCCTCCCAAAGTGCTGGGATTACAGGCTTGAGCCACCGCGCCCGGCCCCAGCCTAGGAAATTCTTAACCTACAGCCCACTTACCAATGTCAAAGAAAGTCAAGATACTGTATGCACATTTTTTTCTTTTCTTTGAGACGGAGTCTCGCTCTGTTGCCAGGCTGGACTGCAGTGGCGTGATATCGGCTCACTGCAACCTCTGCCTCCAGGGTTCAAGAGATTGTCCTGCCTCAGCCTCAGCCTCAGGAGTAGCTGGGACTACAGGCATGCGCCACCACGCCGGGCTATTTTTTTGTATTTTAGTAGAGACGGGGTTTCACCATGTTGGCCAGGATGGTCTCCATCTCTTGACTCGTGATCCGCCCCGCTCGGCCTCCCAAAGTGCTGGGATTACAGGCATCAGCCACCGCACCCGGCCCACATTTTCTTTATATGCATTTTGCTAAGAAAAGGCATTCATGAGTTTCTTCAGGAGTTCAGAACGAAAACAGGTCAAGAACCACGATCCTTTATGCCTGTACACACATTCTTTCTGGTTCGAGGTTGAGCCTTTACAGGGTGAAGCATTTCCATTCTGTCAAGGATGGGGTGTCTTAAGTGTAGGATTCCCTTAGCTCACCCCTAAGCAAGTCAGACTTAGTACAGGTCTCAAGCCCTATATAAGCAGGCCTAGGGGACTCCTTGGAGAGAAAGCTGCTTATAGGGGCAACGGCAGTCAGGAGAGCTTGAGCTTATCAAGCCACTAACCAGCTGTACGACCTTGGACAAGTTCCATACCCTCTAGGTTCCTGAACCCATTCCTTACCAAGCCACTAACCGGCTGTGTGACTTTGGGCAAGTTCCATACCCTCTCTGGGCTTCAGTTTCCACATCTACACATTTCAAGTGGAGCCACATGGCCTTACGGATCCGTCCCAGCCAAGAGCACGGTACCAAGCCGACCTAGCCATTAAAGCAGCTTCCTGCGGGCGCGGCGCAGGACTTCAACGGTCCCCCCTCCCCCGCTCACGCCCGCGAAAGCCTCGCTCAACACGCCCCTCGGAGCGACGGCGCTTACCCAACCGCAGCCCCAGCGCTCGAACCCAGCTCCGCCTCTTCCCGGGGGCGTCCCATCGTGCCCCGCGCCGGGCTCCTAGGGCAGCCGGGCGCCTCCCGCCTTCCCGCGCCCCGACCCCGAACTCCTCTCCCCAGTTCTCCCAGGCACCCTATCCTATCAACGCCCACTATCCCAGCCAATCGCGCAGGCTCCGAGTCGTGCCTTCGGTCCACCCTCCTCGGCGCTCAGCCGGTCTGAGCTCAAGGCCTTTACCAAGCCCACCCAATCAGCGGTGGGCTCTCTCCGGCCCCATCCCAATCTCCCTCCCCTCGGCCAATTAGGGCGCTCCATTCCCCTGCCCGCCCAGCCACCCCGGGCCTTGAAACCAGCAGGCGAATGGGCGAAAGGCGGCCTTTCGACGCTGAGCGCCTGGCCAATTGGGGATTCCGCGTGGCCAGAACAGCGGCCAATCGCCGTGGAGCGCGGCGCCGCCGCGGCGAGGTCCGGCCCGAATATCCCTCCGCCTTCCTCCCGCCCTCGCTCCCTCCTTGCGCGCCGCCTCTCACTCACAGCTTCTCTTCCTTCTTTCTCCCTCCGCCTCCCGAGCACCAGCGCGCTCTGAGCTGCCCCCGGGGTCCCTCCCCCGCTGCCAGCAGCCCATTCGGAGGGAGGAAGTAAGAGAAGAAGAGACTAAGGGGAGCTGGAGCGACTACCCAGAAAGAGCCGGTGAATGGGCTTGTGGTGACCCCCGCCCCCCACCCCACCCTCCCTTCCCACCCGACCCCCAACCCCCATCCCCAGTTCGAGCCGCCGCCCGAAAGGCCGGGCCGTCGTCTTAGGAGGAGTCGCCGCCGCCGCCACCTCCGCCATGGAGCTGATCACCATCCTCGAGAAGACCGTGTCTCCCGGTAGGACGCAGGAGCCGGGGGTCGGGCTGAGGTGATTGGGGTGGGGGAGGGGAGCCCGGCCCCTCTGACCCCGCTCCGTCTCCCACTTTCCTCCCCCCAGATCGGCTGGAGCTGGAAGCGGCGCAGAAGTTCCTGGAGCGTGCGGCCGTGGAGAACCTGGTGCGTGCTACCCCGCCGCGCCCATCCCGCCGCGTCCCCATCCCCTGCGTGCGGGGCCTTCCCGCCCTCCTGGAGGCCCAGGCCTCGGGAACCTACCCCGCCCCATCCCGTCCCCCTCCCCCCCAACCCGGTCCAACCTAACCCCGCCATCGGGAAGCCGGTGGGTGTGTCCCGCCCCGGGCCCTGCGACTGGCCAATGGCGCGGCGCGCCGGGCTGCCTGTCGCCCAATCATTGCGCGGCCTGAGGGCGGCGGTGCAGCGGGAGGGAGAAAGAGGGAGGGAAGGGAAGTTAGGTTGCGCGGCGCTGCGTGTTCAGCAGAGGTGGGGGTGGGGGAGTCAGGCCTAGGGGCCATGTGGAAGCTCTGGGCCCGGTTGCCCTCCCTGTCTGACCCCGGCCGGCTATCCTTCCTGTCCCGTGGCCCCTGTGGCTCTCCCCACCTATTTCCTAGAGCTCTGCCCTTTCCTCGCTACCTTGGTCTGTGCTCATGGCCAGGCCTGGCACCCGACTGCCTCTTAACCCATTTCCACTAATATTTTTCCCTCTTCTGCCCGGTTATTCCTCTCGGGGTATTTTCTTTTTCTTCCTTTTTTTTTTTTTTTTTCCTTTCCTTCTGACCTGGATGAATAGAAACCTAATCACTAGGGATCTGCACCCAGACAACAGTCTGAGGCTCATCTTTGAGATCGGGCCTGTTTCCTGATGAAATCACAGAGGAAAGTTACTCGTTTTTCATATTTTAAAATTTAAGGGGTCCGGAGAAAATGAAGCTAAGTCCGCTAGAGACTGGTCCTTTGTATAAAAATGTGGGATGGATTGGTTGAAACAGCCTAGATGCCAGTTAAGTTTCTCTTTGGTGTCCATCTCCTATTGGGAGATGGGGTCAGAGGGAAGGATTGGATGATGCTTGCCATCTTTGAGAAAGGTAATAGGAAATAAGTCTGAATAACATTGTAACCATATGTGTTTCTTTGTGTTATATAGGCAAAATGTCAACATCAACAAAGTGACAAGGCTTATTTTATACAGACTGCCTTTGAATGATTTTTTTTTGTTCTTCATATGTGCCAATTTTTACAACTAACCTGTTTATCCTTTCCTAGAAGAGATTTTTCCACTAGTATAGGCTGATAATTCCATTTAGGGTATTATTCCTGTTTCTGCTTTTGCTAATTTTGCAAGAAGCTTTTTATCTCATTCCTAACATTCTTAACATTCTTTAGTGGTACATAATTAATAAAACTTTTAAGAATTATCTTCTGCTGTGATTGCAGAACTTGTTAGCAGTAAGAAAAATGTATCTGCTTTTGGCTTTTCCTGCTAACTTTGCTGTTTGGGCACGGTTTTTTTGCTGGACAGAGAGGTGTGTGTGTTAAATTTTTAAACAAAGGGAGTAGTTTTTGAGGCCTGTGGATTACAAAAGGTTACAAAAGAACATGCTTTTCAGGGATCCACTGTATTCCTCAACTAAAGTCCAAATGTATAGGAGCAAGTAATTGTTGATTATTAGATACAAAGTTATTTTTCTTGAACAGCTTGCCTGAACATTTTTTTCTTTCACTTTTTCCCTATTTCTAAATATCTTACCACTTTTCCTTATAAATCCGCTTTTTTCGTTGTTCCCTTTTTGCTGAGTGCCCACAAATAAAACAGAGGATGAGGCTCCTAAGTTTGTTTAGGCTTATCTGTATTTCCCTCTCTCATAAAAGATCACCTCCTTCCATGGGATGAAAAGCTACCCTGCTGCTGCCATGAGATGGAAAGTTGGATCATTCTTTTGGGGCCAAGGTTTTTGAAATTTAGATAAACAGTTTTATTTTCTACCCGCATCATAACAGCCATTCATTCAAGTACCAGACATTATTAAGAATTCTTGGGACACCTCAGTATACACAGAAGACTAACTACTACCATACTCTAAAACCTTGCAATTCAGGGGGTATAACGTGACAATTTGGGTACTAGGAATGATTTTGATAGGAAAATCTGCAATTCCTCATTAAGTGCTAGGCTCCATGAGAAAAGTGGAAGACTTCCTGTTATATACTAAGTAACGTTTTTATAGAAGTCTTGTAGTAGGTATTTTGTGGTTTCCTGAGATGCTTATGATATACCAAAAAAAAATTAGACATTAGTTCCCCCCCCACCTCGCCCCTCCTCCGGTGGTTCAGTGCTCCATAAATTATTCTCAGTTGTGGAAATTCCTAAGATAATTTTATTTACAAATGTATCTTCCCTTAACAGCCCACTTTCCTTGTGGAACTGTCCAGAGTGCTGGCAAATCCAGGAAATAGTCAGGTTGCCAGAGTTGCAGCTGGTCTACAAATCAAGAACTCTTTGACATCTAAAGATCCAGATATCAAGGCACAATATCAGCAGAGGTGGCTTGCTATTGATGCTAATGCTCGACGAGAAGTCAAGAACTATGTGAGTAACACTCATCTGTTTGGTTATATTGCCTAGAGAACAAGAAATTGCTTTCTCAGATCTTTTGCTATTTGCATGGGATAGAGCTGACAGTGTGATAGGTTTCTGGGACCTGAACTTCACCTAAAGATAAAAATTGTCTTTGTCTTAAATCTTTCTCAGCACAGCTTGTCCATTCCCACTGATGGATTGGAATTCTTTTTAGATGATTGAGGTAGGCTGCAGCAGCTTGGGAAACTTTAATTGTGTGTCATAATTTGTAAAAATCTGTTTGACAAATGGGAGTAGTGTATAAATTGGTGCTGTATACCCACATCACTTAGGGAATTTGTTAATACGTATTTCCAAGCTCTCCAGAAATTCCGATTTGGTACTTCTGGAGTACAGCTCAGGCACTTTTTTTTTTTTTTTTTGGAGACAGTCTTGCTCTGTTCCCCAGGCTGGAGTGCAATGGCATGATCTTGGCTCACTGCAACCTCCGCCTCCCGGGTTCAAGAAGTTCACTGCCTCAGCCTCCCAAGTAGCTGGGATTACAGGCACCCGTCACCACGCCCAGCTAATTTTTGTGTTTTTAGTAGAGACGGGGGTTCACCATCTTGGCTAGAGTGGTCTTGAACTCCTGACCTCATGATCCATCTGCCTCGGCCTCCCAAAGTGCTGGCATTACAGGCGTGAGCCACTGCGCCTGGCCAAGGGATGTTTTTTAAACTGTCTCCCCAAGTGATTATCCAGTCAACCAGCACCTGGCTCTTGTTGAACTTCTGCTGTTTCAATCTCAATCTTTGCTGGTTTAGCATGGCACTATGTGGAGTCAGAAGGAAAGTTACATGATCTCTTGGGCCTTGGAGGCCCAAAGAGTTTGTGAAATAGGAGTGTGACATTAATGGCGTTTTATCTACTTAGCCAATTATAAAAAAATCTTTCTTCAGAAACACTTGACTTTTTTCCCAGGGCATTTAGAGTGGGATGAATTTTGGGGAGAAAAGGTGATGAATTTTGAATCGTGACATTCTTGTTACTGTCTTGTTGAATTAGAAATTCATAGTTCTAAATGAAGCAAAGGACTCAGAATATATGGACTGGTGTTTTGTTTTGTTTTTTTGCTTGTTTGTTTGTATTTTTTGAGAGGGAGTCTTGCTCTGTTGCCCAGGCTGGAGTGCAATGGCGCAATCTCGGCTCACTGCAACCTTCACCTCCTGGGTTCAAGTGATTCTCCTGCCCCAGCCTCCTGAGTAGCCGGGATTACAGGTGTACGCCACTAGGCTGGCTAATTAATTTTTGTATTTTTAGTAGAGATGGGGGTTTCACCGTGTTGGCCAGGCTGGTCTTGAACTCCTGACCTCTGATGATCTGCCTGCCTGTCTTCCCAAAGTACTGGGATTACAGGCGTGAGCCACTTCGCCTGGCTGTTTTTCAATTAAGTTCTTTAGTGATCTGTCTGACATGGGTAAGGCACAAAGAGGAGTGAGTTAAATACCTGTGCAATCATCATTTTGTCCTTGGTATCTGAGTGGAAACTAGTAGGGAATTCCTACATATGTACTTGTGCAGGTCATGGTTATGCACATCATACTTGCTAATTCCTGGTTCTAGATATCAGCGTTAGGTAAAGTAGTGCCCTGTAAGGCACCAACTTTTCTATCTAGTTGTGTACCTCCTTCTGTCACCAATTTTGCATACCCATGATAAGGAGCCAGCTTATTAAATCCAACTTGGTTTCAAATCTTTTTGGAATATGTAGAGCTGTTTCTATTCATGTTGGGTCTGCTTGTGTAATAATAACATTTTAATTCCTTCTCTCTCAGCTAAGTGACATAAATGGAAGTATATTCTATCACTGGAAATCTCGATACTGATAGTGCCCATTCAGTTTCTCATCTTCTTAAATTACACACTAGTAAATGGGATAAGATGTAATTGGAATTGGAATTGGCTTATTTTTTGGCACATCACTCTTAACACCAACCTTTAAAAAAAACAAGTGGGCGCAGTGGCTCATGCCTGTTATCCCAGCACTTTGAGAGGCTGAGGTGGGTGGATCACCTGAGGTCAGGAGTTCGAGACCAGCCTGGCCAGCATGGCGAAAGCCTGTCTCTACTAAAAATACAAAAATTAGCTGGCTGTGGTAGGGGGTACCTGTAGTCCCAGTTACTCAGGAGGCTTAGACAGGAGAATTGCTTGACCCTGGGAGACAGAGATTGCGGTGAGCTAAGTTTGTGCCATTGCATTCCAGGCTGAGTGACAGAGTGAGACTCCGTTTCTTAAAAAAAAATAAATAAATATTAGATAATAATTTGTATAGGCATGGTTAAGCCCTTGGGCATGGGGGGAAAAAAAGCTAACAGTTACCTTGGCCTTTTTCTCTTTCATAGCACAACTGATAATTAATACTAAGTTTCACTGTCAGTGATCTTTTTTGAAATCTGGATACTGGGGCACAATTGAGCCAGTTTCTCTTTTTTGATAATTGAATATTACTATTAAGGTTACCTCTAGTTTAAACAGAAAACTTTTAGTACCCAAGAGTTGGACATTTGTAGTTTCTTAATCACCTCAAGTAATATGGAGTCTTCAGAAAGCAATCTAAAGGAAAAAGGTAAAAGTAGAATGGGATTCAGTGCACTCCACATATGTACTAGGATATGATGTAGTGCGGTGTGAAGGCACCCTGGACTTGGGTTAATAATATCCATTCAGCCTCTGGCATTTTGGACAATTCACCTTGTTTTTCCCCCTTGTTCCCTCATGTCTTTGACATACAGTTTTTGTCCATTCTAGCTCTGCTGGTCCTCCAGAGCAAAGCCTTTCATTCAACATCAATCAGAACTGTTTAGTGTTGGGTAGAGCTGATGGGGGTGGGGGCCAGGGATGATGATATACCATATAAGAAGGAAAGGGGGAGTTCATTATTGGTACTAGCTGCTGCAAAGCAGGATACTAAGTGATCCAACCCAGTCAGCAGAGCTGGTCTGAATATCTGGCAGCTATTCTTTGTCCCGTATTCATGCCAGAACAGTTAACTGTTTGCCTGTGAGTGGACTGGTGATTCTTAGTGAGTTCATTGACTGAATTAGCTGATCATGGTAATGATTAACTCTAGGTCAATTGTGACTTCATCTTTTATCATACCTGTGCTATTACCCTTTACATAAATGGTGGTGTGGTTACCATGTCAAGCGAGACATGTTTAATGACAAGTGGATCTTGTTTTGACATCTGGCTAGATTCTGTCAGTGGTAGAGAGAACAGTTCTTTGATTCTTGGGCAAACAGAACAAATCCTTTCAAATTGGAAGTTATATAAAGATAAGTTCATGGGTGTTATTAACATCAGCAACTTTGTTTTTGTATTTAGTGATGTTGTTACTTGACCAAGGCCTTTCTATGTAAGTCACCCAGAGTTCTGGGTTGTCAGTGATTAGAAGGAAAACGTTTTGTTTCAGCCCACGTCTCATGAGTGAGATCTCCTTGGATCAGGTTAGACAGTGATCTACTGTGAATCAGACCCACCTGAATGCCCCAGAACTAGCTTCATTCTAGTGTCCATGTCTGTCCACAAAATGAGGTTGTTATTGTTATAAAAGCAACAATGAGCCTGGAAGATGAGTTTTGTCCCCATCTCTCTCCTTTGCCATTTACTGCTACCTCCCCTTGTAACTTCTGGTTTCCCATCTTGTGTTGAAGGTTGAAGTGAGGTGTGTTATTTTGGAGAATTCCTTTTGGAAGCAGGGGATGACTGGTTTTATTTCTAGGTTCTGGGGCAGTGTTGATTATGCTGATGTTGCTACTGTGCTGGATTTTTCTGACAGCCTTTTCTGCTTCTCCATATTATAGATAAGAATTCTGAGGCCAGGCACGGTGGCTCATGCCTGTAATCCCAGCACTTTGGTAGGCCGAGGTGGGTGGATCACCTGAGGTCAGGAGTTCGAGACCAGCCTGGCCAACATGGTGAAACCCCGTCTACTAAAAATACAAAAACTAGCTGGGCATGGTGGCAGGCGCCTGTAATCCCAGCTACTTGGCGGGAGGTGCTAAGGCAGGAGAATCTCTTGAACCCGGGAGGCGGAGGTTGCAGTGAACCGAGATTGCGCCATCACGCTCTAGCCTGGGGGACAAGAGTGAGACTTTGTCTCCAAAAAAAAAAAAAAAAAGAATTCTGAGACAGCTGCCTGGGCGCAGTGGCTCACACCTGTAATCCTAGCACTTTGGGAAGCCAGGAATTTGAGACCAGCCTCGGCAACATAGGGAGACCCCCATCTCTACTAAAAATCCAAAAAGTTAGCTAGGTGGGATGGCACATGCCTGCAAGTCTAAGCTACATGGGGAGGCCTGGGAGGTCGAGTCTGCAGTATCGTTGTGCCACTGCACTATGGTTATGCTACTGCATTCCACCATGGACAACAGAGTAAGGCCTTGTATTTCCTTTTTTTATTTTTTTTAAGAGCCTGGACAATATGGTGATGCCCTGTCTCTACAAAAAATAGCTGGGTATGTCTGCATATCCACCCCTGTAGTTCAGGTACTCAGGAGGCTGAGGCGGGAGGATAGATTGCACCATAGAGGTGAGGCTACGGTGAGCTGTGACGGTGCCACTGCACTCCAATCCGGGCAATAGAGTGAGACCCTGTCTTAAAAAAGAAAAAAAAAAAAAGAAGAATTCAGAGACACTAATATAAGAAGTGTGGTGGTGGGCAAAATGTGGTCAAATAGTGTTAGAAATTTGTATCTTTTGTCTTTTTTGGTGCAGGTTTTGCAGACATTGGGCACAGAAACTTACCGGCCTAGTTCTGCCTCACAGTGTGTGGCTGGTATTGCTTGTGCAGAGATCCCAGTAAACCAGTGGCCAGAACTCATTCCTCAGCTGGTGGCCAATGTCACAAACCCCAACAGCACAGAGCACATGAAGGAGTCGACATTGGAAGCTATCGGTTATATTTGCCAAGATATAGTAAGTGCTTGCCTAATGTATCTGGTTTATATACCTCTGATTGCCTCTAGCTGTGACATGAATGATATTGGTACTACCTTATTGAATCACGAAGAGAGCCAAGCTAAATTGCACAGTGTTTTGAAAGTAAGACTGATTTATTTCCCCTAGGCCTCTGTCTTCACATTACTAATCATGCCCTAAAGTTAAGAAACTTGATCACAAACTGAAAACAGAAGTCCATGTTTGAAGAGTCTTAGATTCTAGACTTACAAAATGAGGATATTCTCATTTGGAGCATCCCTGACCAATCCTTTTTCTTAAGATCCTGAATGTACCATGATTGTTGTGGTGCATTTTAGTTTACTACATTACGGAAAGTTTGCCAACACTTGATGTAGTTGGTTTAGCCACTGGAGACAAGGTATTTTAGATGCAGCCCTCCCAGCACTGTTGTTCCTGATGAGGTTACCACTCTTGGTGTCTATTTTAATATATAGACTTTATGAAACACAGGAGCCCACAGCACTTGACCTGGTCTTAGACTCCCTAGATGTGGCCAGGTGTTGATTCTTGGCCTTGGCCCTTAAATGTCCTGAAGCTTTACCGTAGAGTACAGATGGCCTGGAAAACACCAACAGACTGCCATCTCCATTTGTACAGAAGGGGGAAGAAAGCTAATATTTTAGCTCCTTATGGCAGTCTTCTGGGGTGGATTGATTCCAACACCTTCCTCAGGTACCAAGATGTTCAAGTCTGTTATATAAAATGGTGTAGTATTTGCATATAACCTATGCACATCCTCCCATATACTTTATACTTTAAATCATCTCTAGAATACTTACAATACCTAATTCAATGTAAATGCTATATTAATAGTTGGTATACTGTATTAAGGGAATGATGACAAAAAAAGGTGTACACGCACCTTTTGGTGCAGTACAAATGCAACCATCCACTTTTTTTCCTCTAAATATTTTCAATCCATAGTTGCTTGAGTCCACAGATGTGTAACCCATGGCTGCAGAGAGCCGACTGTATATTCATTGCACTTCTTTGCTTGTTACAGGACCCAGAGCAGCTACAAGATAAATCCAATGAGATTCTGACTGCCATAATCCAGGGGATGAGGAAAGAAGAGCCTAGTAATAATGTGAAGCTAGCTGCTACTAATGCACTCCTGAACTCGTTGGAGTTCACCAAAGCAAACTTTGATAAAGAGGTAAGTTTTTTCACAATAAGGTATAGATTCAGACAGTAAAGGATGAAGGAGTTAAATGTAAGTTTTTTGTTTTGTTTTCTTAAGTTTATGATTTAGAAAGTACCACCTACTTAAAAGTATTTGTTTCCAGTTTAGTCCAGTTTGTATTGTGTGAGATATGCCCATGGAGTGTTTGCCATTTCTCATCATGCTTTTGGAAATAAAGTGTTTCTAAGCTTAGGTTTTTCCTTTTGCAGTCCAAAGCGTGGAATGTTGTTGGGTTTTTTAAAATTATAGGGCATGGTGGTGCATACTTGTACTCCAGCTACTTCAGAGGTTGAGGCGGGAGGATTGCTTGAGGCCAGTTGTTCAAGGCCAGCCTGAGCAACAAAGTCAGATACAGTCTCTTAAAAAAAAGAAAGAAATAGGCTGGGCACGGTGGCTCAAGCCTGTAATCCCAGCACTCTGGGAGGCCGGTTGCGGGGGGAGGGTGGATCATCAGGTCAGGAGTTCGAGACCAGCCTGACCAACATGGTGAAACCCCATCTCTACTAAAAATACAAAAAAATTAGCCGGGCGTGGTGGCATGCGCCTGTAATCCCAGCTACTCAGGAGGCCGAGGCAGGAGAATCACTTGAACCTGGGAGGCAGAGGTTGCAGTGAGCTGAGATTGCACCACTGTATTCCAGCCTGAGCAACAGAGCAAGACTGTCTCAAAAAAAAAAAAAAAAGAAAGAAAGAAATTATGGTATGTACTATATACTTTGGTTTACTTTGGTTTCTTTTAAGGTTGTGTAAATCTTTTAAATCTTTTGCCTTGTACTAAAGATTTTGGGGAGGCTGGGTGCTGGGGCTCACATCTGGTAATCCCAACACTTTGGGCCATCAAGGCAAGAGGATCACTTGAAGCGAGGAGTTTGAGACTAGGCTGGGCGATGTAACAAGACCCTATCTCTAAAAAAATAAAGATTTCTGTGGAGAGGAGCAACTGAGTTTTTAACCAGCTTTGTGAGCTCTTGTGTTTACAGGGCTTATAATGGAAAGAAAAAGAATGAAAAATGAAATAAATAAAAATTATGGCAATTGGTCTGTTTCATACCACCTTAGGAAGGTGTTTTTAAGAAACAGGATATAGCCAGGTGTTCTGGCACATGCCTATAATCCCAGCTACTTGGGAAGCTGAAGTGGGAGGATCACTTGAGCCTGGGAGTTCAAGGCTCAAGATTGCACCACTGTACTTCAGCCTGGGCAACAGAGCAAGACTCTGTCTCCAAAAAAAAATACATATGTGTGTGTGTGTAGATATTTGTATATATATACATGTATATGTATGTGCATAATATATATGTAAACGTTTTGTGTGTATATATAATATGTATATAAACTTTTGGCTGAAAATGCAATGAATAACATAAAACCATCTTAAATCATTTTTAAACGTACAGTTAAGTAGATTCACATTGCTGTGGAAACAGTCTCCACAACTTTTTCATCTTGCAAAACTGAAACTACATACTGAACAACAACTCCTCATTTCCCCTTTTCTCAGCCACTGGTAACCATCATTTTACTTTCAGTTTCTATGTATTTTACTACTCTAACAAAATACCTTACGTAAGTGGAATAATATAATATTTGTCTTTTTGCAACTGGTTTGTTTTAATACGATGTCCTCGAGATTCATCTAAGGGGTAGCATTTGTCAAAATTTGCTTTTCAAGGGTGATTAATATTCCATTGTATGTATATGCCACATTTTGTTTATCTAGTCGTCCATCCATGGCCATTTAGCTTGCTTCCACCTTTTGGCTATTGTGGGTAATGCTGCTATGAACATGGGTATGCATGTGTGTCTTTGAGACTCTGCTTTCAGTCCTTTTGGGTAAATACCTACAAGTAAAATTGCCAGGGTCATGGTCTGAAAGTATTTCTGTATATATGTTTATTGACACTTTAGCTGGCTTTTTACCATTTCTTGACTTTCGAAAGGTCTGAAACCCCAGAGCAAATGGCAATTCTAATTGATTAAAAAACTGGATTTTTCCTTAATAGATTTTGGAAGATTTAGGAGGGTAGCACATAAAGTTCATTACTCTATTCTCCCTTTTCTCGCCACATTTGATGTGAATTTGCTACCTCTCAGAAAACAAATTTGGTCTCTGAAATAAAGCAGATGTTTTGAATTCTCTTATATTTTAACTATAAGGAAATTGATTTTCCTACATGTAGATTTTTATCTTTTAACCAACCATTTTTATTTAAACCTTGTGACCTACATTTTTCTGTTTCCTCCCTGAAGTCTTTGTTAGTGAAGGTCATCTTGGAGATTAAAAGATTAGGGACCTCATTGGAGGGCAAGTCACATAGCAGACACCGAAGGTAAACTCTTTATAGCCTTTATAGTGCGGTACCATCTCAAGGGAGAGTGGCTTGATTGTACCAGGCAGGGCTGTGTGGGGCCCTGAGGGAGCGAGTGGTTTTCCTTGTAGAGGGAGTCTGGAAATCTTCTATGTACAGGTTATGCTCCCCTAATTCTCTTTATTTTTATTCTTCCTACAGTCTGAAAGGCACTTTATTATGCAGGTGGTCTGTGAAGCCACACAGTGTCCAGATACGAGGGTAAGTGTAAGGGTAAGGTTATGTGAAAAATCTGTCTCGGCCGGGCGCGGTGGCTCAAGCCTGTAATCCCAGCACTTTGGGAGGCCGAGACGGGCGGATCACGAGGTCAGGAGATCGAGACCATCCTGGCTAACACGGTGAAACCCCGTCTCTACTAAAAAATACAAAAAACTAGCCGGGCGAGGTGGCGGGCGCCTGTAGTCCCGGCTACTCGGGAGGCTGAGGCAGGAGAATGGCGTGAACCCGGGAGGCGGAGCTTGCAGTGAGCTGAGATCCGGCCACTGTACTCCAGCCTGGGCGACAGAGCGAGACTCCGTCTCAAAAAAAAAAAAAAAAGAAAAATCTGTCTCACATCTTTCCTAGGAAATGTCAAATCTAATGTAAGTTTGAAATATTGGGAATCAGTTGACTTCAGCAATAAGGTTTGATTGTTACTAATAATTAATATTCTGGGTGGGCATGGTGGCTCACACTTGTAATCCCAGCACTTTGGGAGGCCATGGCAAGCAGATTATCTGAGGTTAGGAGTAATTAATATTCTGGCTGGGCATGGTGGCTCACACTTGTAATCCCAGCACTTTGGGAGGCCATGGCAAGCAGATTATCTGAGGTTAGGAGTTTCATACCAGCCTGGCCAACATGGTGAAACCCTGTATCTACTAAAAATACAAAAAAATTAGCTGGGTGTGGTGGCACGTGCCTGTAGTCCCAGCTGCTGGGGAGGCTGAGGTACAAGAATTGCTTGAACCTGGGAGGTGGAGGTTGCAGTGAGCTGAGATCATGCCACTGCAAATGGAGTGAGACTCCATCTCAAAAAGTAATCATGATAATTAATATTAATAAAAACATTGGAGAAGAGGGAAGAATTGTAATGGAGGTTGCCATCCTCTTAAAAAAGGTTTAAGGGGCCAGTGTGGTGGCTCACACTATAATCCCAGCAATTTGGGAGGCCAAAGCAGGAGGATCACTGAGGTCGGAAGTTGGAGAACAACCTGGGCAACATAGTGACACCATCTCTACTAAAAAATATACACAAATAAACAGTTAAGGGAGAAGACATTTTTGATCAGCTTTGCTACTTCATTGCCTTGGGTTATTCAAGCCGTTTCTACTAAAAATATATGTATACACAAACAGTTAAGGGAGAAAAAGTTTTTGATTGGCTTTGCTACTTTATTGCCTAGTGATTTGCTACTTTATTGCCAACAATCACTTATTCAAGTGATTGTTTTCCACTCCAGCCATTAAAACAGCTTTGCTATTGCTATACCCGAAACCTGACCCTTCAAGAAGGTAGAAGTAACATCTTCAGTCTGAATAGTATTAGTGAATTTAGCCCTACCATGGGTTCCACACGCACCTTTAATACAAAAAAAAAAAGAGGACTGAGGCCAGGCGCAGTGGCTTACGCCTGTAATCTCAACACTTCACAGGCGCATGTCTGTAATCTCAGCTACTCAGGAGGCTGAGGCAGGAGAATCGCTTGAACCTGGGAGGTGGAGGTTGCAGTGAGCTGAGATCACATCACTGCACTCCAGCCTGGGAGAGTCCATCTCGAAAAAAAAAAAGACTGGGTGACTGGGTATTGTGGCTCATGCCTGTAATCCCAGCACTTTGGGAGGCTGAGGCCAGAGGATCGCTTGAGCCCAGGAGTTGGGAGACCAGTCTGGGCAACATGGTGAAACTCCATGTCCACAAAAATTAGCTGTGCGTGATGGGGTGAGCCTGTAGTCCAAGCTACGTGGGAGGCTGAAGTGGGAGGATTGCTTGAGCCTGGTGGTTGAGGCTGCAGTGAGCCATAATCATGGCTACTATACTTGCACCAGGGTGACAGAGCAAGAAGACTGTCTCAAAAAAAAAAGAGAGAAATGGCCGGGCGCAGTGGCTCACACCTTTAATCCTAGCACTTTAGGTGACTGAGGTGAGTGGATTGCCTGAGCTCCAGGAGTTCAAGATGAGTCTAGTCAACATAGTAAAACCCTGTCTCTACTAAAAATACAAAAAATTAGCCAGGCATGGTGGCGGGCACCTGTAGTCCCAGCTACTTGGGAGGCTGAGGCATGAGAATTGCTTGAATCTGGGAGGCAGAGTTGGCAGTGAGCCAAGATCACGCCACTGCACTCCAGCCTGGGCAACAAGAGTGAAACTCTGTCCCCTCCCAAAAAAGAAAGAATATAGTATTAGTGAATTTAGCCCTACCATGGGTTCCACATGCACCTTTAATGCAAAAAAAAAAAAAAAAAAAAAAGGCGGAGGGGACTGAGGGAAAATAAATAGGAACGAATAATGAGGGAATTGAAGGGAGAGAACGAATTTTAGGGAAATGATAGCATATCCCATATTTACCTCAATTAATCCTTAGGATTATTGGCCCATTTGAGTGACTCTAACTTTGTCAGATTGCGTTGTTATTTTAGTAAACTGTCTGATCTGCTCTTCATAAAAGGTACGAGTGGCTGCTTTACAGAATCTGGTGAAGATAATGTCCTTATATTATCAGTACATGGAGACATATATGGGTCCTGCTCTTTTTGCAGTAAGTATTTCTATTTATATGATTTGAGCTTGTAGCTAATTACAGAGCCCATCATCCTTAGTTGCTATTTTGCCAATTCTGTAATATTTTACTTAATATTATGGAATCAAGGAAATTCCTTGAGACTGTTAGGTTTAAGCTTATCAGTGGTGTGCCAAGAAAACTGGTGCTACTTTGTGTGGGTAAAAGACCTTCATTTTGAGGCCAGTCCCGGTGGCTAACGCCTGTAATCCCAGCACTTTGGGACACTGAGGCGGGCATTATCACCTGAGGTCAGAAGTTCGAGACCAGCCTGGCCAATATGGTGAAACCCTGTCTCTACTGAAAATACAAAAATTAGCCGAACGTGGTGGCATGCGCCTGTAATCCCAGCTAGTTGGGAGGCTGAGGCTGGAGAATCGCTTCAACCCAGGAGGCAGAGGTTGCAGTGAGCCAAGATCGTGCCATTGCACTCCAACTTGGGCCACAAAGTGAGACTCTGTCTCAAAAACAAAAAAGAAAAAGCCTGCATTTTGAAAATCTGAGGCTGGGTTGGTGACTCTCGCCTGTAATCCCAGTACTTTGGGAGGCTGAGACTGAGGGATCACTTGAGTCCAGGAGTTTGAGACCAGCCTGGGCAACATGGTGAAACCCTGCCTCTACAAAAAATATAAAAATAAGCCAGGTGAGGTGGCATGCACCTGTGGTCCCACCTACTCAGGAGGCTGGGGTGGGAGGTTTGCTTGAGTGTGGGAGGTGGAGGTTGCAGTGAGCTGAGACTGTGCTACTGTACTCCAGCCCGGGTGACAGAGTGAGACCCCATCTCCAAAAGAAAGAAAGAAAATCTTCCTTTTTCTATCTTTTCTTTCAAGCCTAGCTTGCTTTTTATAAGTTACATTTCTGAAATTTGCATGTCTGTGGTTAAAGCTGGGTTGGGGCAGGGACTCACTTGAATCAGTACTTATTTGGGGCCTGGGGTGTTTTTCTTCTTAAGATCACAATTGAAGCAATGAAAAGTGACATTGATGAGGTGGCCCTACAAGGGATAGAATTCTGGTCCAATGTCTGTGATGAGGAAATGGATTTGGCCATTGAGGCTTCAGAGGTGAGCTGGGGAGAACTTATTATTCTGAATAGACTTTGGGACATATCTCATTTGTGGATGACATTCCCCTTCTAGGAGAACTTTATTCTGTCTGGGTTTAGAGGGTATCTCCATTGGCAGAGATTTTGACTTTTCTGCTAGCCAGAGCCCTTCATGAAGAAGGCAGATAATTTATGAGGGCTCTCAGTTTTTGCCAAGCAGTCAGGCATGATTGAGCATAAATAGTGGTATTATCACTGTGAACACAAGGGGGCAGCAGGCTGTTGCAGTTTACCAAGGTGATACCTGATGCTGAATTACTTCCTTTTGGAAGTCCTAATGCAAGCCTGGGATGTATAATTGATACTTTACTAACTCTGGTGAAAGAGTCAGATATGGGGGAGAAGGGGGAGTTCTGTATTTGGAATCTTTGAATTCAGAATTTTGTTTCCAGCTTTGTCTTTACTTATTTCAGGACAAAAATAAAATTTCTTTTTTGGCATCTTTAGGCAAACTGGGTGTGTGTGTTGATCCAAGGAACACTTAAATATCAGGTTGTCAATACGAATTGAACTTATGAAAAAAAGTTGTACTCAGTGTTGCCTTGGACCTGTAATATATGGCCTAAAAGGGCCTAAAAGATTCTCACTGAAGTAGACCAAAAAATGAGCACTTTCCAAGATCACATTGTATGTTACCATTTATCCCTGTATGTTTCTGTTTCTGTTAAGAGATCCCTGGTCAGCTCTCATTGTATGCCTTTAGTATATAGAGCTTGGTTGCTTTTGTCTAGAATTTGCTTTGTTTCTCCTCAGGCAGCAGAACAAGGACGGCCCCCTGAGCACACCAGCAAGTTTTATGCCAAGGGAGCACTACAGTATCTGGTTCCAATCCTCACACAGACACTAACTAAACAGGTGAGTTACCTTCCAAATATAGGTAGGTAAGCTGTGAAACCTTACTAAGAGTAAACTGTTTGCTGTGGAACAGTTTCCATGGAAGGAACTTGGCAACCCATCAACTATTTGATGTTCTGTTGTTGATGGCTCAGGAACAGCTAAGCTGGATCTAGAAGATCCCCTAGGCTCTGACTTCTTTGTGAAGGAGAACTAGGTCTTAACATCTCAGATGCATCTTGCTCAGGAGTGAGCCACATGCTGCTCTGATTTCCTGAGTGCTCCATTGTCCAAACTCATAGAAGAGAGGTGCTCTATCAACGCTTCAGTGAAGCAAGGTTGGGAGCAAAGATATGCTGGTTTTAGGCCACTTGCCTATCTGTTCTAATGTCTAGGATACTTTTGTGAGTTCACAGGGTATATGCTTTTAAAATGCTAAGAAAGTTGGATATGAGTTATTCAGATCCTAATGAAGGACCCCAACCCAAGAAAGAAACCCTTCTACTAATCCTTTAAGATGATTAACTTGAATTATTAAGATTCAGGCTGAAAGTGAAGTGACAAGACTTCATAAAGATTGGGGTCTAATGAGTAAATATAGAAGTTCTTTTATGAGGACCGTGTCCTGGTTGCTTTTGTTCTCCCGACTTTATGCAACACAGTGTTTCTTGATATGGTGTTTGGGAAGGTTCTTTTGGTGCATGTGAAGTTATTACCAAAGAGCTGCTAGTACTCTGAGGAAACAATGCTGGTAACTGAGCACTGCATCATTTCTTTGTACACAGGAATGTAATTGTTTTTAGGGATGTGTATGATTCTCAATATAGTAGTTTCAAAAGCTAAGTAGGGATGTGTTTGGATTAAAATGAACTGGATGTTCCCTTACATTTTAACCTCTCCTTTCAGGTTTTTTGTTTCTGTTTTTTTTTTCTTTTGTTTTGAGACGGAGTCATACTCTGTCACCCAGGCTGGAGTGCAATGGCATGATCTCGGCTCACTGCACCCTCTGCCTCCCGGGTTCAAGCAGTGTTCCACCTCAGCCTCCCAAGTAGCTGGAAATACAGGTGCGCACCATCACAACCAGCTAATTTTTGTATTTTCAGTAGAAATGGGGTTTTGCCATGTTGGCCAGGCTGGTCTCGAACTCCTGACCTCAGGTGATCCGCCCGCCTCAGCCTCCCAAAGTGCTGGGATTACAGGCATGAGCCACTGCGCCTCGCCTATCGTTGCTATTTTTATCTTTCGACTTTGTGTCTTGTCTTTTGTGTGTGTGTGTGTATATTTTATATTTATTTGTTTGTTTATTTCTTAGACGGAGTCTCACTCTGTCGCCAGGCTGGAGTGCAGTGGTGAGACCTCGGCTCACTGCAACCTCTGCTTCCTGGGTTCAAGCGATTCTTCTGCCTCAGCCTCCTGAGTAGCTGGGACTACAGGCATGCACCACTACGCCCAGCTAATTTTTGTATTTTTAGTAGAGATGGGGTTTCACCATGTTGACCAGGATGATCTCGATCTCTTGACCTTGTGATCCGCCCACCTTGGCCTCCCAAAGTGCTGGGATTACAGGTGTGAGCCACCACACCCGGCCTACTTTCTTATATTTTTACTGTGCTTTTCCTCTTTGAGAACACATTATTCTTTGTGTGATTTTCTGAAACTGCGTAGGCAACATGCCTTAAGTTATTATGTGGTGTGAATGGCCACAATTAGGAAGCTATACCTTGGATTTTAACTTAAGAGGAGATATTAGTGGAATCTTTTCTTTTTTGAACTTTTGTGTTTTTGTTTTTTGTCTTTTAGGGGGGTACAGAGTCTCACTCTGTCATCCAGGCTGGAGTGTGGTGGGGCAGTCTTGGCTCACTACAACCTTCATCTCCCAGGTTCATGTGATTATCTTGCCTCAGCCTCCCGAGTAGCTGGGATTAACAGGCATGTGCCACTATACCCAGCTAATCTTTGTATTTTTAGTAGAGGCCAGGTTTCACCATGTTGACCAGGCTGGTCTCGAAGTCCTGACCTCAAGTGATCTGCCTGCCTTGGCCTCCTAAAGTGCTGGGATTACAGGCATGAGCCACTGCGCCTTGCCTCTTTTTTGAACTTTTGATTGAATCATGTCTTCTTTCCAGTCATGAAACTCCCTCACTTTCCTGGTCTGTTATTCCATAGGTTAATTTTTGTTGATTTTGGACGTTATTTATTCTTTTTATTTATTTATTTTTTCTGAGACAGTCTCACTCGGTTACACAGGCTGGAGTACAGTGGTGCAATCTTGGCTCACTGCAACCTCCGCCTTCCAGGTTTAAGCAATTTTCCTGCCTTGGCTTCCTGAGTAGCTGGGACTACAGGAACGTGCCACCACACCTGGCTAAGTTTGGTATTTTTAGTAGAGACGGGGTTTCACCACCTTGACCAGGCTGGTCTCAAACTCCTGACCTCAGGTGATCCACCTGTCTTAGCTTCCCAAAGTACTGGGATTACAGGCGTGAGCCACCGCGTCTGGCCAATTTTGTACTTTATGTAACTGGAATCATACAGCATACACTCTAGTTCTGCATTTTGTTCTAAATGTTTGGGATTCATTCTTTTTGGATGTAGTTGGAATATTTTCATTCTTGTTGTTTAGTACTAAATGGAATCTTCTTCCTTCTGAATCTTGTTTAACAAAGACTATGCTGGCCGGGCGCGGTGGCTCAAGCCTGTAATCCCAGCACTTTGGGAGGCCGAGGCGGGTGGATCACAAGGTCAGGAGATCGAGACTATCCTGGCTAACAGGGTGAAACCCCGTCTCTACTAAAAATACAAAAAACTAGCCGGGCGCGGTAGCGGGCGCCTGTAGTCCCAGCTACTCGGGAGGCTGAGGCGGGAGAATGGCGTGAACCCCGGGGGCGGAGCTTGCAGTGAGCCGAGATCGCGCCACTGCACTCCAGCCTGGGAGACACAGTGAGACTCCGTCTCAAAAAAAAAAAAAAAAAAACAAAGACTATGCTGTGATGAATGTTTGTGGAAGAGAGAAAATATAAAGGTCTTATATTTTATTTCCCTGAAGTTTAAGTTCTAAAGACATTCAAGTAGTCAGAGGACCTTTAGAGTTAAAATGATTCTTTGGACAAAATCTTAACTAGTGCCATATTCTTTCACCAGGACGAAAATGATGATGACGATGACTGGAACCCCTGCAAAGCAGCAGGGGTGTGCCTCATGCTTCTGGCCACCTGCTGTGAAGATGACATTGTCCCACATGTCCTCCCGTTCATTAAAGAACACATCAAGAACCCAGATTGGCGGTACCGGGATGCAGCAGTGATGGCTTTTGGTTGTATCTTGGAAGGACCAGAGCCCAGTCAGCTCAAACCACTAGTTATACAGGTGAAGCTGAGGGATTTTTGGAGTAGAAAGTAGAATATTTATTGTTTAAACTTAAAGCATATCTTTATTTTTCAAAACAAAACTGTAAATTGTCATCTACAAAGATTATTTCTAGATACCTATTTACTTTTAATGAGAGTAAAATATATTTCTTAGGTTTCTAATTAGTCAGCATGATCCAGAGACTTTTGAAAAAAGCCAAAAGAGAAGTCACCTTTAATTTCATTGCCCAGAAATAACCGCTCTTAACTCTGTATTTATCCTTGAAGCTTTTTCCTGTGTATATGTGTGTGCAACAGGCGCTTTCTGTGCAGATTGTTTTATAACTTGTTTCTTCATTTAATACTATGTTGTAAACATTTCCCGATAATTTTTTTTGCACCTAGCACTGATTCCCCATAATTTTTAATAATGGCATTATTATTCTATTCTTTGGACAAAATGGCCTTTATATAATGAAAATGTTCTTGTGGAAATGTTGTGCTTTTTTTTTTATTAAAAATCGTGCCATTGCACTTCAGCCTGGGCAACAAGAGTGAAACTCCATCTCAAAAAAAAGAAAAGGAGTTTGTTATACTTGAGTTTAGTGCTTAAAGAATTCAGTCTTTCTGGATATAGCCAGATGCCATCATAGGTGCATCCTGGGAATTCTGAGTATCTGAGTAATTTTTTTTTTTTTGAGGTGGGGAGGCGGGGGGCTGGAGTCTTACTCTGTTACCTGTGCTGGGGTGCTGAAGCTTAGTGGTACAATCTAGGCTCACTGCAACCTCCAGCTCCCCAGCTCAAGCAATTCTCGTGCCTTAGCCCCCTGAGTAGTTGGGACTATGTGCCACCATGCCCAGCTAATTTTTGTATTTTTAGTAGAGAGACCGGATTTCATCATGTTGACCAGGCTGGTCTTGAACTCCTGACCTCAAGTGATCTGCCTGCCTCAGCCTCCCAGAGTGCTGGGATTATAGGCATGAGCCATCATGCCCGGCCTCTATCTGAGTAATTTATTGCAGACTACTGAAAGCATTTATACCAAATTTTTAATATAAAACTCTAAACTGGAGTTTTGAAAGATATTTTCAAATATTTTGAAAACGGCCGGGCGCGGTGGCTCAAGCCTGTAATCCCAGCACTTTGGGAGGCCGAGACGGGCGGATCACGAGGTCAGGAGATCGAGACCATCCTGGCTAACACGGTGAAACCCCGTCTCTACTAAAAATACAAAAAACTAGCCGGGCGAGGTGACGGGCGCCTGTAGTCCCAGCTACTCGGGAGGCTGAGGCAGGAGAATGGCGGGAACCCGGGAGGCGGAGCTTGCAGTGAGCTGAGATCCGGCCACTGCACTCCAGCCTGGGTGACAGAGCCAGACTCCGTCTCAAAAAAAAAAAAAAATATTTTGAAAGATGTTTCATATCATGTCCTGTAAAATTACAAAAGTATCTTGGTGACTTTTTTGAGTTAAGCCATCCATTAGTATTTCTTTTTCTGAAGTAGTAGTTAACATGAATTTTAATCTTTGTTTTGCTTTGCTAATAACTGTTATATTTTCAGGCTATGCCCACCTTAATAGAATTAATGAAAGACCCCAGTGTAGTTGTTCGAGATACAGCTGCATGGACTGTAGGCAGAATTTGTGAGCTGCTTCCTGAAGCTGCCATCAATGATGTCTACTTGGCTCCCCTGCTGCAGTGTCTGATTGAGGGCCTCAGTGCTGAACCCAGAGTGGCTTCAAATGTGTGCTGGGTAAGGGGTTTTCTTCCGGGTGAGAAAAGGAGCTTGCCTTGCCATTGGCAAGAAAGTAGAAGGTGTGGGAGAGAAATGGATCTGCCTCACCGGAAGCCTTTTTCTGAATAACATTTTCTTCCTAATTTATTCAATTAAAATGTGGGGGAGATTCCAACTGCAAGAGCCAGTGGGAACAGTTGACTCACGGTTACTGGTTCCTGAACCACTTAGAACAGTCATGGTAACCCAGTGGGGAAACTATCTGGATTTGGGTTGCTTTCTTGAATTGCTTGGGGACAAGAAGTTTTGATTAAGGTAGAGAGTTGTTGGCTACAAGAAGTATCATTGCTGAGAAGAGGGCAAGAGGAAAGGAAGGTAGGCAGCCTAAATGCTGAGTCAGTATAGGCTAATGTAATTGGTTAAGGGGAGGAAGTTCAAATAAGGAATATAAGGAATGGGGCTAAAAGTCTGTGAAAGGAAACAGGAGAAATGAAATGGACAGGATTTCTGTGATCAGAAACAGAAGAAATGGCAGGTATTGGTGAAAGTACTCTGCTGCTTAGAGAGTTGTCAGATTATCAGACGGGATGAACAGAAAGTACAAATCAAATAAATAAATAGTTAATTTAAAAGACACCTGTAAAATGCCATCTTAGAGATTACCTTGGCAGAAAAAGTTGGAAGTTCACTGACACAGCCCAAAGTATCTTAATGAAAAATGAGATGGTCCTAAGGTGTGGGGTTCTTTCAGGATTAACACTGAACCTATCTGCATTTCAGGCTTTCTCCAGTCTGGCTGAAGCTGCTTACGAAGCTGCAGATGTTGCTGATGATCAGGAAGAACCAGCTACTTATTGCTTGTCTTCTTCATTTGAACTCATAGTTCAGAAGCTCCTGGAGACTACAGACAGGTAACTGATATTTCACAGAAATGAGTGACGTCTTTGCATCCAAGTTCTGTTGCCTTCTGTGTGGAGGATATCTAGCTTAATCATAGAAGCATAGTGAGACAGGACAAGACTCTACCTTCTCTAGTGGAATTAAGAGTCCCGCCAGAGGCCTGGCGCAGTGGCTCATGCCTGTAATCCCAGCACTTTGGGAGGCCGAGGCCGGGAGATCACGAGGTCAGGAGATCAAGACCATCCTGGCTAACAAGGTAAAACCCTGTCTCTACTAAAAATACAAAAAATTAGCCAGGCGTGGTGGCGGGCGCCTATAGTCCCAGCTACTCAGGAGGCTGAGGCAGGAGAATGGCGTGAACCCGGGAGGCGGAGCTTGCAGTGAGCCGAGATTGCACCACTGTACTCCCATCCTGGGCAACAGCGAGACTCGGTCTCAAAAAAAAAAAAAAAAAAAAAAAGAATCCCACTGGGCGCGGTGGCTCACGCCTGTAATCCCAATACTTTGGGAGGCTGAGGCAACTGGATCACCTGAGGTCAGGAGTTCAAAAGTAGTCTGGCCAACATGGTGAAACCCCGTCTCTACTAAAAATACAAAAAATTAGCCGGGTGTGGTGGCGCATGCCTGTAGTCCCAGCTACTCAGGAGGCTGAGGCAGGAGAATTGCTTGAACTTGGGAGGCAGAGGTTGTAGTGAGCTGAGATTGCACCACTGCACTCCAGCCTGGGCAACAAGAGTGAAACTCCATCTCAAAAAAAAAAAAAAAAAAAAAAAAAAGAATCCCATGATTGGTTGACTGGTTTGTTTAAAGATAAAGAGATGTAAATTCCACCTACCTTAAAATTGTTCAGTTTATAGCTTAAATCTGAATATAGTGTAATTTCTCTAGTTTCTTTGTAGACAGTAATTGATCTAGAGAGGTTCCTTCATTTTGCAGCATTGACAGTTAACAGGAGTATTTGGTTACAAGAGAAATGATAGTATTCATTATGAATTTGATTGCCACACCAAATCAATAACTACCATTTTTATTTTATTTTTATTTTTTATTATTATTATTATTTGAGACAGAGTGTTGCTCTGTTGCCCAGGCTGGAGTGCAGTGGTGCAGTCTCGGCTCACTGCAACCTCCTCAAGCGATTCTTCTGCCTCAGTCTACTGAGTAGCTGGGACTACAGGCACAAGCCACCATGCCCAGCTAATTTTAGTATTTTTAGTAGAGATGGGGTTTCATCGTGTTGGCCAGGATGGTCTCGATCTCCTGACCTCGTGATCCACCTGCCTTGGCCCCCCGAAGTGCTGGGATTACAGGCATGAGCCACCGTGCCCGGCCAACTACCATATTTTTATGTGGGATGAAGAACTTGGGGTAAATGCAGTTGACTTAGAAAAAAGCTTTTGAAATGTTGTTTAAAGGTGTTTTAAGTTGGAGACAACCTTTAACAGTTCATGTTTTGTGTGAGCTATACCTAAAGTCATAAGCAAAGTAAACCTGAGCTGAGCACAAAAATCTCCCCTTTTTTTGAGACAGAGTTTCGCTCTTGTCACCCAGGCTGAAGTGCAATTGTGCAGTCTTGGCTCACTGCAGCCTCCCGGGTTCAAGTGTTTCTCGTACTTCGGCCTCCCGAGTAGCTGGTACTAAAGGTGCCCACCAACATGCCTGGCTAATTTTTGTATTTATAGTAGAGATGGGGTTTTGCATGTTGGCCAGGCTGGTCACAAATTCCTGACACCTCAGGTGGTCTGCCCACCTTGGCCTCCCAAAGTGCTGGGATTAGAGGCCTGAGCCACTATGCCCATCATCTCCATGCCTCTTTGAGATTGTATATGAAGACATCTTTTTTAAAGGAATGAAGAAAATTGTGGTATTTTCTTTTCTTTGTTTGTTTGTTTTTGTTTTTGTTTTTGTTTTTGAGACAGAGTTTCGCTCTTGTTGCCCTGGAGTGCAGTCTCGGCTCACTGCAACCTCCACCTCCCAGGTTCAAGGAATTCTTGTGCCTCGGCTTCCTGAGTAGCTGGGATTACAGGCATGCGCCCCTACGCCTGGCTAATTTTTATATTTTCAGTAGAGATGGGGTTTTACCATGTTGACCAGGCTGGTTTCAAACTGACCTCAAGTGATCCGCCCGCCTCAGCCTCCTAAATTGCTGGGATTACAGGCATGAGCCACCATATCTAGGCAAGAAAATTGGGGTATTTTCTTCATAGCTCTTCAGACAACCTGTTAAATTGTTCACATGATTCTTTACCATTTCAAACCATTTTTTCCTCTATAATTTTAGCCCATTTCCTAAAAGGGCCATTCTAAATTTTAACTGTCTGGAGACCATAATGAACATAGCCATTGGCTCAAAGGACTTGAAGATTTGGTTCTTGGATATTGTGTTTCCAGACTCAAACCAGGTCCGCAGTCATACCAGTTCCTGAGTTCTTATTTTTGGCAAGACATTGTCTATGTCCTTCCCTGTCCTTTTCAGTTGAGACTTTTTAAGATTTTTGCTGTATTCTTTACAGACCTGATGGACACCAGAACAACCTGCGGAGTTCTGCATATGAATCTCTGATGGAAATTGTAAAAAACAGTGCCAAGGATTGTTATCCTGCTGTCCAGAAAACGACTTTGGTCATCATGGAACGACTACAACAGGTGCTTCAGATGGAGGTGAGATCTAAGAGCACCCCTGACTATGGGTGGGAATGGGGCAGTACTTTTGACGCCTAGGTCTATTTTCCAGACTGTTCTGTCTTTTTAGTGTTTAAGTATGTATTTTCTCAGAAAGATATAAAGTTTATACAAAAAAACATTGCACTTTAACATTAGCATTGCTTGT
The DNA here is from genome assembly GCF_003255815.1 of Theropithecus gelada. Classification (NCBI taxonomy): domain Eukaryota; kingdom Metazoa; phylum Chordata; class Mammalia; order Primates; family Cercopithecidae; genus Theropithecus; species Theropithecus gelada. The sequence goes on along the minus strand of NC_037684.1, from coordinate 26,099,030 downwards.
CACAGTTTACTCATATATGTGTGCCACTATATGTATTATGGGTTTTTTTGTTGTTGTTGTTGTTTATTTGCCTATGTTAGTATTAGGGAAGATTATTAAGTGGTCCCAGCAAAAGTGGAAGGTTTTTATGTAAAGTATGTTTTCTTATTTTCTTTGTAGTCACATATCCAGAGCACATCCGATAGAATCCAGTTCAATGACCTTCAGTCTTTACTCTGTGCAACTCTTCAGGTATGATGGTGCCTTATCACTTCTTAACTCCAGGGAAGATAATTAATATCTCAGTATGACAAGTTCGTGTACACACAGAACTCAAAAATGGTATAGATGATGCAGATCAGAAGCTGTTCTCAGAAGGCTTTGATCTGTGATTGATTGGGAGAGGAATTTCCCACCTGCCTTTCCTGTCTGTCTAGAAAGATTCAAATCCTACTTACTTACAGATGGTCTAGATGTAATCTTGATAAAATCAAACCAACTTAACTTCTCCTAATTCAATATACACTCATCAAACCTCCCGTCCTCACTCTCGTTTGTTTCAACTAACATCACTGTGTAGAGAAGGAAACTACTTGATGTGTGATGGTTCCTCTCAGCTGTATAGTTCATTTGTGTTGGCAGCTTGAATGGTTTTGGTATTTCGATTTTGAAAACCAAAAAACTCTTGGTTTTTTGTTAGGTTATTCAAGCCTTGCTCAGTCAGATTTGGTTCCTAGCTGTAGTTCACTTGGCTAAAAATAAAGCCTTGAATTTGTACCTTCATCTTTTGAAACATTTGCTGTTTGACCTAATGTCAGTGATATTAGTTAAACAAGAGTGAGGAAGGAATGTTTGATGGAAGAAGTCAGGTTGGTTTGATTGTATCAAGATTATTTCTAGATCATCTGTAAATGGGTAGGATATAGGAAGGGTTGCTTTTTGTTTGTTTTATGAGTAAGAGTAAGGTGATAGGGCCTTCTCTAAAGCTGAAGTAATTTAACTATCATTCTAGTAAGACTGGACTATGGAGGCTACCAGCAGGGATTTGTCAGACAGTAAGACAAACGCAATTCAGAGGAAATGACCTTCTGCACAATGGAGGATCAGCTCACGTTTGTTCTGAAATGAGAAACAGGAGAAATGTTAAAATGCATTGCTGATGACTGGTACTGTCAATGTTTTTGAGTATAAAAAGTACATTTGGCATTTCCAAAATTTAAAAATATCAAGGGACTTAATTGATTTTAAAAAGAAAAGGTATAGTGTTCTGAATGGGAGATTTGGAATCAACTGATCTTGAACTCTTAACTCATTTCACAGAATGTTCTTCGGAAAGTGCAACATCAAGATGCTTTGCAGATCTCTGATGTGGTTATGGCCTCCCTGTTAAGGATGTTCCAAAGCACAGCTGGATCTGGTGGAGTACAAGAGGATGCCCTGATGGCAGTTAGCACACTGGTGGAAGGTCAGTGAGAAATACTGTCTGGTCAGGGAATGTCTTTGGAATGTAGGCATTTCAGTGGCCGTAAATAATTGTCACCCAGGCTGGAGTGCAGTGGCACAATCTTGGCACACTGCAGCCTTGAAATCCTGGGCTTAAGTGATCCTTCCACCTCAGTGCTCCCCGAGTAGCTGGGACTACAGGTGCACACCACCATGCCCGGCTAATTTTTATATTTTTGGTAGAGGCGGGGTTTCGCCATTTTGCCCAGACTAGTCTTCAACTCCTAAGTGATCCTCCTGCCTCAGCCTCCCAAAGTGGTAGGATTATAGATGTGAGCCACTGGGCCCAGCTTAATTTTGTGTGTGTGTGAAGATAGGGTCTCACTATATTGCTCAGGCTGGCCTCAAACTTGTGGGCCCAGGCAATCCTCCTTGCCAGGACATTAAAGAATTTTTGACTACAGAAAGCATAGTCCTTTTACTGGGGCATGAGTCACTTCAAAGTTAGATTGAACTTAAGTGCACACCACTTAAATTTGTATAACTGCCTTGTCAGTCCATTTAAATGGAGAGCCAGTTTGCAGCTAAGATTGGTAGAAGTGGTTTTTTTTTTTTTCTTTTTTTTTTTTGAGACTCGTTCTGTTGCCCAGGCTGGATTGCAGTGGCACAATCTTGGCTCACCACAGCCTCCACCTCCCAGGTTCAAGCAATTCTTCTGTCTCAGGCTTCTGAGTACCTGGGATTATAGGCGTGAGCCACTGTGCCCTGCCAAAAGTTTCTATTTTCTTTCCTGGTACTTGCCATCACCTGATTTGGTTCGTAATGCTTTTGGACTAAGGTTGACACATCATGGTGCCTGGTATGGGATGAAATGAAACATTGAGCAAGTTCTAGGAATTGATTTTCTGATTTTTACATGTCTGACTGCAAAATTGGTTTGGGGAAGTCATATCTGACTTAAGACTCTTTGAAGGGCCATTACAAAGCACTTTAGGAATCTGGAATGCCTCTTCATGTGTGGCCTGTAAGTACATTACTAAGGCCGTTTACCTGAGGACCACTCTCCTGAGGACCAGACCTGTTTTTGGCATAAACAGCCTATGTCCAACTGGTCTGTCAACATGTGACCACTCCTCTGAAAGGGCAAAGAAGTTAATTTTGGCTCCTGGAGTGGCTGATTTGGATCTGAAGCCCAGTGCTGCTTTTCCTGACTGTGGCTTGTTTAGCCCTTGATGGGACTGCCTAAGGACCCTGTTTTGCAGCTGGCCTGCAGAAAGGACATGCTGTTATCAGATGAGGGGGCGGACAAGAGTCAGTACTGCTGGTTCAGACCATTTAAAATTAACCCCAACATTCCTTGAGGGCCATACCACTTTGTTGTATTAGCCAGAGTAAAGCCCTGTTCTGTGGAGAGTGGGCATTGTCTCTGTGGTGTAAGAATTAGGGCCCTTCCAGCAGTAATAAATTTGGCTTATGCAAGCCTTTAATGTCTTCATGATGGAATCGGTAACTAACATACATTCCACCCAACCTGTTGAGTGGAGTGAGTACATTTTGGGAGAGGTAGGTTATGGGTTATTTTTACCTGCCTCTGTGTTAACACGTGGTGCTGTCATTGGCTAATAGTTTATTTCATTACAGTGTTGGGTGGTGAATTCCTCAAGTACATGGAGGCCTTTAAACCATTCCTGGGCATTGGATTAAAAAATTATGCTGAGTACCAGGTAGGATATGCTTTTCAAAATAGTATATTCCCATTTATACCTGATAGTCACTGTAGTGCAGACAAAACCAGGTTCTTATAGCTTAAGTAGTTTTTCCTTATACATTGTCCTAAAAGGCAAGCTGCTTTATTCATTGCCTGAATATTTGAACTGGAAGTAGTCCATGAAAAACAGGATATTAGATGCACCAGATAAAGGTGGATAAGATGACTGTTTATTTGCCTAGACAGTACTAATGTGGGAGCAGCTGTAAAGTTGAGCTATCAGCACCCTGGAGAGCAAGGCTTTTTTTTTTGTTTTTTTAAACCTTTATCAGTGATCTCTCTCAGATAGTCTTTGTTCCCTTCCTGCCGTGTTGGTTGCTGAAAAACTAATCTCGGCAGAGGGAAGATGTTTTCTCCTTTGACTCTAGGTTCAAGTGATAAAAGCCTAGCAGCTAGTTAAAAATAATGTCTTGCCCCAGCAGGCAGCCTTTTCTGTTAGAAGATTATTTCCTTGATTCTTGGCAGGTTTGTTTGGCAGCTGTGGGCTTAGTGGGAGACTTATGCCGTGCCCTGCAATCCAACATCATACCTTTCTGTGATGAGGTGATGCAGCTGCTTCTGGAAAATTTGGGGGTGAGTATCTACACACAATGTAATTAACCAGTCTTCTTTGAAGAAATCAATAGTTGGAAAGATAGTTAAATATCGACAGGCCGGGCACAGTGGCCTGTAATCCCAGCACTTTGGGAGGCCGAGGTAGGTGGGGTCACCTGAGGTCAGGAGTTCGAGACCAGCCTGGACAACATGGTGAAACCCCGTCTCTATTATAAATACAAAAAAAATTAGCCAGGTGTGGTGGCAGGGGCTTGTAATCCCAGCTACCCGGGAGGCTGAGGCAGGAGAATCGCTTGTACCTGGGAGGTGGAGGTTGCAGTGAGCCAAGATCGCACCATTGCACTCCAGCCTGGGCAAGAAGAGCCAAACTCCATCTCAAAAAAAAAAAAAAAAAAAATCAGTGACAGGGAGCTGTGAGTTTCTAGAACATTGGCTTTGGGCTTATAAACGGGAGTTGTTCATTTCACGGATGATTCTAAAGAAAGTGTAAAGTAATTAAAGGAATGTGTGCTCTATTAGAGGTTTTTAAAACAAAACAGTAAAATGCAAAGGAAAAGTAAATATAGTTGTTCTTTGACTTATGATGGAGTTAGGTCCCAATAAACACACTGTAAAGTAGAAAAATCAAACCATCATGAGCAGGGGACTATTTGTATATCATACCTCTCTCCAGAGGTAGCCATTGTTAATTATTATACGTGTCTTTAAGTTCTATATCCAACTTTGCTACTTTGCTTCTGTGTTCTCGGACAAGTCACTTGACTCTTAAGTCAGTTGCCTCATGTGTAAAGTGGGAATGCCAATACCTGGCTAGCTTCTTACAGTTGATGTGAGGTGCAATTGGGAAAGGTTTTGTAAGCTATAAAGGACCATCCAAATATTTAAAATCAGTAGTTGCTTGTTAGAAATGAAATTTTTGTGGATCTTTGGACCAAACAAGTTTTGACTTAATTGACTTTTCCTTTTGTTCCTTGTCAGAATGAGAACGTCCACAGGTCTGTGAAGCCGCAGATTCTGTCAGTGTTTGGTGATATTGCCCTTGCTATTGGTGGAGAGTTTAAGAAATACTTAGAGGTTGTATTGAATACTCTTCAGCAGGCCTCCCAAGCCCAGGTGGACAAGGTAAGCTTAAAGCTATCTTGGCTGTTCTTTAAGTCTATCTCTAATTGGAGGGACTGTTGACAAACATGCAGCTAAAGGTGTTCAGTATGATGTAGGTTCTGTTCTTTGTGTCTTACAGTCAGACTATGACATGGTGGATTATCTGAATGAGCTAAGGGAAAGCTGCTTGGAAGCCTATACCGGAATCGTCCAGGGATTGAAGGGGGATCAGGAGAACGTACACCGTTGAGTATACAATCCAGTTCCCTTCGTCCACTGGCCAGTGTGCACTTAGCCAAATGGGCTATGTCTGTCATTCTGTAGCTCGCTTGTGAATTAGTACCTGTTGCTTAAAGGCAGGAAGAAGGGAGAGCAGTGCCCTAATGAAGAGAGTGGCTTAGGGAAGACTGTACAGTATTGTTTTTGCTGTGCTGCTGCTTTTTTTTTTCTTTTTTTTTTTGAGATGGAGTCTCATTCTGTTGCCCAGGCTGGAGTACAGTGGTGCAATCTCAGCTCACTGCAGCCTCCACCTCCCAGGTTCAAGCAATTCTCCTGCCTCAACCTCCTGAGTAGCTAGAACTATAGGCATCTGCCACTATGCCCGGCTAATTTTTACATTTTTAGTAGAGGCAGGCTTTCACTTTGTTGGTCAGGCTGGTCTTGAACTCCTGACCTCAAGTGATCTGTCTGCCTCGGTCTCCCAAAGGGCTGGGATTACAGGCCTGAGCCACTGTGCCCAGCCTTTTTAATTTTTTTTATTTATTCTTTTTATTTTTTTGGAGACGGTCTTACTCTATCACCCAAGCTGGAGTGCAGTGGCGCGATCACAGCTCACTGCAATCTTCACCTCCCGAGTTCAAGCGATTCTTATGCCTCAGCCTCCTGAGTAGGTGGGACTATAGGCACGCACCACCATGCCCAGGTAATTTTTTTTTTTTTCTTTTGTATTTTAGTACAGATGGGATTTCACCATGTTGTGCAGGTTGCTCTCGAACCCCTGAGCTCAGGTAGTCTCCTACCTGAGTCGCCATTACAGGCGTGAGCCACTGCACCCAGCCCTCTGCTTCTTTTTCTCATATTTCTTGAGTTTTGCAAGGGATGGGATTCTGCAAAAGCGTTGGGGGGAAGAAACCCAACATAAATGCTTTCTGTATCAACCATGAGTGGCAGGTTCCCTACCCGCTTCCCATCCTCACAAGCTAAATTGGAGGATTGGGGAGTCAGAATTCCTGTCACTTGTTCTTGTTGCTGATTGGGGAAATTTTTTTACTTCGCCCCTTTGGTATCATTAGCTCAGGAAAAAGTTACATTTGTTTCTTCTATGTTTGCCTATAGGAAGAGGAATATTTGTCTCTTCTGTCGACTTGAGGAATGACACATTAGTCAAAGGAAGAATAATTTGATATAACTATATGCATTTAGTTATCCAGCTTGGACCTTGTATGATAGGGGTATAATAGTTGGAAATTTTGAAAAAGGATGTAGTCCTGCCATATGAGGGACAGGTGCATCAGACCGTCTCTTTTTTTTTTTTCTTTTTTTGAGATGGAGTCTCGCTCTGTCGCCCAGGCTGGAATGTAGTGGCGCAATCTCGGCTCACTGCAAGCTTCGCCTTCCAGGTTCACGCCATTCTCCTGCCTCAGCCTCTCGAGTAGCTGGGACTACAGGCATCCGCCACCACGCCCAGCTAATTTTTTTGTATTTTTAGTAGAGTCACGGTTTCACCATGTTAGCCAGGATAGTCTCGATCTCCTGACCTCGTGATCCACACGCCTCAGCCTCCCAGAGTGCTGGGATTACAGGTGTGAGCCACCGCGCCTGACCAATACCTTCTCTCTCTTTTATAGCGGATGTGATGCTGGTACAACCTAGAGTAGAATTTATTCTGTCTTTCATTGACCACATTGCTGGAGATGAGGATCATACAGATGGAGTAGTAGCTTGTGCTGCCGGACTAATAGGGTAAGTTATACCGTGCTTCTAAGAGCTGAATAGAACTTCTCATGGAAAATGAGAAACATGGAGTAAGGAGTTTTGAGAGTATCGCAGATGGCAACAATTCACTTCTTTGGCATAGAGATTTCTTTGTAGAACCCTTCATGTCCTGTTTTGAGTGTTCACATGATAGTTTATTCCAGACCCTCAAGGTCTCTGTATTACACCCCAATAAACTCTGATGTTGGTCAACAAATTGCCTCTGTTGAGTGAACTCTACTGAGGGTTTTATTTATCTTTGAATTATGCTAAGAAACCCATAGCATTGGTTTGGAAGGCTCAAAACATGATATTGGTATGGGGCCAGGAGCTCATTCTCAGCTGTGTTTGTTTTGCACAGGGACTTATGTACAGCATTTGGGAAGGATGTACTGAAATTAGTAGAAGCTAGGCCAATGATCCATGAATTGTTAACTGAAGGGCGGAGATCGAAGACTAACAAAGCAAAAACCCTTGCTACATGGGCAACAAAAGAACTGAGGAAACTGAAGAACCAAGCTTGGTAAGATCTTGCCTCCACTGTCCTCTTCTACTTCTTGGAGGAGGGAGGTATATTTTCTTCAGGCCATTCTGGCAAGCACTGCCTTCTGGCATTTTTTTGTTTGTACTGTTTCCCGTGTAGGTGCTTCTGAGTCAGGCAACCTCAGTTTTTCCTTGAGCCAAATGTTTGACTCCTCATAGTGATGGAGAGCAGAACTTTTATAACTGGAATTCACTGAAATTACCAGAGTATTTTGGGTCCTAATAAAATCATCAGTAATGTCATTTCCCCCTAATTCTCTTCTGTTTTCTATTCCTTTCCATTCTATTCTTTCTTTACAGCAGTGCTTTTAGACGTTTTCTAGCTCTAGAGAAGATTTCCAAAGTCAAAGTTGTCTGGCTTCTATGTTGTTTTTGTGTGTGTGTTTTTTTTCTTTTTGAGACAGAGTCTCACTGTCGTCCAGGCTGGAGTGCAGTGGCACAATCTTGGTTCACTGTATCCACCGCCTCCTGGGTTTGAGCAATTCTCCTGTCTCAGCCTCCTGAATAGTTGGGATTACAGTCACATGCCACCACACCTGACTAATTTTCTTTTTTCTTTTTTCTTTTTCTTTTTTTTTTTTTTTTGAGACAGTCTCACTCTATCGCCCAGGCTGGAGTGCAGGGGCGTGATCTCAGCTCACTACAACCTCTGCCCTCCTGGGTTCAAGTGATTCTCTTCCCTCAGTCTCCCAAGTAGCTGGGACTACAAGTGCAAGCCACCACATCCAGCTAATTTTTTTTTTTTTTTTTTCCTGAGACAGAGTCTCGCTCTGTTGCCCAGGCTGGAGTACAGTGATGCGATCTCAGCTTATTGCAATCTCTGCCTCCTGGTTTCAAGCAGTTCTCTGCCTTAGCCTCCTGAGTAGCTGGGATTACAGGTGCCCCACCACCACCACGCCCGGCTAAGTTTTTTGTATTTTTAGTAGAAATGGGATTTCACCATCTTGGCCAGGATGTTCTTGACCTCCTGACCTCGTGATCCACCTGCCTTGGCCTCTCAAAGTGCTGGGATTACAGGCGTGAGCCACCAAGCCTGGCCCAGTTTTTGTATTTTTAGTAAATACGGGGTTTCATCACGTTGGCCAGGCTGGTCTTGAACTCCTGACTTTAGGTGATCCACCCCTCAGCCTCCCAAATTGCTGGAGTTATAGGCTTTTTTTTTTTTTTTTTGTATTTTTAGTAGAGACAGGTTTTCACCATGTTGGCCAGGCTCTTCCTGACCTCAGGTGATCCACCTTTCTCGGCCTCCCAGGTGTGCACCACCACTCCAGGCCTTGGCTTCTACTTTGAAATGCAATTTTGTTTGGAGACAGAGTCTCCTCTGTGACTCAGGCTGGAGTGCAGTGGTACAATCATAACTCATAGAAGCCTCCAGCTCCTGGGCTTAATTGGTCCTCCTGTCTCAGCCTCCCAAGTGGTTGGGACTGCAGGCAAGAGCCTCCATGACTGGCTAGTTTTTTTTTTTTTTAATTTTTAGAGACAAGGTCTCCAGTTGCCCAGGCTGGTTTTGAACTCCTGGCCTCAAGCAGTTCTGCCTCCTTGGCCTCCCAAAGGGCTGAGATTATAGGCTTGAGCCACTGCACCCAGACTGAAATATAGTTTTAATTTCTTTCCCTCTTAATTAGTTATCTTACCCCACAGATCTCAGTAAAATTGGCTCTTTGAGTTTCCCTCCAATCCTCTGATATAGGTGTTAATAAGAGCAGGTGGATGGCACATAGGACAAGAAGAGTATCATTCCTTGAAAAGTTGACAAATTCCATTCAGGCCTAGGAGCATGTAATTGTAGGAGTCAGCATTATTGGCTGTGTTGGGTATATGCGATCTCAAAGATTGACCTTTTTTTCCATCTGTTTTCAGATCTGTTACCATTGGGATGATAACCTGAGGACCCCCACTGGAAATCTCCAATCTTTTGAAAAACCTGGAAGTGAGGAGTGTGCACGGATGCTGAATGTTTGGGAATGAGAGGATGAGTGAGTGAGGCTTGAAAACACACCACATTGAAAATCCTGCCACAGCAGCAGCCGCAGCCGCCAACAGCAGCGCTGTTAGTGAGCTAAGTAAGCACTGACTTCGTAGAAAACCGTAACATCGGCCATCTTGGAAAAGAGAAAAACAATGGAGTTACTTATTAAAAAAGAAAGAAAGAAAGCTGTCTCTTCCCAGGAGAGGCTAGAAGTAGCTTTTCTGTCTTTTGGCCGGTGCCGAGTGGAATGCCTGGTTTGGGGGAGGAGGAGGGACTGGGTTCAGCTGTGGTGCTTTGTTGTAAAAGGCAGCCTGGCCTTTGCTACTGAGGAGAAAGATGGAGTCTGGGTCTCAAGCCCACCTTCGCTGTACCTTTGCCACATGGTACTCTATGCTTGCCGGCTAGAAGGAGGGTGAGGGATTTTTTACAGTCTGAGAATGAGTGTGTGTGAGTGAGGCGGTATCCACATTCTCAACTTCAAGTCATTGCAGTTTCTTTTTCCCAGAAAACAAGGGGTTAGATGTTGCATTTCATAAAACTAACCGAAGTTCTGTCTACTGATGCAGCACAAGAGATGTAAAAAAAAAAACAAAAACAAAAAAAACAAAAAAAAAAACAGGAAAGACGCTCTTTAGGTTTTGTTTTGTTTTTTCGTTTTTTTGTTTTTTTTTTTTTTTAATTCTAGGGAAAACACTGACGAATGGTCAGAGCTCCTATCCTGATCTTTTCATCAAGGCGCCTTTCCTAATAATATGGTTCAACTGTGAATGTAGAAGTGGGGGGGAGGGGGGAGAAAAAGAAAACTCTGGCGTTAGAGGATATAGAAAAATATAAGTACAATTGTTACAAATAACGCAGATTTCAAAAACAAAAAAAGTCACAACCCAAACAAACCAAAATTTAAATGATCAGAATTGGCAGCACAAAGAAAACGCCCTCTCCTGACTTGTATTGTGGCAGTCTGAACGCCCCCAGAAAATTGTGCCAAAGAGTTTAGAAAAATAAATATACAATAAAAGTAAACACACACATACACACAGAACAGCAAACTTCAGGTAACTATTTTGGATTGCAAACAGGATAAATTAAATGTTCAAACAATCTGATAAAATAACCATTTGGAAACTGCTTGGCCTTCTGTTCTTTTATTTGATTGACTACAATGCGGTATTGGTCTCTTGCTGCACTTCAAAACCAACAAAACAAAAAAAGTGTGTGTGTGTGAATACACAAACACACTAACTAGAACTCTTGTGATGAAAATGGCACTTGAAAAAGGTTATATTTTTCCACTGAAGTTGAAGGTTAATAAAATGGTGTCAAACGTCCCCTGGTCACACACTTTAATATTTTTTTAGAAGTGTGATGTATGATTACCATAAATCAGACTTAATTATTTTCCCTTTTACAGGGGAACAGGGCATCCTGAATTTTAGAGTCTTTCAGCAATAAGAAGGGATGTTGGTGAGCTTTGATCCTCTTTTGGTTTTGCAGTTGTTAGGAGTTTTTGCTGGCATTTTGAATATGCTGCTTTCAGAAAAACCAAGGAAGTTTTAAAATTGCTTCCTGGTCCTTAGAGGACTAAAAACAAGACCCTCATTCCCACTTTTATTTCCACTCTAGCAAAAAGTATGGTCTTGTGTTTTTCTCCAACTCCTCATTTATATCCTCCCTTCCATGTCCAAGCCTTCCATTCATAAGTGGGATTGGCTCAGTTTTGCCCATCCATATGGCAGCATCTCTAATAGCTCTTGTACAGGGTATCAGATATTGTGCCTTTTGGTGCCAGGTTCAAAGTCAAGTGCCGATCTATGAACCAGTGTACAAAAAAAAAAAAAAATCCAGGTATTTGAAGGAGAGACGCTCCATTGTGAATAAAGAGCTCATACCAGCTCCTAAGCCCTATTAAGAAGAGGCCTGGTCCTCTAATGCCTTGTTTCCATTTCAGTTGTTCTTTGAGAAACAGAATGATGTACTAACCATTCCTGATTATTAGATAGGCTTGGGTCAGGGCTTAGGGAGGGGGCAGAAATATTGGGGATAGAAAAAAAATCTGATCATTCCTCAGTGCTACCCATTTCTGTCCTGTGTGGGCTGCTTAGCTAGACAGCAGGAGAATAAAGTACACCGAGAACCATAATGAAAAAACCTTCCGTGTGTTTTGTCATGTTTTGTTCCAGGGAAGCAGTTGATGAGTGCTGTTACTAATGCTTTCTCCCAGATCCATTCAGTGGTGGAGAGGAGGAAAATGGGCTGGTTGGATGTGGTCTTGGTGCCTTGCAGTTACTCTGCACTGGTTATGCATTTAATCCTCTTTTCTAGTTAACCTTTTGCTAGTGGATTTTCCATAGTCTGGGTATTTGTCCTTAAATCAGTTATACCACCTAAGGCAACTGGATGCAAAATGCATTCTGTCCACTCACTGTCTGGGCCTTCCCCACCCTAGTCTTGGCACATTCCTTCAAGAATGTAGTTACCGTCTGCTTGGGAAGATGTCAGTGCAAATGTGAAGAAAATGGGCATCAGACTAGGCTTTGGTTTACCACAAGTGGCAGCTGCCTATATCAATTACATTTATTAATTTTGCTTTTCATTTTTCTCAGTTCTTCTCAGCCCCCCTCTGTTGAAATGTTGGACTTCTTGCTGTCAGAGGCAACTGTAATATTGCCTTAGGGACTTGTGAAGAAAGGGGAATTGCTCAGCGTAGCGTTTTTTTTTTTTTTTTTTTTTTTTTTTTTTTTTTTTTTTTTTT
>NC_037684.1:26049733-26086846 GCF_003255815.1 Theropithecus gelada | reverse complement strand
TTTTTTTTTTTTTTTTTTTTTTTTTTTTTTTTGAGACGGAGTCTCACGCTGTGTCACCCAGGCTGGAGTGCAGTGGCACGATCTCGGCTCACTGCAAGCTCCGCCTCCCAGGTTCAGGCCATTCTCCTGCCTCAGCCTCCGAGTAGCTGGGACTACAGGCGCCCGCCACCACGCCCGGCTAGTTTTTTGTATTTTTAGTAGAGACGGGGTTTCACCATGTTAGCCAGGATGGTCTCGATCTCCTGACCTCGTGATCCGCCCGCCTCGGCCTCCCAAAGTGCTGGGATTACAGGCTTGAGCCACCGCGCCCGGCCTTGCGTAGCGTTTTAACTTTCAGAACCAAGCAATCTATTTACTCTTACTATTTAAGAAGTGTATTAGTCCGACTTTAAGAAATTTCCAAACTCCCATCAGCTTTTGATAGCATCTTTGTTTTTGAAACAACTTCAATCTGTAATTGGCATTCAGAATGCCCTTGGCATGCCAGTTTGTGATGGCATTTAAGACCTGTAAAACACTTGAGCCCAACTAGATTAACCAAAACCGATAACCACCACCTTTATCTTCTAAATAAAGTCCGCTTTATTTTTATTTTCAACATCTTGCTGCTTTTTTTTTTTTTTTTTTTTTGTCCCAAATGGTGTCACCTCCATGGAGGTGAAATGGTTTGAAAGAAGTCGGAATGTGTGGTGAGAGGTGTTTGTGTATGTGTGGGGGGGAAAGGAGGGACACACATCTTAAAATGGACTCTACGTAGTGTAATGTGATGTAGATGAAACAGTGTCCTACAAATGAGGTAAGGAAAAAGTATGCATGGAGGAGGTTTTGTGTTTGGAGAGTTTGAAGCAGGAGCAGAGATTGTCCTCTGTTTTGTGCCTGTTTCTCAAGCTAATGATGTGTCGTCTAACAGATCATCCAAAAGTTGGCCTTTCACTTAGTTTTCATCACATATTTCATTTGTACTTGCATTGCCTTCCCCCCGCCCCCCACCAAGAAACTTGGAAAGAACACTAGTTGAGATTTAGGAGACTAGGCCCTTTCCTTAACCCTGCTGCTTATTAGCATAGTGGTGCCTGCAGGGTGGTTCATGGAAATAACCCTTTCTTAGTTAAGCAAAATGAGGGCTGTAGACTCCATGTGGCCTTTCCCCTTTTCTGATTGTATACCTGTTAGTAAACTTTTGATCATGCATATCCCATGTGTTTATAAATTATATACTTGGACTACTATAATCACGTATTGTCTAATCATAAGACACAAAAATAGAAAGTAAAAAGCGATTATATGATAAATAGAAGTTCTCGTATTTCTAAATCCAATTTGGAGGTTACTGAGTTAGAGTAACTTTTAATTCTTACCAGACTGCATTAAGTCCTGAACAGCAATGATTCACTGAGAACATTTCTCCACTGAAGGTGAGATTTGAGCAAAGAATGCAATTAGTTCATCAAATGGCAGAGAAGGAGCAACTGCTCCCACAAGAAACCCCATTACCGTATACCTGGTCCCAAAACAAACATTCAGAAACATACAGTGCAAGCCTGCAGTTCCACCTGGCCTCTAAGGTCCCAGCTTGGCCCACCTAAAGTGAAAAATGGTAAACACTGAGGTTTTATGTTTTAATTTGTACAGCAACCTTAGTATTCCTGTTTTGCTGATGAGGAAGGAAGGGCAGAAAGATTGACTCATCAGACCAAGGTCACTTAGAGCCAGAATTCAGAGCCAGGTCTGTGAAATCAAGGCTTTACACATTTGCCCTGGACAGATGCTGTGAGCCTCTTAGTGATAAAAAACAAAGGTCCATATTGCACATACTTAAGATATGCCATCTATTCCCTTCCCAGCACTACCAAAAAATATATTTCAATTTCGTTATTTGTTGCCAGTTTCTCCCACTATAACATAAGTTCCCTAATGCAGTGACCTTGGCTGTCTTTTAGTATGCTCAGCTGAGAGAGTGCCTGACATACAGTAGACTTTTGACAAATATTTGTTGAACTAATGACATAGAGTTCACAGAGTTCCTGTGATGGCATCACTCAGCCTTTGAAGGGCAGAGCATCCAGAAACCTCGGAATGGCAGGGCCACAGAAGACTTCTAGGTCTTATCTGCTGGATGACTTCAGGCTGACTTCTCAACCTTGGATTAACTGATGGAATGGGAACAGGATTAGTGAATAGTTAGTCATTATTTACATGATGTTCTTTTTAGGTACTTACAAGATGCTAGGCCTATAAGTATCTTTCATAGAGTAATAAACTTTATCAACACTGTAAGGAAGGCACCATTTTAGTCCCGTTTTACAGGAGGAAATGGGAACAGGCTAAGAACCTTGCCCAAAGTCATATAGGCTAGCAAGCAGTGCTGACCTTCCAGATTTATACCTCTAGCCTACGTTGTGTGCCAGTGTTGTAAATGAGCTTACAGTTACTAATCAGAGAGAACCCTGGTTGAAGAGATTTTGGAATTCAATAGCAAAGCCATTTTGTCTTAATTCTATAATAAGTTCCATTATTAACCTTTGGCAACTGCCAGACTTAATTGAGTGTATATGTGTGTGAGATCAGCTTCTCTCCTAATTGGAGTTTGAATATGTGTGTGATCAGCTTCCCTCCTGATTGGAGTTTGAACCAAACCATCTCCCTGCACTTCTGCTCCGTTTTCTCTAAGCTGGAAGCTTTTGGGAACCAGAGCTGGGGGAGGGGTGGTTGTTGGTGCTCTGTGGCCAAAAAGGCCACTAGGCTGCTGAGTAAGCTCCACATCTGAATTACCCCAGCTCCGTCAGCTGATCCCATGCACAGCACAGGCAGGAGGCCTTCAAAGCCTGAGCTGTTCCCTCTCCCAGGTGCTCCTTGGCCACAGGTTACTAAGCTGAGCTGTCCTCAGTGTGAAATGTACCTTTTTGTCTGAAAGGAAAGTACATCTCAGCTTTGGCATATAGCATTAGCTCTGGATGCAGAGGGGCAGCCTGTCACCATTTCCAAAGGAAAGAGTTCACAAATGGCTCTGTGTGAATAAGCTCTTCATAGCAATGAGCAATGTCTGCTATGTTCTGGGCATTGCCCTTCAAAATATTTCAGTCTTGAGTATGACCTTGGGCAAATTCTCCACCTCTTCTGATTCTCGATTTCCTCCTGTAAAACAGGGATCCCGATGAAAGATAATACATACAAAGTTTTTAGCACAGGACCTTGAACTCACATTGATTAACCAGTCAACTACTACTGGCCAGGCACCGTGTATGCTTGTAATCCCAGCACTTTGGGAGGCCGAGGTGGGAGGATCGGTTGTGCCTAGGAGTTGGAGATCAACCTGGACAACATAGGGAGACCTTGTCTCTACAAATAATAAAAAACATTAGGCCGGGTGTGGTAGCTCACACCTGTAATCCCAGCACTTTGGGAGGCCGAGGCGGGCGGATCATCTGAGATCAGGAGTTTGAGACCAGCCTGGTCAACATGGTGAAACCCTGCCTCTACTAATAATACAAAAATTAGCTGGACATGGTGGTGTATGCCTGTAGTCCCAGCTACTCAGGAGGCTGAGGCAGAAAAATCACTTGAACCCAGGAGGTAGAGGTTGCAGTGAGTCAGGATCGCGCCACTGCACTCCAGCCTGAGCAACAAAGCGAGATTCTGTCTCAAAAAAAAAAAAGGCCCAGTGCAGTGACTCACGCCTGTAATCCCAGCGCTTTGGGAGGCCAAGGCAGGTGGATCACCTGAGGTCAGGAGTTTGAGACAGGCCTGACCAACATGGTGAAACCCCGTCTCTACTAAAAATGCAAAATTAGCCGGGCGTGATGGCGCATGCCTATAATCCCAGCTACTCAGGAGGCCAAGGCAGGAGAATCACTTGAACCTGGGAGGTGGAGGTTGTGGTGAGCTGAGATCGCGCCATTGTACTCCAGCCTGGGCGACAAGAGCGAAACTCCGTCTCAAAACAAAAGTGAAAACAAAAAAACACATTACCCAGGTGTGGTGGGAGGATGAGGCAGGAGGATCACTTGGGCCCAGGCGATCAAGTCTGCAGTGAGATGTGATTGCGCTACTGCACTTACCAAACAACTGTTTACGTGCCAGGAGACAATGGGGATATTGCCAGGAGACAATGGGGATATAGCAGTGAACTAAGCAAACAAAATCTTCCTGTGGAGCTCACATTCTGATGGATAAGAAATAGTCAATATTCAATAATTCAATGTAACTTTTTAAAAAATTGGGAGACAGCAGAAAAGAACATGGCTGTGGATAAAAATGAAGTACATACAGAATTATTAAAAAAAAAAAAATCTGGGCGTGGTGGCTCATGCCTGTAATCCCAGCACTTTGGGAGGCCGAGGCGGGCAGATCACCTGAGGTTGGGAGTTCGAGACCAGCCTGACCAACATGGAGAAATCCCGTCTCTACAAAAAATACAAAATTAGCCAGGCGTGGTGGCACAGGCCTGTAATCCCAGCAACTCGGGAGGCTGAGGCAGGAGAGTCGCTTGGACCCGGGAGGCAGAGGTTATGCCTGGGCAACAAGAGCGAAACTCTGTCTCAAATAAAAAGAAAACAAAAACAAAACACTCTATTCTCTCCCAAACCCTACTAATTCAGTTAGAGGCTCTGCATTACCTCCACAGGAATTTGGGGACATGGTGAAGGAATGTCTTTCTACCACTGCCCTACCCTCCAATCTGATGGAACACCTGCAGCTACAGTTGGAGTTCTAGGATGCTTGCATGGTCAATGGCCCATTTTCTGGGGTCTGGAACTGGAGGGCGAAGGTGGCACCCAGATCCTGCATTGTCACATGGGGTTAATCAATTTTCCTGCCCGCCAGGGTTCCATTTGAGTCATCTGGGTTTTATTTTGATTCAGCCTCTTTAACTGGCTGCTAATGTCACCTCCTCCTACTCTTTTCAGGCAATAATGGGACAGGAAAGACAAAGTCTTTCTCCAGAGCAAGAGTCATGGGAGTGGGAGAGTCTCTCCCTGGTGGTTTCCAAGGAGGAAACACTGGCAGGGCCAGCTCTGGGGACCTGCCTTTGCACTGTCTCTCCTACCGTAACGATTGGAGGTGGGTCTTCTGTTACTACGCCTGTGAAGACCATTTAGAAATGTTTTACAACTCACGCCTGATCACTGTCCACCACTTTCCCCACTCTCCTCCCACCGTGGCTCCAATCCCCTTCACTATACCCCCTATTATTGTCTCCACCATGATGAGCCCTGCCAATATCAGGGGCTCTTAAAAGGGATTCAGACCAATGTTTAGCTTTCTCAGATGAGGAAACAGGCCTAGAAAAGTGAAGTAGTTAGTCCTAAGTCACACTGCCTCATTTATTTACTCATTCAACAAAGAATATACTTTCTTACTCTTTTAAGATTTAGCTTAGCCAGGTGCGGTGGCTCATGCCTGTAATCACAGTACTTTGGGAGGCCGAGGCAGGTGGATGGTTTGAACCCAGGAGTTCAAGAACAGCCTGGGCAACATGGTGAAACCTTGTCTCTACAAAAAATACAAAAATTAGCCGGGCGTGTGGCGTGCGCCTGTAGTCCCAGCTGAGGTGCAAACCACCACGCCCGGAGACTGAGGTGGGAGGATCACCTGAGTCCAGGAGGGCGAAGCTGCAGTGAGCCAAAATCGCACCACTGCACTCCAGCCTGGGGGCCAGAGCAAGACCCTGTCTTTAAAAAAAAAAAACAAAAACAACAACAACAACAAAAAAAAACATAAGAGCTCATCAAAGAGACCTTCTCTGAATACTGTGAAGCAGATCCCACCCTCCCATTCTTCTCTAGCGCTGCCCCTTGGTGTTTCTTTTTTATCCTTTATCACAATCTCTTTCTTTCTTTTTTTTTTTTTGAGACGGAGTTTCACTCTTGTTGCCCAGGCTGGAGTGCAATGGGGTCATCTCAGCTCACTGCAACCTCCACCTCCTGGGTTCAAGCAATTCTTCTGCTTCAGCCTCCCAAGTAGCTGGGACTACAGGGACCCACCATCATGCCCGGGTAACTTTTGCATTTTTAGTAGAGACGGGTTTCCCTATGTTGGTCAGGCTGGTCTCAAAGCCCTGACCTCAGGTGATCCGCCTGCCTCGGCCCCCCAAAGTTCTGGGATTACAGGCATGAGCCACTGTGCCTGGCCCTTTGTCACAATTTCTAGTGGTTTTACTTATTCGTCTTTTTATTTTTCTGACTTCTCTACCATACTGCAAGTTCCACGAGAGCAAGAGACATGTATACCTGTCAGAGACATGTTCAGCACTGTATTCTTAGTACCCAGCAGCACATAATACATGTTCAAGAAACCTTTGCGGAATAAATATACAATGAGCAGGTACCAACCCTCAGGGCACGTAGAATACAAGAATGGTAATCCCTGCTCTCAGAACTGCCTGGTATGAGCAGCAGAACTAGAAATGGAGAATGCAGTGAGATCAGGTCCAGATTGGAGGAGGGGGAGGATTTTAGGGCACCTAAACCAGACCTAATCTCTGTTGAACTTTTGCTACCAATCACCTAGAACCAAGGATAGAACCATTTGGCTGCACCCCGCCAGGTGACTCAATTAGGCCCTGAGCATCCAAGCAGCAGCAGGGGCTGATGACTCATCCCAGAGAGTGTGTGCTTAGAGGGTCCTGGGACCCATTACCTTTTCCAGTGAGGGAGAGCTTGCCAGTTGGTCTCATGGGTCCTGTTTGTGGCCAAGTCCAAGATCACTGAGGGTCCCAGAGAAAACCCTACACCCCCTAGCCTAGCCGCCAATCTTTTGCCTGGTCCCTTGCTTCAGAAGAGATCTTGGGGAGTGTTAGGGAAAGGAATATCTGCCTAGCCCTTGGGATTAGTGGGTGACAGATGTCCCCACTGGTTTGCCTTCATATCTAAAGGGTAGAGGGGTCAACCCACATGGCTCAGAGAAAGCTAGTGCCTCAGAGAACAAGTGGCTGACCTGCCTTCCTGTTCTGGACTACAAAAGGGAGCTGGTGCTGGCAGGAAAGACTGAAAGGGAACCCAGCAGGAGGAGGAGGAACGAAGCCACTGAGAATCCCCCCTTCTATGAAGAGAACAAGTCTAGAGCTCTGGCTGGCTCTCCTGGTAGAAGCTCACCTCTCAGTCCAATTTTCTCCCAGCAGTGAGGAAAAATGGCAACTGCTGCTTTTCAAAGCTCAGAGAGAGCAAGAAGCCTTTTCCTTCCATCCTTCCCCTGGGAGATTCCCACCCCCTACACCACCTCAGGATCCAAAAAGGTAGGCTCAGGTTCCCAGCAGTCTTCACAGTTAAAGCCTAAATCTGCCAAAAGCCCCCGCCCAGCTTATCCCCTGCTTCCGGGCTTTGCCTCCCTGTCCACAGAGGATGCTCTTTAGCCAGAGTCCTCCACGGTTCCCCTGATCATTCCCTACCTGCAGCTAGGCTGACCATGCCTCTGTCCACATTGTTTAATCCACCAGGCAATACTCAAAATGACTCGTTAACACTTCCTGAGCATTCGCAGGCTGCTGTATTTAGTTCTGATTCCCATTCTTCCTCCATGAGAGTGCTTAGGTGGGGCCTGATCTCCAGCTTAGAAAGGTTAAGGTAACTTGCCCAAGGTCACACAGCAGGAAAGTAGCAAAAAACTTGTTTCTCTTGCCCGGGAGTTTGGCAGGTGCTCAAATAATCTTTGTGGACAGGGTGAAATCTGTTGTTTCTTCATTTCCCTGACCTGTGGGTACTTGAGGGTGGCCGGGGAGTGGTGTGTGGGAAGGGGGATGGCTGTCCTTCTTCATGAATGAACCTTTGACCTCCTTAGTTCACTCTCACTTCCAAAGAAGTGACAGCTTTGACTCTAATCTCTCTGTACCCTATGTTCAATGTATTTATCGCAGCAATGCCCCTTTTTCCAGGAACAACGAAGAGTAGGTCTAATGATTTCCTTCTCAAAAGCGCAAAGATTAAAAAAAAAAAAAAAAAAAAAATCAAAATAAACAGCCCCGTTTCCTCCCCAAATATACAGCCCATAACTAAACAACCAAAACAACCAAAGCACCAGCCCGGCCCCTGCACTGACCGCAGACGCCCCCAACACACGCCACCACGCCACACTGCGCCGGGAGGCGTCGGGGAGGGGGCGCCAGCGCGGGCTGCGGGCGCCACAGGGAGCCGGTGGGCTCCGGGCGCGCTGCCAGGAGGGGCCGCACCGTGGGGGCCGCCGCCCGTCACCACGTGGTGGTGGCAGCGGCGGGGTCCAGGGCGCCTTCCCAGCTGGAGAAACCCGGAGCAGCCGGGGAGGAGGAGGCGGAGGCGGCGGCGGCGGCGGCGGAGGAGGAGCGGGGCGGGCGGGAGGGAGGGGGTTGGGGGGAGGGGTGGGGGGTGGGGAGAGACCCGGCGGCGGCGACAGGGCGAGGAGCAGAGCGCGGTGCCAGGGGGGTGGGGGCACTGGTGCCCGTTTGGGGAGGGAGCAGGCGGAGGGGGTAAGCTGCGATTACAAGCAGGAACCGGCAGCTGTGAGTCCCCGGCTGGGGCTAGGGCGGGGGGAGGGGAGCGGCGCCCGGGTCGGGCCTCGGGGGTCGCGGGGTGGGCAGGAGGAGGCGGCGGGAGAGCGGCTGGCAGCCGCACGGGATGGCTGGGAGGGAAGGGGTCCGGCGTCGGCCGGCCGCATCCCCTCGCGTCCCCCTCCGCCGCCGCTTCTCAGGCCGCTCCACCCCCGGAGCCCCTTCCCCGGCCCCGAGAGGGTGTCCGGGGGCCCCGGGCCCGGCCGGCTGTGGGGAAGGGGGCTGAGTGGTCTCGGTCCCCGAGAGGGGAGGGGCGACAATTTCTGTCGGCCGAGCGAAAGGGGTTTAAAGGGCGGCTCTTAAAGGAGCCGCAGGAGGGGCCCGGGCCGACCGAGGCACGCACCCCTTCCCCAGCCCCCTTCCATTGCGCTCATCCGGGCGCTGGGCCCAGAGAGGAATGCGGAGGAAAGAGGCATTTGTGGGGCGGCCTCGGGGACAGAGCCCCGCTAGGGGTGTGGGCGCAGCGGGGCGGGCAGGGGTCTGGGGGTGTGAGCGCTGGCGCGCGGAGCTGGGGGGAGGGGATGGCGTGGGAAGTAGAGGGTTAAAGGTGGGGCCGGCCTTACAAACGCGCGCACACACTCCTTACTCAGACCCAGTCACTCGCGTTTCCCTGGCACTTAGATGGGCCTGTGGGTGGCGGGGGATGGCGGGGGATTGAATTGGAGCTTGCGCCGGAGCCCTTTGTATCCCAAGCTCCTGCAGCCGGATCTGGGGGCCCCGCTGTCTGAACTCACAGCTCCCCGCCAAGCCCCCTCTCCGGGGCGCACACACGCTTCAGCGCGCGCACACACCTCGGACAGTCCCCTCGCGTCTCACGTGACATGCGGCCCCAACGTGCCACCCTGCCCACGCGCTCACGCACGCGTGCACACACACCAGCCTCCCGACCGCTGCCCCACTCCGTCCCGACGCCCCTGCGACCCTGAAGGCACTCATTGACTGACACACCTACACTCATTCACAGACGCACACCCCCCCCACACGCCAACCCCAGACACACATTCATAACCAGGCCCGCGAGAAGTACACACGCACCCCCTCACTGCCTACTCCTGCTTTCGGGAGCCTGAGTCATTCCTGCCCCCTCGTAGGGTTCCCCATTTCCCGGCGCGCAGGCACCCTGAGACGGCCTTGGGAATTCGTTCGCGTCCCCCTCCACCTGGGCCCCCTTCCCCAGTTTGCGCCCCGTGACACTCAGCCAAGGACTTCCTGTGGGTCCCAGGTCAGGGGCCAAGGGGTCCTGGACGGCTGCCACAACCCCGGAGCGCCCGGGGGAGGCGCTTCCTTTTCCTGAACTCTGGGATCCTGCGGGAGGAAGTGGGGAAGTTGGGCGGGGGTGCAGCCGAGGGCGTGCCGACTGTGGAGGGGCCGACCCTCGCGCAGCTCTGGACCTTCCTTGGGGAGGAGCTGGGGTGCCAGAGGCCCAGGCTAAGGAGCTTGGCGGCGAGGTATTTGGGGAAGTAAGGCCTGGGGTGGAGAAGCGCTAAGGACAGGGCCCGGCCCGGCTGGGAAGGCAGCCCTCTCCCATCCACAGGTCTCCCTGGGTTCTGGCAGGAGCCTGTCCCTGCTGCCGGCCTGGTTTACTTGTCCCTACTTGTCAACACCCTGGCAGTGGGGTCTTCACCTGGTTCCAGTCCGTTTTCTCCAAGGCGGCAGAGAGGATGGGGCTGAGGAGTCTGGGAATGGGCCATGGGAGTCCCCGCTGAGCTTGGGGCAGGAAGCTTTTGAGTTGCATTTCAGCCGGCCCCAGGGCGTGCAGAGCCAGGGAGAGGGGTACCAGGGACAAACCCTAGACAGACGGCCCCGTCCACGGTTGCTCCTGCTCTCCCAGGAGGCCCTGTGTGGGCCGTGGCCCGGCCCTCGCCATGGAGTCCATGTTCGAGGACGACATCAGCATACTGACGCAGGAGGCCCTGGGGCCCAGTGAAGTGTGGCTAGACGGTCCCGGAGACCCCTCGCTTGGGGACGACATGTGCTCTGCCTCCCACTTTGCCCTCATCACGGCTTACGGAGACATCAAGGAACGGCTGGGGGGCCTGGAGAGGGAGAACGCCACCCTCCGACGCCGCCTCAAAGTCTACGAGATCAAGGTCAGACCTTGGAGAGGAGGGTGCGCCTGACAGTGTGTGTGGGGTGGGGAGGGGTACTGAGAATCTGGCAGATACCAGGGATTCAAAAGAGGGGTCACTGTGCAGACTCTTGGGAACTTGAGGGTCTCCCATGAGAGATGTGGCTGTTCTGGATGCCGACTGTCTCCTGTCGGCTTTGGAAGGGCTGGATCTGGGATCTAAAACAGATCTGGTGGGTGGGAGATGGCTGCAGGCCCATGGGAATTGGGATCCCACTAGCCAAGGAGAAGGAGGGTCAAGGGTCTGAGGCAGGTTGTGGGGTTGGGGGCACAGCCAGGCTGAGGCCTGGGCTGGGCATCCGGGAACCCGCTCTCCTGAAGCCCTACCCCACCCGCAGTACCCACTGATCAGTGACTTTGGAGAGGAGCATGGCTTTTCTCTGTATGAAATCAAGGATGGCTCCCTGCTGGAGGTGGAGAAGGTCAGCCTGCAGCAACGGCTCAACCAGTTCCAGCACGAGGTGAGCCTCCCAGGCTGGGCGCACCCCCTGAGCATCTTGCTCCAGTCTGTTTCTGATACCCTTCCCTCCACACCCCCCAGGATCTGGCCTCTGCCCCTTTGATTAGAGATGTCCAGGTCCTCCCTAAGACCAGCTGCAGCTGCTCCTGCACCTCCGTAGGGTGCTGGGAGTGGGGGTGGGGAGGTGCAGTGAGCTTCCCAGCCCCAAGTCCAGTGTGGGACTGACCCTGTGGTGGGGCCCTCTGGGCCTCATCCAGTTACAGAAGAACAAGGAGCAGGAAGAACAGCTTGGAGAGATGATCCAGGCCTATGAGAAACTCTGTGTGGAGAAGAGCGACTTGGAGACGGAGCTTGGGGAGATGGTGAGGCCTGGGGAGCCAGGGGTGCTTGAAGATGTCGCGTTGGATTGTGCTGGTTGTGTGTGTGCATGTGTGCATTTAGTTCTGTGTGTGAGGATTCCAGCCTGTGACAGTATGCAATCCCATGTGTCACACACCACTTGTATGTGCCCTGCTTGTGTTCATGTATATCTGTGAGTGCCCGCCCGTTTGCCCTTGTGAGGGAGACTGCATGTGCTATCCATGTTGCAGTGACTGTGTGCATCCTGGCCATGCAGTGGCCCTGTGAGAACCTCTGTCTCTGTGTGTATGCCTGGCTGTCACGCTGGGGTGACCCTGTGCCCGTGAGCACTGCCCCGGGAGGCTGTGAGGGTGAGGGCAGAGGTGACCAGGAGTGTGTGACTGCTAGAATGGGCCTGTGCTTGGGTGTGCTTCTGAGTCAGGGTGTGGCTGTGCTGATGAGCAGGTCAAAATCAAGAGACAGGCCAGGCATGGTGGCTCATGGCTCTAATCTCAGCACTTTGAGAGGTCAGGGAGTTTGAGACCAGCCTGGGCAACATAGCAAAACCCTATCTCTACAAAAAATACAAAAAAGAAGTTAGCCAGGCGTGGTGGTGCACGCTTGTGGTCCCAGCTACTCAGGGAGCTGAGGTGGGAGAATCACTTTAGCCCAGGAGGTGGAAGCTTTGGTGAGCCAAGATCGAGCCACTGCCCTCCAGCCAGGGTGACAGAGCCAGACCCTGTCTCCAAAAAAAAAAAAAAAAAATCAGGAGACATGGTCTCAGCCAACCCCAAGCCATGACCTCAGTTAAGTCACTTAGCCTCTATCCCTCCTCTGAAAAGTGGGGCAAATATTAACACCCTCACCAGGCTGTAGTGAGGGTGATGGGGCATTCATATATAGATGCTTTGCCTTCATAATCACAGATATTTATGTGGCACTCAGGGTGTGCCAGGCACTGTTCTTTTCACCTGGCATACACTAGCTCATTTTAAATCTCAAAACAACCCTAAGAGATGAGTATGGGACTGTTATCCCCATTTTATGGAACAGGTGTGTGAAGCCCGGAAGCTCTTGTCACGTATGCAAATGGAAGTTCTGATGCTTCTGAGGGGGACTGGCCTCCAAACAGGAGGGCTGAGTGTTCTTTTAAGTGTCCCTGTGTGTTAATGACAGAGCAGGGGCATTAACTTGACCTAGCCAGGGGCAACAGCCCTCAACAGCTGCATTGAGGTGGCTGAGACGAGACTTCGCACTCACGGCCACTTGGAGAGTGGGCTTGGAACATGTGATCTGGGGCCTCTGCTGTAGTTTGGGGTGATGACTCTCCAGACATGGGGAAGTCCTGGGCCTGTACAGACCCTCACCTCTGTCTCTCTCTCCAGAGGGCCCTGGTGGAGACGCACCTGCGCCAGATCTGTGGTTTGGAGCAGCAGCTGCGGCAACAGCAAGGCCTCCGAGATGCAGCCTTCTCTAACCTGAGCCCGCCGCCAGCCCCGGCGCCGCCCTGCGCTGATTTGGACCTGCACTACCTGGCACTGAGAGGGGGATCTGGCTTGAGTCATGGTGAGATCTCAGTGACCCCAACTTACTCACCTCCTAGTCCCCAACCCCCATTTCAGCATTCCTAGACACCTCCCGCTTACTTACCATCCCATTTGTAATATAATCTATTTCTCCATAATCACCCCATCCTCCCTTACCTGCTGTCCCCTCACCTCACCGCACTGTTACCCTAATTTCTCCCCTTCTAACTCGGGCATTCCGACCACCTCGTTGCAATTCCTGCGCCTGCCAGCAGAGGGCACCCCCACCCAGAGTCCCCCTGCCCCTTCTCTGGCTGTGACTAGGAGAGGCCCCTGCAGAAGCTCTAGACTTGAGTCTGGCCAGTAAAGCCTTCAAGAGCCCATCTTATTTTTTTCCTGGCCTCCAGGAAGATTAGAAATGCGGCTCAGCCCATCTTTCCTCGCTGCCCTTGTCGCGGTCATCCCTCCTTGGCTAGCTGTCCTGGCTTCTCTCTTGAATCCTCCATGCTGCATCCTCCCCTGTTTCACTCTGTGTGGCTCTGGGAGCTGGAGGAGGCAGCTGAGCCCACCTGACGTTGTCCTGTCCACCGACAGCAGGCTGGCCGGGCCCCACACCCAGTGTGAGTGACCTGGAGCGGCGGCGGCTAGAAGAGGCTTTGGAGGCAGCGCAGGGAGAGGCCCGGGGGGCTCAGCTCCGGGAGGAGCAGCTCCAGGCAGAGTGTGAGCGGCTGCAGGGGGAGCTGAAGCAGCTGCAGGAGACCCGGGCCCAGGTAAATGCAGGGACCTGGAATAGCTTCTGGAGGTCCAGGGCTGGACCTTCCCCACTGTGTGCAGACTGGCCCAGGGAACGGTAGAGAAGGGCCCTGGCAGGGGTGAGCTTGGGCTCTGACCTCTCCATCTTCTTCCTTAGGATCTGGCCTCCAACCAGTCGGAGCGGGACATGGCATGGGTGAAAAGAGTTGGGGACGATCAGTAAGTCACAGTGGTAACCCTGGGCCCCCTAGGTTTGCCTTTCGTCCCTCCGTGATGTTTGGGAGACCTCCCCACCCAGCCCTCAGGGATGTAGTGTCTGGGCTGCTGTTGCTCTGTGTGCATCCTTCATAGGAAGGAGGTGGGGTTCTTTTTTTTTTTTTTTTTGGAGACAGAGTTTTGCTCTTGTTGCCCAAGCTGGAGTGCAGTGGTGTGATCTTGGCTTGCCGCAACCTCTGCTTCCCGGGTTCAAGCAACTCTCCTGCCTCAGCCTCCCGAGTAGCTGGGATTACAGGCATACACCACCACGCCCAACTAATTTTTTTAATTTTATTTTTAGTAGAAAATGGGGTTTCTCCATGTTGGTCAGGCTGTTCTCGACTCCCAGGAGGTGTGGTTCTTGAGTGGGATCTGGGACATTCCCTTTGCTTTCCTCTGGGGCCCAAGCCTGTATCTTCTGGAGATGCTGGGGCTAAGTGACACTCGGCTGCTTTGTCGCTGTGTCCAGCGTAACATCCCCTGCTGAGCTTTTGGGCCTCCGTAGGGCCCCATTTTCTATTGCAGTGACAAGGCCCAGTGAGTTGGGTTCACCCTCCCCTCCGTAGTGAGGAAGAGGGAGGTGGTGTTTCTCGGGATTTGTTAGGCCTTGTCTGCTGATCTCAGGAGAGAGAAGCCTGAGGCTTAGAGACAGGAGAGGCTTCCTTGGGTTCACACAGCCACGGGGTGGGGAGTTAGAATCTGCTCTGCTGAGGTGCTCCCTTGGAATCCTACCAAGAAGGGGGCAGCAGAGAGTGGCAAGGGAGCTGTGTTGGTGGGGGACCCAGTGTTGGGGCCTCCAGGGGGGCACTGGGCAGCAAGGGAGGAGTGAGCAGCCACCCGGCAACAGTGGAACCTGGTGCCTTCCACATCCGCACTGAACTCACCCTCTCCCACTTTCTGAGAAACAGAGCTCAAACCTCTTTCCGCCTAAGTCCTCTCCCCTAAGATGAGCTGTGTGGCACAGACTCCCTACTCTAATTGGAGGAGAAGACTGAGGCCCAGAGAGGGGCAGGAACCAACCCCCCAACGCACAGCATACCCAGCTCCAGGGCTCCAGAGGTCTCCTGCCCAGCAGGCTTCTTCCTCATCTTCCTCCCAGCCTCTGGCCAACTGGGGATACCCCTCGCCTACCTCCCCACCTTAGGGTGAGGGCTTGGGTGGAGCTGTGATAGCTGGGGAGGTGGTGAGAACGCAGTTTGTGGGACTGGTGGGTGGGACCCCTCGGCTAGGCCTTTGTGGAGAGGGTCCACCCTAGCTTGTGGCTGGGGCTTGGGGCCCATCATAGCCCATGTGCCCAGACCTGGAACACACACACACACACACACACACACACACACACACATTCTCCAATCCTAGCTTGTCCCAGAAGTCATGCTGTAGGGCCCTTTGTGGGTCACTGAACCCAGTCCCCTCTTATCAAACCAACAGTGAATCTCCCTGAATTGGTAGAACTCTAAGGGAGGACATTTTGGTGGGGCTGGAGTCTGGCTTCTCAGGCTTTGAATCCCAGGGACCTTTCTTTACTGACTTGGACTCTACCTCTCTGGATTCCACAGGCTCAGGGGCCAGTCAATGCTGGGAGATAGGAGAGGCGGTGGGTAGAGGCAGAGAAGAGGCAGTGGCTCCCAGGGGCCAAGGTTGTATTTTATAAGTGAAAGGAAGCCCACCCCATAAGGGACTAGGAGGCCGTACCATCCACGCTGCCCATTCTAACAAGAGCAGCCCCTTCCCTCTCTCTCTCCCAAGGCGCTGCCCTTCTCAGGCCCTTTGGCTGGAGGGAGCTGGGCTCTGCTTGGGGACTGGCCCCACAGGCTTACCAGAGGCCACCTCCTGGCTCCTCCCCTCCTTCCCTCTGATTCCGCTCTGCCTCCAGCCTCCCAGATCTCTGCATCTGGAGCCAGCCAGGCCCTGCTGCCCAGCCACACGCTTCCTTTCAGGCCGAGCGAGCATCTCTGGACAGCCCTAGTTTGGCAAGCGTTAATTCTCAGAGGAAGTCCTCACTCCCCCGGTAGTTTTATTTTCTTATAAACTCAGCTCCTTTTGGTAATAGGCTGCTTCCCGAGTGCTCCCTCCCCTGTCCTCCCACCCAAGGAAGCCTCAGTCACTTGCTTTCAGCATTTCTTCCCCCACTAGCGCCCCTCTTCCTTCTGTTTCCACCTGACTTTCCAGGCTGGTCGGAATTTTACAAGTAGGCTTTTCCGGGAGTGGAGTGAGTGTCGAGGCTGGATGACCCAGGTTGGTGGTGTGACTGGGGTGAGGAGGACCAGGATGTGAAGGCTGAGGAGGGGGACACACAATTCCTGAGTTCAGCCCACTCTTAGGCGGGAGTCTTCTGTATGGTGAATTCTGTATGTATGTATGCCCCCCTGTCTTGGTCTAGACACCTCCAGGGCAGCCAGTTTTATTGCGGGAGTCCTCAAGGTTAACTGCCCCCATCCCCATCTCTATTGATTCCCTTCCCTGGGTCCTAGCCCCAGCCCTAGGGTTTCCCAGTCCCTTCCTTCCCAGCCCCTGGCCCACAAGTTTTGGCCGTTAACGTTCCCATGCAAACAGACACCCAGATCAGACTGAGCCAGACTACTCCCCTCCAGGTCTGACCCCCTGGGAAACCCATGGTTTGGTTAACCTAGCTCCTGGGGACAGAGCCCAGGGAGACAAATTGCCCCAGAGGAAGAGCCACTGGGGGTCACGCAGAGGCCAAAGGCAGTGATGAGGGAGGCAGTGGGAGCAGAGCCCACCCTGCTCCTGAGGATACACAGGGAGGTGAAGACCCCTTGGGGGGGTCGCAGCCCAGGTGGGAGGTGCAGCACCCACAGCCCCTTTCTCTCTGGGCCCAGCTCCCCAGTCTGGGGTTCCAGAGTGGGGCCTTTATGAGGCTGTGGCCATGCTGAGGGGGAGGGGAAATTAGGAGGGGACTCCTTGAGGGGGATAAGGGCTCTGAGGGGACACGGGGTCTGTGAGGGGAATGAGGACCCAGTAAGGGTGGGCTCATCTGTGCAGGGTCCATCTAGGAGAAGATGGGGACTCAGTATGGGCGATGAGGGAAAAACTGTAGGCCTTTCTTTCTTCCCAACGCTGGGGGCTCAGCGCTGCAGCCCGGGCCCTTTTCCGCACCACCTCCCCCCTACCCCTCTCTCCACCCACAAGCCTCTGCGTGGGCTGCGGTTAGTGGTGGGAAGAAGTGTGAACTCGAGAGAGAGGATGGAAACTCTGCACGGAGGTCAAGGGCAGCGTGGGGTGGGTCAGGACGGAAGTCGGAGACCCCCGCATACCCTGAGCGTAGCCTCATGCCCCAGAACCAGCAGGCCCAGGGCCTCCCCCTTCACGCTTCTCACCCTCCCTACTTCCTTTCTTTCAAGTCTCCTTCGGCCAGGGCACCCTCGCTGCACTCACCGGAGTTAACCCCTGAGCACTTGCAGCCTCGGGGGCTCCCAGAGCCTGGTGAAGGGCTCTAGGCGAGTCTGAGGGATGTGTGGGCTTTCAGCCCTAGTCCTTGGTGCTTTGCCTGCCAGCAGGGTCGGGGGCAGCTCGTGCCCGCGCCCTCTTCCTCGATGGGAAACGCCCATCTTCCCTCCTTAAACTGAAGCCACTAGGCTGGTGTCTCCAAGAAAAGTCTCAAAGCAAGTATCCCCCTTTCTCCACTTGTCTCCTAGGCACTCCCCTGAACTTTTTTTGTCCATGCCAGACACTATGTGAGCAATTTACCTACAAAATCTCATTTCATTCTCACAAACGCGATGTAGGTATCATCCCCCTTTTACAGATGAGCAAACTGAGGTGCAGAGAAGTGAAGTAATCTGAGAAGTTCAGTAAGAAGTTCAGTGCAGATGCCAAGTGGGTCCTGAGCAGATGGGGTGATGGCGCCTCGGTGGTGTGTTTCTGGTTCAGGTTCTTCTTCAGGTAGAAGGCCCTTATATGAGGGACGACTGTGTGATTTGTTGACCAGACTGGATCACTTTTGAAACTGAAAGGGGGCACTATTAATAATTATGCTGGGGCAACTAGTGTGAACCGGGACAGTCCTAGGCCAACTGGGATCTCTGGGCACCCCGCCTATGTGAACTCTGGTTTCCAGGCCTAGCCCTGAGCTGCTCCAATCAGCTGCATCTGGGACGGCTTTCTAGACCCGGGAGCTCTGGTGGATTGGTGGCAGGGGCTGCCACGAAGAGCCAGGCTTTGGGGAACCCACCAGTCATAGCTGGTCGAGGAGAGTGAAGGGGCTCAAGGCGCCCGAAAGGAAGTGGTGGAGCACTGGGTTGTTGCAAAGCAACTTCCTCCTCCCCACCGGCCCGCAACCTCAAGTCCGCTCCACGGCCCGGTGCCTGTGGTCCCCTCCCCGAGGGTCGGGCGGGAAGACTGATGCTGGGTGTGCCTGTGGGTGGTGGAAAGTTTGGTCCCTAAATTCACCCACAGGGGTGAGGTGGCTGGGGCAGCGGGGGGCAGCTTCAAGCAAGGATGGAAGGGCCCAGGAAGGTTGGATTTCTGTTTTCCTCCCAATTCTGTATCAGACAATGATGCTGACCAGATGAACAGCTCTAAACCTAACCCTAATCCTAACCCTTTTACTGCTCCCATCCCTGACTCTAACCCTATTCCTGATCCTGATCCTCAACTCTGTCCATAATTTTGGCCACGTGCTACATCAACCCCACTCCTAGTCTGACGCTGGCTCCTTTAATCCTGTCCTCAAGGCCGTCCCCAGCTCTAATGCCGTGACACCGTGACACCGCACTAACCTGAATTCTGACCCTGAGGCATCCTCACCTGGCTCCAGGGCAGCACGGAGCATGCGAGATCTCAAGTGTCTTGCAGCTGGTTTGGGCAGAAAGAGGCCTTTTACAGAGGAGGTCGCTTAGGTCACAGACCTTACTGATCTCAGTTGCTTTAACAGTACAATGATGATTATCGTTTCTGGAAAAGTGTGTGAGATCCGTGAATTATTCGTGGAAAGACTGAATGAAAGGATGTGAAGGATGGAATATTCGCAGCCCAGGGTCCCTCCTTCATGCCAGCTCTGCCATTTGCTCTCTGGCACCTCCGAAGTTGCCAGCTTGAGGTGCCAAGAACCTGCGTTTGAATCTGCTGTGTGCCACTGCCACTCTGTGACCTTGAGCCAGCCTCTTAATTGCTCTGATCTTCCATTTCCACATGTGCCTATCACCCCCAAGGAAGGGGTGGTGATTCTCAGGGCTTCCAGGCCACTGCCAATGTCCCCAGCCCCCGCCTCCTCTTTGTCTTTCCCTTCTGCTGCTGCCTTGCCTTTCCTCTCCCCTGCTTCCCGATTCTTTGGGGGACAGTATAGCATAATGGTCAGTAGCCTGGACTTTGGAGTCTAGGGGACAGAGCTCCCATCCCAGCAACTCCATTACTAGTAGGCTTTGTGATTTTGGTCAAGTAACTTAACCTCTGTAAGCCTCAGTTTTCTCATCCCTAAAATGAAGGTAACAGTCGCAATGTCGTAGGGTTGTTGTGGAGATGAATAAAGTTTTCAGCAGAGTGCCTGGCCTGGGGTGAGCACTCATACAGATCATCTGATTCTTTTCTCTCTGGGTGCCTCCTAGGTTCTGAAAGACTCAGAACTTATTCCTATCATGTAAGCAATAAAGCAGCATCCAGATGCAGCCATCTGCTGCCATTTACCTGACCCATTCTTCCCAAAGAGTCATGATGGTGAAAAAAGCGCTCAGGTGTGGGCCAGGAAGCCAGGAAATGGAATGTGTATTTCGGTGCACGTGTGCAACTCTTGGTTGTGTTGTGAAGTTGAGATTTTTTTTTCCACTGAATTGGCAGTGTTTTCAGTGAGTCATTCAGGTCGTTAGCATCTTCAGCGGCCCAGGCCTGTGCATCTTGAGATGGAGAGAGACACTCAATGAAGGGGGAGGTCCCAAAAGGCCATGGGGCATCAGGAGGAGGTCAGGTCAATCACCTTGCATGGGACTTAGCAGTCTTTGTGAGGGTTGCCTGAAGTTCTCAGTGGACAGAACCCCCCTGCCTCAGGCCCCAGGGGGCAGAGCTGGGAGAGGGGCTGGGCATTCTGGGCCAGGGGCTTCTTCCTTCCATTTTTGGCCACCCTGTCTGTTTCACTGTGAGAAGGATGCCAGGGGCTGGGTGGTAGAAACTGGAGTAGCTCCTGACAAGGGGAGGGAGGTAAGCAGGGGAGTGACAGGGGCCTGGGAACTGAGTGTGGCAGGTGAGATTTCTGAGGAGGGGTGTGAAGACAACGACCTGTATCTGTCGCCTGAGATACAGCAGTGAAAGTGGATGGGGAGAGAAGCTTTGTCTGTGTGTATAGAGGACCACACACTGTCTGTGCCCTGCCCAGAGCCCTCTCCTGCCCCTGCTGTCAAGGAGATAGCATGATCCTGCCCTCCGAAAGCCCCCAGTCTGATGGGGGACACAGAGCTCCTGCCCACAGATGTCCTCGGTCTGGAGGGGGAGCCTTCCCTTAGGGAGTCCCCAATTTGATGTGGGACACACCTGGACTTCCCAGTCTGATCGGGGAGACGCCGTTTCTTCCCACAGACCCATGAGCTGAGGGTGAGGGGGCACAGGACACATTTAACAAAAACAAGGGCTGAGATGTGATGGGATGGAGGCCGCAGGGTCTCCCCAGCAGCTTCTAGGACTCTCTGCCTGCCCAGCCCTGCTCACCATCAGATGGGTGGCAAGGACTCTCCCTCCCTAAGAAGAGGGCTGTCTCCCAGAGACCTGGCCCATTTGCAGTAATTTGGCTTTGGCCCAAATGGGTTAAAAATAGTCTTGTGGGAGGGGCAGTTTCGGCCCCAGGATTAGTAAGAGAGAGCCAGTGAGCGGAGCAGGGAGCCTAGTCATCTGCCCTCTCCACTTCTCTTTTCCTGCCCTCTGAAGCCCTAACCTCACGACTTCCCCTCCTCTCCTTTAGGGTTAGACACACACAC
Organism: Theropithecus gelada; assembly: GCF_003255815.1. Taxonomy (NCBI): domain Eukaryota; kingdom Metazoa; phylum Chordata; class Mammalia; order Primates; family Cercopithecidae; genus Theropithecus; species Theropithecus gelada. The sequence goes on along the minus strand of NC_037684.1, from coordinate 26,065,950 downwards.
ACACACACACACACAAACACACACACACACACACACCCCTATGCTCATTCACCCCTTTCCTCATTCATCAGCCTGGCCTCACAGCTGTCTTCACACTCTCCCATCCACATGTCCATCACTATGGGATGGGGATAGGGCCCTCCAGGCTTTAGAACTTGGGCCCCCTTGACGTCTCTGTCCTGGGACAAGACCTCCCCTGAGAGGAGATCTGTGTGGAGTGACACCTGGTATTTTCTCCCAGCTCCAGCTTCCACTAAGTTCCTGAGTCCCTTCTGGAGTTGGAGGTGGGGAGAGCCAAAGAAACCCAAATCTCTGCCTTCAGGGAGATTCAAAGCTCTGTCCACACTCAGAACAGTGATGAAGGCAGGGCCCAAGGGCATGGCAGAGCCTCCCATAAGGTCAGGGAGGGCTCCTGGGACCTCGCAGGCCACAGGGGGAGAAGGCAGAGAGCAGTGGAGTGATGACCTTCCATGGTTCTGGGTTGCAAATGACCTAGAAAGGAGGGGAAAAGGAAGTGGGTGAGGTTCCTTGCCAAGTCTGTTCCAGCTCCATGAGGGTGGGTGCCCAAGATGCCTGAACAGGAAGCAGGGAGGAAGAAAGGGAGGGAGAAAGAAAAATGGAGGGAGAGGCTCAAATGCCTTATCCACTTACTGAACATCTGCTGGTTTCCACGCCCTGGACAAGGTGCTGGGAATATAAATACAATGACATAATCCTCACCATCAAGGAACTCCCCATAAAGTTCTAGAACAAGGCAGCCTTTGAGAAGTGCCCGGTGTGACTGGCACTCCCTGCAAGTGTGCAGTGTACAGCAACTGTTCACAAAGATCTCAGTGTTAAGGCCTTGGTGGAGTTGTACAGCAAGGAGGTCCTGGGAGGGGCAAGGCTGAAAAGAGCCCAGAGGCAGCTTTGAGGTGGAGCCAGGTGCAGTGGACATGGAATTGGGTTGGCTTGTGGTTAAGTTTATCAGTTAGCACCTCCACCAGCCAGGAAACCATCTTCACTTATGGAATGAGCTATTCTATGCAGCAGGGTCCCCAACCTTTTCAAAGGTGAGGACTCTTCATGGATCCCACTCCCAGTACACAGATTATACTTACAACACTTTTAGTATGCACTGCTTGAGAAAATTCACAGTGACAGAAGCTACTATAAATTCAGTACAGCTTTTTAATGAATCCATGCTTCAATTCATCATCACAGCTTTTGCACAGATTAGAAAAACATTCACACATACCTGTATGAGCTGTGTTCAGGCCACGGACAGTGCCTGATGCACGCAGGGATTCAGGGATTTGGAATCTCTGTTCCCTGTCCCTGCACTTAGGCTGGGAACCACTGCCCTAGCCCAGGGAATGGGTCTCAGCATGCTCCCTGGAAGAGGTGGCTTTTGAGCTGGACCTTAAAGGTAGGGAGGATTTCCGCAGTTGGGGTAGGAGCACCCTGCGGGTGGGAGGGAGCATGGTGGGGCCAGATGCTGGGGCAGAGCCAGTTCTTCCTCCACAGCTGGGACGGTAGACTCATTGCCCTTCTTGTCTTCCCCACTGCCCTCTGACTTCAGGGTGAATTTGGCGCTGGCCTACACCGAGCTGACAGAGGAGCTGGGCCGGCTTCGGGAGTTGAGTTCCCTACAGGGGAAAATCTTGAGGACTCTGTTGCAGGAGCAGGCCCGGAGTGGCGGTGAGATGGGGCAGGGCAGGGGAGGCTGCGGCGGGACCCGGGAAGGAGCCGGTAGCCATGGCAACCATCTTGGTCCTGGGAACCACCCTTTATTTCCTTTCCTGTGGCCTGGAGTTGGTGGGCATGGGTCCGGGCAAGCCCCTGGCGCTCCAGTTCTGAGGTCTTCTCTCTGCACTTTTGTCCCCCGACCCCGTCCCGGTTTCTTTTCCAGGCCAGAGGCACTCGCCACTGTCACAGCGCCACTCGCCGGCCCCCCAGTGCCCCTCCCCCTCCCCGCCTGCCCGAGCGGCTCCCCCTTGCCCCCCGTGCCAGTCCCCCGTCCCCCAGCGCCGCTCTCCCGTGCCCCCGTGCCCCTCGCCGCAGCAGCGCCGCTCTCCGGCCTCGCCCTCCTGCCCGTCGCCCGTCCCGCAGCGCCGCTCGCCGGTGCCGCCGCCGTGCCAGTCCCCCAGCCCGCAGCGCCGTTCCCCGGTGCCCCCCAGCTGCCCGGCCCCGCAGCCCAGGCCGCCGCCGCCGCCCCCGCCGGGCGAGAGGACGCTGGCCGAGCGCGCCTACGCCAAGCCGCCCAGCCACCACGTGAAGGCCGGCTTCCAGGGCCGCCGCAGCTACTCAGAGCTGGCGGAGGGCGCGGCCTACATGGGCGCCTCCCCGCCCTGGCTGCAGGCCGAGGCGGCCACGCTCCCCAAGCCCCGGGCCTACGGCAGCGAGCTCTACGGCCCCGGCAGGCCCCTCAGCCCGCGGCGCGCCTTCGAGGGCATCCGGCTGCGCTTCGAGAAGCAGCCGTCGGAGGAGGACGAGTGGGTTGTGCCCACCAGCCCGCCCAGCCCGGAGGTGGGCACTATCCGCTGCGCCTCCTTCTGCGCGGGCTTCCCCATCCCGGAGTCGCCAGCCGCCACCGCCTACGCCCACGCCGAGCACGCGCAGTCCTGGCCGTCCATCAACGTGAGTGGGGCGCCCGCGTTCCGCCCACCTTGGACCGGGCCTTGAGATTGAGACCCCAGAGCTTCACGCTCCGTTGGGGGCCCTGCCCCTTTCGGGTGTCAGCACACAAACTATTCACCCTCCTTGAACCCCGGGCCACAGTCTAGGTCCCTTCACCTCCCTTTCCCGAGGTCATCTGTCACCAGAAATTGGGGCCTGCCCCATTAAGATTTCGTTCATTTCCTTGGATGAGGATATGGTCTTTGGAGTGAGTGACAGTTCTGCCTTTGATTCCGAACACCAGCACTTAATAGCTGTGGGACCTTGTGCAAGTTACTTATCCTTTCTGATCCTCAATATTCTCATCTGCAAAATGGGGATAATGATTATAGTATCTGATTACCTTATAGGGTTCTTAAGAAGCAGGCAGTGAGCCTAAAGCAGTCAGCACAGTGCCTGGCTCAAGCATTTGCTATTATATTGGCTATGGTGATGGTGGCTACTGACCATAGCAGGCCACCAGCCAACACACGAACAGGCCTGTTTATCCAGCTCCCTCCTTCAGGCCTCAGAGCGCTTGCCCTTTTCTGTCAGTCCTGAAAGACAGAAGCCTATCTCAGGGCTCAATCGTTTCACTGAAATAATGAGTTCCCTGAATGTGAAAGCCACCCATTGCAACCTGGAAAGACCAAAATATACTCCAAAGCCAGACAGAAAATTATTTTGGGGTTGTACCTTGTTTAGGATTGTCCATTGCTTTGAGTTATCCGGGAGCTGTGTCTTAGTCACTCTGGGGGCATGTCTGGGTCTTGGTTTCCCTCCTTACCACAGATGCTGTGGCAAGCTGAGCAGTGACTCTCTCATACCTGCCTCCTGGGGACCCTGTCCCTGGGCAAGTGCGTGGACACTGAGCTGGTGTGGGGGAGGACGGTGCTGAAGAAAGGGTGGCTGAACCCCTCCTGCATGCCACAGCCCTGCCTGCCCTGGGTCCTGGGACAGGGCAGGCTGGGATGTGGGTACCATGAGTGGGGGCTGGGGACCATAAGTGACTTCCTTCTCTCCCCACAGTTGCTGATGGAGACGGTGGGCTCCGACATCCGCAGCTGCCCCCTCTGCCAGCTGGGTTTCCCTGTCGGGTACCCGGATGATGCCCTCATCAAACACATTGACTCCCACCTGGAGAACAGCAAGATCTAGGGCACCACCCCCACCCACTGGCTGTTTCTCTGTCCTCTCCTGTCACCCCCAAACACTCACTTTGAATGCTGCATGAATTTCGTGGGGGGTCCCTGCCCCTTGCGACCCCCAGATACCTCCACTTGCTACCGAGTCAACGTGCGTGCCGTCTTCCCTGGTCCAGGCACCACTCAGCTCTGGCCCTTCCTGGGAGGTCAGTCGAGGCTTCCCCCATGCTCCTGGTTTCTGCTTGGGAGGTGGGGACTTGGGCTGGGATGGGGATGGCATACCCCTCCCAGGCCTCTCCTTTTGCCTTTCTGTTCTTAAACAGGGTTGGATCCAAGAAGGTGTCTAGTGCTTGGGCCTGGGGTGGGGGGAAGGTGTTAGAGGACTCCAGGAGCTCCTGCACCCCTCCCCAAATGTCCATCTTTTTCAGATGGGGCTCTGTCTGGGGAGCATCCACAGGCTGTCTTTGGGGTCTCAGAGCCTGCTCTGAGCACTGACCCCAATTCCTCCATCCTGTGGCCAGCCTAGGGCTCATGGCATGGGCCCCCATTGGGGGAGGGAGGTATCTTGTTTCTTGCCATCCCTACAGGCCAGCCCTGTCCTCCTTTCCCTGTTCTGCCCACTCTAGGGAATAGGGAGGGGTGGAGAGGAGAAGGAGGATCCTGGAGGACTGGGAAGATCTAGCATAAAGAGTCTTCTCTGAGGGCCAAGGCCCTACACCATGCCCCTATGGCCAGGGGACTGTCTGCCAGCCTCCCAGACCCATGCCCTCCTGACACCCCTGGCACTGAGGCACAGATTGTGAAGGCAGATGCCCCCTCAACCCTCCACTGGAGCCTCTGACACCACAGGTGCCCTGGAGCCCTTGTGTGACTCAGCCTCTGTTAGCTGGGTGGGTGTCACCAGCCCCTGCCTCCCAGGCCAGAACCTGAGAACAGGCCCAGGGTGCTGTGGAGATCAACTTCAAAAGAGCTAACCCCTTCCCACACTCCACCCACCCACCTACATTTCCTCTGTGAAATCTACCTCAGAGTTGTACCCTCAGAAGGACGGGTAAGCAGGAGGCCAGGGGGTCCCCAGGGCTGAGGTGGGGAGCTTTCTACGGCGAAAGCCTGCCACCCCACAATGAATCCACCCCGCTCCACTGCGCACCTCTCCCAGGTCTCAGCTCCGGGCGGGGAGCAGTGGCCGCTACCGACAGCGCATGTCCCGCTCTTATCCAACTCTTCCAGGCCCTACCTCCCTGCACCCCTCCCCTCCATAGAGCAGGGGAGTGAAGGGGTGTGTCGGGCGGGGAAGGGGCCAAGGACATGTCTTTGTACCCTGAGCATCCCCAGGGAGGGGAAATGGGGAAGGGGGCCTGGAGAGGGGAGGTGGGGCCCCCTGTGCTCTCTGAACAAGTTAAAAGTCCAAATAAAACTTACCTGTTCCATCTGTGCTCAGTCTGTGCCCTCTGTGGCTGGGGGCAGGGCAGGGGGCGGGTAGAGCTCTTGGTAGCAGGAGGTCTTGGAAAGTGTGTCTCAAGGGACTATGACCATGGGAGGTAGACACTGGGCAAGTAGGGGATGCATGGGGCACCCACATTCAGAGCGGTTCTGGAGGTGTAGACATGTAAGTGGTTGCAGATGACTTGTGGCATGGCAGTCATTAGAACAGATAGATATAAAGCAGCCACCCAGTCCCGAGCAGGCCTCTTGAATTTCCCACCCAATAGGTCTGGCCAGTTGAGGTTCTAAAGCCTTGGGGTTTATCAGTAACAGTTATGTCTTCATCAAATGATTTCTGCTTGTCAGGAACCAGGCTGGGGCCTCAAAGAGGAAGAACATCCGTGTTCCATGTCCTCATGGGTCTAAGAACAGGGGAGGGCCTGGGTTCCAGGCTCAGCAGCTGCCTCAGAAGTCCCACAGCCTGGAAGGTCAGAGCTGGGTCATGAACCCATGACTTCTGTCCCAGCTGGGGCTGTGCCCTATGTCTGCAAAAAGTGCTTCAGTGACTTGTTCATCAACTGGGTGCCTTTCTCTTCCATGTGGCCGTTTTCGGTCAATAGTTCACTTAAAAACAAAACAAGGACAGAGGCAATTGCTCATTGAAGGTGTGAGGTTCGGCTCCAGAGTCAGGGCAAATGTGCCTTCCCATTCAATGCCAAAGACCAGACGCCTGTGGGAAGACTTCCCAGTCACTCTGGGTTCTCTGTTGCAGTTAACAGCTATGCTGCCTTCTCAGAGTTCATCCAAGCTCAATTCCACCCACAGCCAAGTCCTGAGTGCCAGGAGAAGTTTGACCAGCCGTCCCTATGTGACACGGGTTCATAGCCCTGGGAAAGAAGGTTTTGGAACCTTTGGCATATGGGTGCCCGTATAGTGCCCCCTGCTATTTCTCCATCTCCATGGAGGAAGGCAGCACCCAAGTTTCTGGACCTGGGTGCCTTTTGGATCTTTGGAAGCACTTAGGAGACGTGCATGAATGAATAAGGGTGGTTTAGGGACACACGAGGCAAAAAGAAATCCTGCTGTTGAGAAAAGGTGCAAAGGATAGCTGGGAATGAGAGTGCAGAGGCAGGGGGATGACCCAGGTAACCACCGCTGGTCCTTGCGCATGTCTGAAGGTGGGAGGGAACCCAAGTGTCCTGCAACCCGGACATTCTCCTGTCACCAGGGTGAGGGGGAGTGTGGGGACACAGGGCGCAGGTTCTGGCAGCTTGTCTCCTTGATTTCTAGGAACCTGGGAGAGGGCTCAGGTGCAGGGCGGAAAGTTGCTGGGGGCTGGGAGGGAATGCTGGGAAGGAGAGAAAGCTAGTGTGCCCCAGTCTTTAATTCTCTAATCCTCCCCCCTGCCCCTGCCACCAAAAGGAGAGGACATGGCATGGGGAGCTGGGAAAAGGCTAGGGAGCCCTGCCAGTCCTCATCCCTTCTCTCTCAAGGACTGTGATCATGGAAGGACACTTGCTACTCATTACTCTGTGGAGACAGGGAGGCAGGACACTGGGGCTGAGAAAATGCAGAGGCAAAGGGGTCTCTAGGCTCCTGGAAAGGGGAAGAGTGTGGGAAAACTGTGGCAGGAGCAAGTGGGAGGGAAGGAAGACCTCTGTTGAGGCTGGAAAGACACACATGGGGGACCCACTCACTCTCCCAAAGCCAGACATGCACAGGTGGGGGAAGATGACTTCACAGGGAACAAACCCCCCTCGGGCGCATCACCACATGCTGTATTAAAGGCCAGTGTCCCACGGTCTCTCTGGCTATACCCCTTCTCCCCACAGGGTTTCCCCAGCCAGAGCTACCAGGCCATGGAGACCCGTGCTCCTGGCCTGGGTCCCCATGCAGGCTGTGTCAGGCGATCAGCTGAGCACAGCAACAGCTCCTTTCAGCAGCTGGTGGTGTGTGTACGTGCACAAGTGTGCGGCAGAGTGTATGTCGGGAGCATCGGATCCTAACAAGGGGAGGGATGTGTGGGTGAGTCAGCCGTGTTAATCAGAAACACCTCACCCAGCTGATTAGGACTAATGAAGAATGGAGTGGGGGGGGACTCACTCAGTGATGTCTTTTTAGGGTAGGGAGAGCAGGACAGTTCCCCCTGTCCCATCTCTCCCTCAGCAAGGACAGGAACAGACCAACTTTGGCAGCCACAGGAAGAATAGAGGTCAGACATAAGGATGAACCACAAGGGCCAGGGGGCCCTAGCTGGAAAGGGGTGAGCAAGGTGTCTGAGGCAGTGGCCACGTAGTGTGGGGAAAATGTGTGAAATCCTCCAGCACCTGCCCCTATTCCTGCACTTCCTCCACTTTCTCTGTTTTGACCCCAGAGACATTCTCGGTGCTCAAGGCTGTGCCCCCTGGTTATCTTCTGAGAGCCAACCCACATCTGCAGAGGGCTGCGAGCCATGCTGTTCAGGGGCCTCTACCCTTTACACCGAAGCCCGGCAGAGAGGGCTCCAGCTTGAGGCACTTACTGGTTTGTGCATTCGCTGTTCATGCAGATGCCATGTAGATGCCATGGGGCTCTATGTAATGACCAGGGAGGGGTCTGGCAGGGCTGAGGGCACGAAGGGGCTATGCAGGGGGAACCTGGGCATCAGCTAGAGGCCCTCTCGGCTCCTGCCCTTCCTTGCAGCAGAGGCAGATGCCCCTGAGAACCCAGTCTTAGCCCACAGCTTCACCCATCCTGCATGCCAATTCAGCCAAGGGCAGAGTCACCAGGCGCATCTCACAGATGTCCTATTCAGCTATGTGAGTGTGGGCATGGGGGAGGGGGAGGGCTGAGGGGACAGGATGGGTGTCGGCCAGCACCTCAAACACCTCCTAATTTGCATTACCACTGACACCCTTCTTGACCAAGAAAATGGAGCCAGAAATAACAAGGCGGGAGGCGATTCCCTTGGGGGGGACTTTGAGTTTCCCTTTCCTTGCCTCCAACACTCCCACGGTGCAGGGGACAGGAGGTCAGCCCCACAGCAGGGCCCTGGGCAGGGGAAATGCACCGCTGTGGCTCATCCCTCTCCAGGTTGGGCAGACACCTCTTTCTAGCTTCCCACTTCCCTCAACCCCAAACACCTGAGCCCTGACCTTTCCTTCTTCAGAGCCTTCCCCACTCTATTCCTCTAGGAACCCTCTCCCTGGCGCCCCTCTGGCAGCTGTAATGACTCCAGCTCTACCTAACTGGGGAGTTGTCTCTGCCGGTGTTCTCAGTCTGTGTCCTGCCTTCCCCATCAGAATGGGCATTTCCCAGGGCCAAGGTCCGAACCTCCCCTGCCAATCTGGAACTAGCTCAATGGACCATTCTACATGGGAAACAGGCCACACAATAGAGCAGAAGGGCTTGCGATGAGATTCTAAAAATGGCATGAGGTAAATCCGGGTCCAGTGTGAGACTGTGGCTGTGTGGGGCGGCAAAGGTAGACCCCCGTTCCTGCAACCCCAGGGACTCCCAGCTCTGTCAGAGGCCTCTGAGTGTCAGGCAATGGGATCCTGGAGGAAAAGGATCAGGATAGTGGCAGTGCGACACCTTTGTCCCCTGCCCCAGTGACTGCAGCACAGACGCACAGACACATTTGATGCTCAAACTGTGTGGATTGAATTTACTTCCGTCCCAAAGAGGGGAGGGAATGGTGTGACAGTCACAGCTTGGAAGTGGGAAATGATGGGCCGTGGAGAGCAGGCCACCTCGCTGGCCAAGAGGTCCTGGCACCTGGCAGGGTGAGGTGGTGAGGGTGGAGGCAGAGCAGAAGGGCCTGGCAGGGAAACCAGGTCGTGAGAGACAGCGCGAGAGCTGTGAACGCACTGCGGGAAGGAGAGAATGGTGAACTGAGAACTCCCCCATACCTCCCTCCAGAGATGCTATTTTAGGGGGAGAGAATATATGCAGCGCAGGGGGCAGGGGTGGGGGAGCAGGCTCTCCTTGGGGGTCAGCTGGGCCACTGCTGCCTCTACTCTCCCAGGCATCTTCTTTGGCTCTGGGACCCCTAAGCCCTTCCTTCCTCTCTGGGAAAGTCTTCTTGTTCCCTCGAGTGTGAGGGTGGAAAGAACAAGCCAGGAGATTTGGAGCTGGCCTCTTGGTACCCTGTGAGGGTCCCTGGGGCCTCAGACCTAGGGGTAAGTTTCTATTTCCATTGCTTCCTTGGAAAGTGGGTGTGGAGGGCAGACTGTGAGGCAAGCACAGAGCCCAGTTCAGCAGGCCTGAGCACTTCTTGCACCCAACTCCACACTTAGGTGCTCTGCTCAGATCCTCCCTTAGTGTCAAGCAGGGGGAGTGAAATTTGGTGTTAGAGGAGGCCAGGGCGAAAGGCACATCCAGGCCAGCCGAGCTCCCACCGATAGTCGGACCTCTCCCACTGGGGAGGCCAACCTGCTCCTTGGCCCAAGGAGGCTAGATGGAGATTGCTATCAGATAGAACCCTTGCTTGGCATGAAGGGGAATTCTTGCACCCTAGTTCAACCCTCTGAAGGGCCCTGACTCATTTTGGGATGAAGGCTCCAATGCCCTGTGGGTTTATGTGGTGGCTGGGGGCAGGGGTGGGCAGGGTGGGTAGGGGATGAACAGAGACTTTTGTTTTCGTTTTTGGAGCTGGGTTGTTTCTCCACCTGATCCAGCTTCACCTGAAGGAGAGTGTTGGCTGGAGTGGGAGGAAGACCCAACTTCCAGCCTGGGAGGTGCTGGGCTCTGGCTGCAACAAAAGGAACCTTGGGTTAAACTTTAGGAAGAACTTCCTGGGGACACGTTTCCAAAGAACTGAGGGATCCCGTCCCCTGGATATTCACAGCAGATCCCTCTAGGGCTGGGGAGCTTGGCCTGGCCTTGGGAACAGAGGCAGAGAGGTGAGCAGAGAGACCCACTGTGGGAGGCGAGTGGGTGGCAGAAGGCTCCAGGCAAGAGGGATGAGGGTGGGTCCAGGCGTGAGAACACACAGGTCCCCAGGCCACAGCCTGGGTTAAGGGATCTGAGGCGGAAGAGTACAGGGAGGAAAGACTGCCGCTCCGCACCTCCTCTCACCTGTCCTGTCTTCATGCTTTTCTTCTTCTGGCCTTATGGGCCAGGGCAGAGAGGGGGTGGGAAGAAACAGCTCTGGTCCCTCTACCCATACCTCCCTGGAGCAAGAGACCTGCAGGACTTCTTGGTGGGGAGACTGAGATGAGACCTCATTTGGAGCCTCAAAGGTCAATGTGGCAGTGGAGCCAAGTCCCCTGGGACAGAGCAGCTGGAGGCAGTCAGTGAGGCGAGGGGCAGGGGGCCATGTCACTTTAGAGGGATGCCCGCCAGGCCTCCAGCCCAGAGCTGAGAAGGTGGCCAGGCTGATTGAGTAATGATCTTGCCCCTCCCCTTTCCTGGGGCCCTTGGCCTTGTGGGTGTTGCAGGAGCCGAACTCTCCCTTCCCCCCGCAGACAGCAAAAGCACACTGTGGATGGGAGGTGAGGGGGAGGATCAGGAGATGGTGTGAAGGAAATAGTTCACCCCTGCATGGGTAAGGGGGAAGGGAGAGGACAGTGCCCCCTGGTGCTGGCCTCTGTGGTGTTCCCAGCACACACAGAGAACTCACATGAGGGATCAGAGAGCCCTATGCCCACCTGGACATTCCACTTCCTCCCAGACTGGCAGATGGTTGTGCCTGAGGACAGAGGCAGTGCAAAGGTGAGACTTCGCACAGGGTCTCAGCACTCCCTGCGTCCTCTGAGCTCAGAGGTGTGTCTCTGGTCTCAGGTGCTGGCCTAGTCCCCCACAGACGGTCAGGCAGTTGCATTGTCACCACACCACCCTCCAGACTCACCCTGTCATATCACCCCAGATACACAAAGCACACAGACCGACCCAGTTCCATGCACATCCCTTCCCCACCTACCAGACTTCCAGGGCACCCACGTGCAGGGACACACTCCTCCCAACACACACAACCAGGATCACAGTGCCACACAGGTGTGTCCCAGGTGCCACAGGAACCCAGGAATAGTGCACACTAACACATGCATGGAAATCTCGCACCCATATGAAGACACGTACACTCCTGGCTCTGAATCTGACCTCATTATCCAGTGGTGTGCTGGCAAATGTTTAACAACCGGCTCTCCAATGTAAGCTACCTCAGCACTGAGCACTGGGAAGAGATACTCATAATCGGCTCTTGAGAGCTGGCCCACCACTCCATTATCCTTCATAGAAATCACATGACAAACCTTAAACGCGGCTGGGCAGCCCCCAGGAGGGCTGCACCTGGGCAGCAGTGACTCATCAGGGCAGCTTTTTTCCCCGTGGGAGTGCCTCCCCTTCCCTAGCTTCATGCACCCCCACTCCTGTCCGGACCCCACTTCCTGCCCCTTTCATTCCTCCTCCTCCCTCCCTGTCACTCAGGGCTGCGAGCTGTGGCTGGTACTCAGGCACATCTCGTTCATCCTTTCTCTCTCTGCCATGGCTGAGGCCACCAGGTGTGGAGGGAGACAGGCCCATTCCTAATTCTAGCAGGCTTCCTAGAGGAAGAGGACACGGCGATGCCATATGTTACCAAAATGCTGTAGCTCTCTGTGCCTGGGCTGCCACTGACCTGTATCCACATCCTTGAGCCAAGCCCATCCCTGTTTACTTTCTTCTTCTGTCTGGTCATGAGGACAAGGGGTCTGGTTTACACTGAAAATCGTGAGAAGAGGAGAGAATTCTCAGCTTGCAGGGTAGTGAAGGAAGCCGTTTGGAGCCTGTTCTGAGAGTGGGCACCTCTGGTTCTAGCCACACTCTGTGGACGTTGTGCGGCTTCTCAGCGCTTCTGTTCCTCAGTGGAGTAGGTGGTTTAATTTCCATCACGGCTCTGACATTTTGGCATTCTATATTTCTGAGATTATTCCAAACTCCACTCAGCGGGAAGCTTCCCTTAGAGCTAATCTTGATCTCTTTCCCTGGAGCTCATGAGGGAGGTGACAGATGTGGTTCTGGAGTATACCTGGGGGACTCAGGGGCCTCTGCTCTCTTCCTTGTGGCTCCTAGATTATTCCTGCCAGGCACACATGTAATGGGGCAGGGGCAGAGAGAGAAGGAGAGAAAGAGGAGGGGATAAGGTAGGAAGAGAAAGAAAGGAAAAGAAGAAAAGAAGGAAGGAGAGAAAAATGAAAGAGGGAGACATAAAGGAAGTGAAATGATATGAAAGAACAGAAAGGAAAGGAAATGAAGGAAAAGAAAAGAGAAAAGCAAAGCAGAAGGGCTCATCGTGGATGCAGAGAGCAGCCAGCCTTGCCAGTAAAGTAGCCAGGGGTACATGGAGGGGATACAGAGGGCTGCTTCTAGTTGTTGCAAACCCCATCTGTGAGAATCTGTAAAGTGGGTGCAATTCTGGGTCTTGCTGGCCTTTGGCTGAGCTGTGCTAGGGCAGAGTGCCCTGGGCAGGGGCTGGGGTCCGGGAGTCAGCCCACTCCTCTGCCCAGGGCCTCCTGCACTGCTTTGCTGCTCCTTCTGAAAACAACTGAAACCGCAAAATTGGCTTGTGGTCGGGTGACTATCAGTCACTGCTATTCAGCTTGGCTTCCTAGGATGACTAAGGGGGTTAAAAGTCCCTCCTATTAGCCCCCCAGATTTTCAGGGGAGTCAGAGGCCAAGGCAGAAAATTGTTTTCTTTGGAGGCTTTTGCTAGGGTCTGAGTTCTCAAATGGCAGGGCCTGTGCACACTGTGCCTCGCAATGTCTGCGGGCTCAGGAGTTGGGGGGTCACCAAGGTGGAGGTAGCAGTATCCCTGGGCTTGCACACCCAGCAGCTTGGAGTGGGGAGGGGTTGGGGTGGAGGACGCCTGGGTCATCAAAAGAGTCTCCTTTCAACATGCATTTTCTGGTCCCAGTTCTCGGGATAGCTAAGCTGCTGATGCTGCTGGTGGGACTGGGTACCATGGATCCCTTGGGCAGGGCCTGGCACCAGCTAGGCAGCCCAGCTGCTTGAGCTGCAGAGAGTGCTGGAACTGCCCCTGCTGTGCTGAACATCCCAGGTGCTGGGTCCTCCTGATTCCCCCTGGGGTTAGAAAATTCACAACCTGGGAGGCAGGAGAGTGGGCTCTACAGGGTTCTGTGTTCCCTTTTAGTGGCTCTGAGCCGTCTTGCTCGAAAGAAGACTCGATTTCTCCTTCTTGAGAAGAAAGGCTTGGATTCTCTCAGCACTGACCTTTCACGTATCTGTGATGCCAGAGAAGAAAGGGAAAAGACAACCACTTCCTAGACCCGCAGGCCCCTCTCCGCACTGCCCTGCCATCCAGAAGGTCCCGCCCACCTCCAGCGCGCTGCCCTCCCCTCTCTTTCTGACTGCCCCTGGTCTCAGTTTCTCTCTTTCTCTCTCTTTCTTTCTCCCTCTGTCCTGCTCACTTTCTGTTTAGGCTCCCTCATACTCCCCCCACCCCTGACAGCCAGGTGCATGTGAGTTCTTCTGATTGCTGACCCAGACCTTCCTAACTGCCAGGTTCAATTTCTGCCAGGCTCAATTTCCCCAAGGGGCAAGACCCTCCCCAAACTCTCCCACCTACATCCAGGGTCTAGGGGTGGGGTTCTGATATCTCTTTGAGCCCTCAAACAGGTAGGAAGGTTGAGGGTCTGTACTGCACGTCTGTGACCTGCCCCCACCAGACTGAGGGTCCTCTGCTGGGAGGAGGGGCCGGTTTTCTGAGAGGGAGGTGCCGGTATCCTCAGAGACTCCTGAATCCCCAACCTTTCCCTCCCGAGGTGGGTGGGTCTCCTCACAGGGAGGCGGAGGGAATCTGCTTAATACCCAGAGATCAATGCCAAGCCGGGGAGGGGGACGCCATCAGACTTATGACTCGGGAGGCATGGTGAGCACGTGCAGACCCAGAACATGTGAAGAACATATGTGTGGAAAAAGTTTGTGTCACTCATAGGCGTATCAGAGGCATTTCACCTCCCCTCCTCCTCCTGCCCTCTCCCTCGGGCGCTAGAGGCCCCCCCCCCCGACACCACACACGTGTGTTAAGTGTGTGTGCACACGCACACATGCAGCCGGCTGGAAGAGCAGGACCGGGGAGCCGGGCTGGAGTGGTGGAGGGGGAAGGGACAGGAAGACAGGGTCGCCCCACCCCTACCCCATGCCCGTGCCTACCGAGTGCCGCCTCCCGGTGGCTGGTGAGGTCTCTGCCCCCTTGACTTTTCCCTGCTTCGAGGAAACACCTCCCTTTAGGGGAAAGCGAGATGGTGAGGGGAAGCAGGGGAAGCACTGACTCTCGGCAGAGGCATGAGCCTGATTTTCCAGTCCGGGGCGGGGCGGAGGGAGATGGCACTGGGGACGCCCGGGCGATGGGGCCTGACTCAGAGCCAGAACCACAGGGCTCCTCCGCTGTATTGTCGTCGGGGAACTAGAAGCCACCAGGTTTATAAGAAACTGCAATTCATCTCTGTCCCCTTCCACCCCTTTGCAAGGGATCAAGGTTAGACTAGAAGAAGAACTTATACCCCGGGGCAAGAAAGGGACTCTGCCTCAGGTGATCTTTTTGGAAGTCTTCCCAGGGTTTATTCCAGAAGAAGGGCCTGCCCCAGGGGTTAGATCGTAAGAAGAGCCTGGGGCTAGGGCGTGGAGCCCCTCATTCTCCCTGTTTGTTGTCAAGGAAAGCCCCCTCCTCACTTCCAGCCCAGAACAGGAGCTCCTAAGAGCTGTCGACAGAGCTACTGCTGAGGCTGCAGCAGTGGCATACAGGGGTCCCCAGAATCCCAGGCAGTCTGGCTGGCATGGAGGGGATGGGGCAGCTGGTGGCTCCACTTGGCTCTGCTGCCTCACTCTTGGCCACTGGCTCACGTGTCCCAAGGTGAGAAGCAAGAGGGAGAAGAGTGCAGGTTTGATTAGCAGGAGGGCAGAGCCGAAGGTGTGATGAACTTGGGCATGGGCAGAAAGACCGAGGCAGCACTGCCTGGCAGGGCTCATGCCCAGTGGCATCCTCTTCCCATTCTAGGAGCTGCCCAGGCCCCTTCCCTCCTCAGGCAGAAACACCTAACAGCTTGGATGACTGGCAGTGGGCTCCGTTGCCTGGGGCAGGGAGTTTGGAGACGTGAGGAAGGCTCCCGCCTCTCACTCCACCTGGAAACCAGGACTCCTGGGTCCTTCCCATCTGGACTCATCTTCCTCCACTGCCACAGTGGCTGTGTGACAAAGCCAGTCCCTGCCCCTTTCAGTCTCTCAGTCCTGCTTCCCACACTCCTAGCCCATCTGCGGGATGGGATTTGCTGAGTAATGGGGTCTGGTTCTGCAGGATCATCAGACAGAAAGGACACCAGAAGAGGTGAGAAGAGGCCTGGGTTGAGGCAAGGGTAATGTCAGTTAGGACACTAGGATGACTTCCCAAAACATAGGGGAACACTCTCTGGTTGACATAGGGGGCCCTTCTGTCTTGCCTTTCTCCAGAGGGAATGAGGAGAAGGACTCAGCCAGGGTTGGGTTGGGTACCTTATAAGGAGAGAGAGTCAGGGGATAAAAATAACTGAGAGCCTGGGAAAATTGTGTTACCTCTCTGAGCACCAGCTTCTCATCTACAAAATGGGAGCAATAGTGTCCTCTTCACACAGGTGTGGGAGGCTCCACTGAGGAAGGTGCACAGTATAAGCCTAAGTGTTCGTTAGGTCACCAGCTGTGTGATCTTGACAAGATAGTTAACTTTTCTTTCTTTTTTTTTTTTTTTTTTGAGATAGAATTTCTGTCTGTCGCCCAGGCTGGAGTGCAATGGCACGATCTCGGCTCAGTGCAGCCTCTGCTTCCTGGGTTCAAGCAATTCTCCTGTCTCAGCCTCTTAGCAGCTGGGATTACAGGCATGTGCCACCATGCCCGGCTAACCTTTGTGTTTTTAGTAGAGACGGGGTTTCGCCATATTGGCCAGCCTGATCTTGAACTCCTGACCTACAGTGATACACCCACCTCAGCCTCCCAAAGTGCTGGGATTACAGGCGTGAGCCTGTACTTAATTTTTTTTTTTTTTTTTTTTTTTTTTTTTGG